>NW_021703772.1:21684517-22001203 GCF_005190385.1 Monodon monoceros
ATTCAAGTATAATACAATATTCAAGTATAGTACAATATTCAAGTATAGTACAATATTCAAGTATAATACAATATTCAAGTATATTTATTTATATATTATATTTATATATAATACAATATTCAAGCATAATACAATATTCAAGTATAATACAATATTCAAGTATATTACAATATTCAAGTATATTTATTTATATATTATATTTATATATAATACAATATTCAAGCATAATACAATACAATATAATACAGGGATAACTCAAATCACAAAAGTAATAACTTTTTGTCAGACAGCATTATACCGTGGGCTACATCAATGGTCTCTGGAGTGAAGTTTGAGGATTTTGGGGGTGGCTGGGGGGTGTAGTATGATCTATTGGGTGATAGGAAAAATATTAAACTTCTATTAGGCATGCTGAAAGATATTTTACTGGGGGGTGTGCTATCAAAAATATATAGGGTACCCCTGGGTTAAGCCATTGTCTATTCTATGCAAGGTATTTGTTTTGGGAGCTACATATATAGAATGTGCTATATTGTAGTGAGTGGCAAGTTTCAACTCCATAGAACCTTGGACTCTGGACAATACAGAATGGAACTTTCCTAACATGACAAAGAATGTCATGGTTGTGTCTGATATCATTTGGTAATAGACTGGTGTTATCAAGAAAGGTGAAAACACAAAACGGATGACTGATAGTGGATTGGATACATGGTCTTTTGAAAGCCACGTCTGGGGGTGAGAGTCCCATAATCCAGACATCCAGAGATTCTGGCAGGTTCACCATAATCAGAACCTGCTGCGCCCCACCCCCAAAAGAACTTACACTCTTCCTCTTCCGTTATTTCTTTTATCAATTGGCAAGCAAAACAAAATCTTAAGTTCATCACAATCTCTAGTCGCACTATGTAAGTCTCACTCAAAAGAATAAAGAGTGAGGAAGAAAAACGGACAAACCCCTATGAAGAAAACAACCGACTTCAATGGAAGTATTATATATAATCATACACAACAACTATATATATTAATTACATACTCATATATAGTAATATAATTTAGGACTAACTCCTAATTCTTGGTCAAGGCCAGTGGCTCTCTGTCTTCACTCTTCATTAAAATCATGTGGGAGATTTAAAAAAATACTAATACTTGGGACCTATTCCCCAGAGATTCTATTTTAATTGTCTGAGGCGGAGCCTGGCATCAGCATTTCTCAAAAGTCCCTTTGATGAATCTGATATGCATGTGGGGCTGAGGACCACTGGTCTAGGCCTTTAAAAACTCAACCTCCCGGACTTCCCTGGTGGCGCAGTGGTTAAGAATCCGCCTGCCAATGCAGGGGACACAGGTTCGATCCCTGGTCTGGGAAGATCCCACATGCCACAGAGCAACTAAGCCCGTGTGCCACAACTACTGAGCCTGCACTCTAAAACCTGTGAGCCGTGGGCCTAGAGCCTGTGCTCTGCAACAAGAAAATCCACTGCAATGAGAAGCCCACACACTGCAACGAAGAGTAGCCCCAGCTTGCCGCATGTAGAGAAAGCCCGCGCACAGCAACGAGGACACAATGCAGTCCAAAATAAATAAATTAATTAATTAAAAAACCAAAACAAAAACAAAAAACTCAACCTCCCATGTCCTGTTGGTCTGAAGATCAACAAGGAATGCCTTGCAGTCAGCTAATTTCTGTGGGAAACATTAAACATTAAATATTCCAGCTCTCTTTCTCTCTGATTCTCAGGAGAAACCATATTTTCTCAGCCAGTTGAATATCCCATGCCCTTGAGAACTGACAAAAGTAGGAGCTGACACTTACCTAGCTTAAAAGCTACATTTGAGAAAGCAAGAAACTTGGCATTTGAAAGAAGAAATATTGGTCATCCTATCAGAAATTATTTTCTCTCATACTGACCCCCTGGAGAGAAACTTTGTGACTTAAAATCACCCCCCTCTCTCTCTTGCATAGCATGGCCATTACCTTCTTCCTTTGTTCTGGTAGTGCAAGTCAGCAAAGGAAAATGTTGAATCATATAATGTTGGGGGAACTCTAGGAAGGAACAAAAGAATTGGTTACCTCAAGTTATCTGCCATTTTTCAAAGTAAATGCATGTCTGGATTTTTCTTTTACACTTTTGGTGGCTTTGGAGATGATGGGGTTGAGATATCTGAGGAAGCTCAGCCATTCTCCTCAAATTGGAGTCTGCAGACAGAACTCATCCATCATTTGGTGCTCTCCCTTTGTGGAATAACCATATTCCTGTTGAATCCCCTCTGATGACTTATGGAGTCACAGGAAATTTGGAGAACAGAAATGATTCCAACATAAAACAGTAGCATAAACTTTTGGGGGCATTTCCCTTTTGGGCCTATTTCTAGGCACTTCGGAATGTAAAAGGGAGGGAAGTTAAAATAATAATTGGTATAAAAAACAAGTGGACAAAAAAAGAAATCTGATTACTGGTGAACTCTCTCTACCTGTTGTCACTTATGTATCCATAGGGACAGCCAGGAGAAATGAGCTTGTGCCAGGTCATTTAATAAAGGGAATTTAATATGGGGAACTAGTTAAAAAAAAAAATAAGGTGTTGAAAGAGAAGAAAAAGCCCAATTGGGGATAGAGAGGTGACACAGGGGTTAGTGACAGCAGCAAGTTACTACCAGGACAGATCTGAAATAAGAAATGGCAGCATTTCTCCAACGTCCCTACAATGATTGTGATATGCATGTGGGGTTGAGGACCACTGGTCCAGACTCCCATGCCCTGCTGGTCTGAAGATGGATGGACAAGGAATGTCCTGTCATCTGTTAATTTCTGTGAGAAGCATTACACATTTATTCCAGCCGTCTTCCCTCTGAGAGGAAGAGGAGGTCGTCTAGAAGAGGCAGGGAACCAGGGCTGCCCGATGCAAACAGTAACCATGGTGGAAACTAGCAGCAGGAGGTGGGACAATGGAGGGAAGAGCTTTTATGCTAGACCAGAATCAGGAAAGGGGAGGAATAAACAGCCGGACTTCTTCCTTCCTCCTGCCTCCCTACATGCCTCTAGTGTCTTCCTTCCATTGGCTGAAACAAGCGGGAAGCCAGTTGTTTCCAACCGCAGCAATTTTAGAGCAGCAACACGAATTGTCACCTTACATTAAACTGGTTAATTTGAACTTTATTGGTTTGGTAGTTTTATCTCTAATTTGTAAATTTGTTTTGGTGTTATGGTTGTTTAGCATAATGAGTTTGTACCTAGTTTTTCATTTGTATGTATATTTAAATAATAGTTTAATGAAAGTCATTTGTCAAAATTAGGGGCTCTTGAGAACATTTTTCCTCCAAAAAGAGGGCATACGTTACTCAAGTTGGACAATAATAGTATAAAATTCTGATAACAGGAATCACCCAGGATTTAACTGGGGGAACTGGGAAAGAGGATCTGAGGGTTGCCTAAGCTTTGAGTCATAGGAAGTAGGGAGTTCTCAATTTTGCTTGGAACAACTCTTTTAAACACACACTTCAAGAAGGGAGGACTATTTACCAAAACTCCAACTCACAGGCAGACTTTGCTTTTATATCAGAAGTATTTAGTAAAATACTTTTAAGAGGGGTCAGTATAAATGTGGTCAACCACGTGACCCACCCGCATGGTTGACTCTGTATGTGGGTGATTTTTGCAATATGTTCTCTTTTCAAATGATGGGCTTTGCAGCCTTTTCTGCTCATCAGTAGGAATTATTTTTGACAGACTTGAAGGTGACCTCAGAGTCCAGGCTGGGAACAGCTGGCCTTGAGCTCCTGGTGATGATGAGACATGGAGATTGGGGACAATGGGGTGCCCCAGATTGGGCCATGCCTGAGTTCATGATGAAAACATTTTTTCTAGGTTCTGTGTATAGTACACAGAAAACAAAGCCAAAAGCAAACCAATCCCCAATTTCTCTATTGACTGAAGTACAAACAACATTTGTGTGAAACAGAATAAATAGCTTTATTTTTAAATTGAAAATAAGTATGAAACATTTCAAGTATGCAGAAAATAATATAATAAGCATTCATGAATCTAGCATCCAGTTTTAAAAACTGCTAATGTTTTGTTATGTTTGTTTCAGATCTATCTCTCCTTTTCTTGCTTAAAAAAAAAATACCCAAAATATTATAGATACTACTAAAGCTCCAATGTTCATCATTAACCATTTCTTTACACTTTAATTTTCCAATAGGGTTCTTCTCTGACCCATAAATTATTTTGGAAATTTGAAATTTACCAAATGCTTGTGACTTTTTGAGCTATCTTTTGGTGGCATTATGGTCAGAGAATGTAGTCCATGTGATACCATATTTCTGAAATTTGATTGATTATTTTGGTATTTCTTGAGATTTGCTTTCTTGCGTAGTTTAATTTTTAATTTTGTTACATTTGCTCTTGAAAATAATGTTTATAATCTAATTGTTGTGGTAGGGCTCTATATATTTCCATTAGGTCAATCACGTTCATTGTTTTCTTCAAATAATCTATATACTCATTAATTTTTTTGTCTTTTGATCTATCCATCTCTGAGAAGAAAGAGGCATTAAAATATTCTACTATGGTCATGTATTCATCAATTTCTCTTTGTATTTAAATTTTTGTTTTATGTTTTGGAGCTAAAATGTTGTACAAAATATGCACAGGTTTATGTTATTTTCCTGGAGAATTATTTTTTTTTTAGTATTAGATAATGGCCTTCTTTATTCCTCAAAATACTTGAAGTCTGTTTATCTACTATGTATATCAATAGGCTAGCTTTCTTTTGTTTAGAATTTGCCTGGTATATATTGTTCCAATCCTTTATTTTTTGCCTTTCAGTGTCATTATGTTCTAGTGAGTCTTCTGGAAGAAGCATTCACCTGGATTATTATTTTGACTATTTTTAATACAATCATAAAAGCTCTATCTCTTAATAGATGACTAACTGCATCACATTTTTTATGACTATTAATATAATATCTTTTATAATCTCTTCATCTTTTTTTGAAAATCAAGTTATTTCTAATCTACACATATGACTCTAACACTTAGGGCATATTATACATTTGATTTAAAAACGGATTCTATGTTGTTTTTTTACTTTCCTCTCTTTCCTTTGATTGGATTAATCAAATTTTCTTTATTCCTACTTTTCTCTTATACTGATTTAGAAGTTTTACATTCTTTTGCATTATATGTCTACTCTGTTTTCTGCTTTAGTGGTTATCAGCACGCTAATACTTGAGTATTGGTATTTTTTGGACACACATACTTTTTTTTTAACTTTTTATTTTATATGGAGTATAGCTGATTAATAAGCTTGTGATAGTTTCAGGTGTATGGCAAAGTGATTCAGTTATATATTTTCCCATTTAGGTTGTACATAATACTGAGCAGAATTCCCTGTGCTATACAGTAGGCCCTTGTTGGTTATCCATTTTAAATATAGCAGTGTGTTGACACACATACTTGAGTTACATAGTCTAAAAGATTTACAGTCTTTTGACTGTACATAGTCATATTTTTCACATCTGGTGTTTTAGATCTACCTTATTTTATAACTCTACAAATGAAATTTTATAATTTTTTTACATTGGATGTCTACTTAGATTTATGCACAAATTTACCAACTTTGCTTAACAATTCTTCTTGTTCCCATTTGCTCCTCAATTTAATTTCCTCTTATTCTGTGAGAGCCTTTATGTAGTATTTCTCATTCACTGTTGGTCTGAACATTTGTTTTTATCTTACCTTCATTCTTGAGTGACAGTTTAACTTGGTAAAGTATTCTAGGTCAAAAGTTATTTTCCCTTAGCTCTTTGAAGATATGATTTCATTTTCTTCTGACCCCTGTTTTTGCTGGTAAGAAGTCTGCTGTCAGTCCTATTATTCCTTTTAGTAAATGTATTATTTTCATTGACTTTTTAATTATTTTTTTAACATCTTTATTGGAGTATAATTGCTTTACAATATTGTGTTAGTTTCTGCTGTATAACACAGTGAATCAGCTATACATATACATATATCCCCATATCGCCTCCCTCTTGCGTCTCCCTCCCACCCTCCCTATCCCACCCCTCTAGGTGGTCACAAAGCACCGAGCTGATCTCCCTGTGCTATGCGGCTGCTTCCCACTAGCTATCTATTTTACGTTTGGTAGTGTATATATGTCCATGCCACTCTCTCACTTTGTCCCAGCTTACCCTTCCCCCTTCCCCTGTCCTCAAGTCCATTCTCTATGCCTGTGTCTTTATTCCTGTCCTGCCCCTAGGTTCTTCAGGACCTTTTTTTTTAGATTCCATATATATGTGTTAGCATACGGTATTTGTTTTTCTCTCTCTGACTTACTTCATTCTGTATGACAAACTCTAGGTCCATCCATCTCACTACAAATAACTCAATTTCGTTTCTTTTTATGGCTAATATTCCATTGTATATATGTGCCACATCTTCTTTATCCATTCACCTGTCGATGGACACTTAGGTTGCTTCCATGTACTGGCTATTAAATTGATTTTGGACCTTTCAGTCTAACTTCCATCTTATTTTCTGTATTTTTTATTTTTACCTTTAAAAAATTCTCTCCATGCTACATTCAGAGTAGTGTATCCTCAAATTTTTTTCCCCCAGTTGGCTAATTTTCTCTTCATCAGGGCCTAACCTGTTTTTTAACCAATCCACTAAATTTTTAGATTTTTATCTTTTGTTTCCAGATTTCTATTTGATTTCTTTTAATTTTTTAAAATTTATTTTTATTTATTTTTTATTTCTTCTCATAAAGTCACTTTACTTAGATTCCAAAGAAACCAAAACAGAGAGAAGAGGTGACCCTGAGTCAATCCATCCACTTGAGAGCTGGAACCCCAAGTCTCTGCCTCTGGCCGGTGGGTGGGGCAGGGGGGCCAGGGTCCCCAAGCAGTGTCAGGCCCCAGTGGGTACCTGGGGACGCAAGCATAGTGGCCTCCTTGGAGGTGGAGGAGATGCAGCAGATGGCAGGGCCGGCCCTCGCGGCGCCCGGAGGTAGTGGCGGCAGCAGTCAGGTTGAATTTATTTTGTTTTAATTCTGCATGTTCTTTTGTCATAGTGTCTTATTCTTTCATCGTGGATTTTATTCCTTCTTTAATCACTTTAGCCGTTTAAACTGCAGATAGTATAAAGTTATTTGGAAGCAATATTTGCTTTTCTCTGGGACTTTTCTGAGGGAAACTTTGGACCCTTATTCATGTTAGATCTTTATTTCACGTATTACATAATTTTAAAAATTGTAACCTTATCTTTAGCGGCTTTATTTTCTCTCTGTGGGAGTTCCTTATGGTATTCCCAGTGGAGTTTCCTTCTAGAGAAGTTTTGCATTTGTTTCTTCAAGGAACTCTGTGCAACCAGCCCGGGAGCAACGCCTATGTCAGTCTCACACTGGGGAATCCCATATGCCAAGGAGTGTACAGTCAGACTCCACACCCAGGTGTGGCAAGGGCTTGGGGCTTCAGGGGTGTGGGAAACTGTCCTTTGCCCACCCAGATCCTGGGAACAGACAAGCCTCACTGCTGCTTCCCTGGGCTGGGACATGGACTTTGTCTGGTTCCTTCATGTTGAGGCTGTAGCACTTTGGGGTTTCAGCTTCATGCAAAAGGTCTCAGCTGCAGCCACCCTCCTTGCTCAGCCCCAGTGCAGGTGCCACCCTTGCGCAGATGCAACAGGACCTATTTCTCTATCTGACGTCAGTCCCTCTGCACCTCCCATCCCAGGGTCTCTGCCACATTGGCTTGTACACTCTCAGCATTTCTCACCCCTCTTCCTTTCTGTGCTCTTGGAATTCCTCTTTATTTCTGATGAGCTCAGCTGGGCATTCTAAAAAATTGTCATCTGTTAAGTCGTTTTATATGCAGCATTTCTAGGTATTTGTGGTTGAAGTCATTCTTCTTCACCTCAGTTGCCCATATAGACAGGAATAATTTATTTTCTACAGAAAAATACAACATACTGTATGTACTATAGGCTCCTAATGAAAAACTTTATTTATATAGAGTGTTGAGATATATTTACGCAGTGCTTGAAACTACTGGTAACTTATATGAAAAAAGTCTGTTCAATGCAATGTTTGGCACCAAAGACCAAAAGTCTTTTTTATTAACTGTTTCCCTTTTAAAAACTTACTTTAAAAAGTATTCTGCATTCTGTGGATATACTTAAAGTATCTAACTATCATAATGGGACTATTGCTTTAATATAAGAAAAAAAAGGTGAAATAAATTTCTGTTTTATTTGTTCATGTTTTATGGCTAGACACTGCTCATGTTACGTGTAGAGAGGTAAGTAAATTGCTTAGTGTATAAAATGCATCACATAAAAACCAACCAACCAACCAACATGTTTCTAGAAGATTCCTCAATGAAACAGGTTCTAAAAGTTGTGACTGATGTCTTCAGAACAAAGAGGGTCACAGAAGAGTGAAGAAGGACAAGACAAAACTCAGTGGAAGCTCTGTATTAAATTGGTATAGTGAGTCAGGACCAATCACAGAGTATCCTTAGGAATTAAGATGGATAGTCTTTGTCTTCTGGCCACTAGCATCCACTCTAAGCTCTTTGATAGCAGTGTTGATTTTCTTTGAGGAAACCATTCTGCATGAGTCTGTGAATCTCCTTGAAACTGTAATTTAAGGTGTCTGGCTTCCTCTGGGCAACTATCCCAAGTTGGTCCAATCACACCTTCTATCCTGAGACTTTGAAGCTTGAGGTGAGTGAACAAGGTCAGAAGAATAATCAACAGTGACATTTTTCATCAATGCCTGCTATCTGGGTTCCAGGACATGCTCTCTTTTCTGAGGGGGGCACTTTTTTGAGCTCTGTTTCCAGCTTTCTCTTTTATCTGGTGACTTGCACATTATTCTTACAAGAATTTCCTTTTCAGCTTAAGCTAGCCAGACTTTCTCTCTGTTGCTGGCCACCAAACAAACTCTGGGGTACTTTACTCTATACACGAAATATATTTCAGTATGAAAATAGTTTTTGGTAAATTAAACTCCATTTAAAAACTCCCAATTTAAGTGAAGCCAATGGTGAAATAAATGTAAATCAATTACCTCTTAATATATAAATTTTGGAAGTCAGTTATTTTTACATTTTGAGTTTTCTTCAAGTGAGTTCACCTGCACTGTGCTTTTAACAAATGTAGTTGATTGTATCTTGGCAGGCATAAGTTGAATTAGAGTCTAAATCTGTAAAGTAATTTATGGTGCACATATGAGGCTCCACTGTATTCATAAAGCAGAGATGCTCTTATTATTAAGTTTGTTCAAACAAGGCTGGATGAGTGCTGTGTGCAGGGTGGTCAAGAACCTCTTGTGGTCATGTATTTGCTGAGTTGAAAGAGTGAATTTGGTTCAAGTTCCCCTTTTTTTGAGCTTTTATAATTAAGAAAGGGTTCTAAGTGTTTTATGTTTTGAAATTTCTGTGTGTAATAGGAACTAATGAATCACTTTGTCATTATGAAAGCCAAAGTAAAATTAGAATGTTGTTTTGCAAAAGCACATTGGCAGTTGTTCTGTTCAGAGTTGTGTAAGTTGCTCTATGTGTGGCTGGTCCATGAGCTTTTAAATATATATACACCCAAATTTCAGGCCTCTGTGGCTTAGATCAGAGTGCTCTTCATGTCTGGAGTACCCCCTTCACTGTTTCTTTGCCTTTGAAGTCCTACTCATCTCTCAAGGCCAACCCAAACATTACCTTCCCCTGAAACCTTCCTTAGTTCTGCCCAGCAGAATTAGTCACTCTGTCATTTGGACTTGCTAATCCTTTCTCTTTCTATTGGAGATCCTACCTCCTCAACTAATAGACTCTGGGCAACATAGGAAAGGGGAAGGCACTGACTCAAAACTCTCTGGAGAGTAACTGCTGAATATCTGTAATCAAATTAGTTTGTCTCCTTAGGAACTGAATCCTCTGCTTCTTTTATACAGGTAATCCCTTCAATGTATTTCTCAGAATATCTCATATAAGGATTTTAATAGCGCACATGGTGGAAACTAACATAACCCTTTCATCTTGTTTTTTCTTTGTTTCCATTTAAATGTTACCCAGTGCTTCACACGTTGAATACTCTAACTTGGGGGAAATCTAACAGTTTTTTTCAGCGATGAGCCTTTTATTGGAGGTTAAAAGAATTTCAATTTATCAGTCATATGGGAGGGCTTGAGGAGAGATGTGTTTTAGTTAGTTCTTTTTTTTTTTTTTCTATTTAAAAACAAATCTGTCCCAACTTGGAATTAACCATGCCCATGCTCATCTTTCGGTGATAGACATTTGAATAGTGGCCTTCATAGATCCCTCTGGTTCACATGGTATAGGCTAGGAGCTCCACATGGCCCGAATGTCCTCCAGCACCATGCTGGCCACTCCCTGATTTGGGCCTTTTGTTTCATGCACCCACTATGTTTCCATGACCAGAGCGTTCTTTCTATTTCTGCTTCCTGTGCTCAAAATATTCTACCCCTAGTTCTTTGCCTGGCCAACTCCTACTCATCCTTTAAGACTCGACTTTACTGCAACTCTATTATTGATTTTCAAACAATATTTTCTGAGTACCTATCGTTTGTCAGTGATGCAAGACAGATAAGAATGTAAAATTCTAGTAAGGGACACGTAGAAACGTAGAAATTAAAGTAAAGAAATTAAGTAAAAATAATCATCAATTGTGACAACTGCTTCAAAAGAAATGAATAGTGTAGATAGAATGTCTGGAAGCAGGGTTGCTTTATGTAGTTGTATGGGGAGGCCTTTCAGAGGAGATGACATTTGAGTTTAGCTCCAAAAGGGAAGCCTTCAGTGACCCCTTCTAATTAGGTTCAACTCCCCTTCTTAGTGTTGCTATTGTATCTTATGCATACACATCTTTAACACTTATCGCATGGTTAAGCTATGTTTATGTATTGCCATGGTGCACTTGTAAATGTTATTACAAAAAGCCCATCAAATATGGATTCCAAAGGTGACATAAATGAACATAAGAATTATGTAACTGTTGTATGTGCTTATTGTAATTCAGTTTTGAAATAATTTATAAAGGTACCAGTATTTTATATAATATTGATTCTTATTACAAATCAAAAGGTTTGAATGAATTAGGAAAGAAAAGAAGAAAGATATATATTTAAATATACAAATATCAGTATTACAGCCAGTACTATGTTGGAAAAGAAAAATAAATCCAGACAGGTTATGCATTCTCTTAAGACAAAGAAGAAATAGGAGACTATATTTCAGACATGGTGATGAGCAAAACAATTGGCTTAACTTAGTCATTATTGTCTCCCACCTTTTAGTGGGGGACATGACTTTATTCTCTCTTATTTATTTAAGGCATACCTTAAATAAATTTGCTTTACATAGATCCTAGAGCAGAGCTTTATACATAAAACAGATGAAAACATGAACTAGTGAGGTTTTTTTAATTTTTATTTTATATTGGAGTAGAGTTGATTCACAATGTTGTGTTAGTTTCAGGTGTACAGCAAAGTGATTCAGTTATACATATACATGTATCTATTCTTTTTCAAATTCTTTTCCCGTTTTGGTTATTACAGAATATTGAGCAGAGTTCCCTGTGCTATACAGTAAGTCCTCTTTGGTTATCTAATTTAAATATTGCAGTAGGTACTTGTCAATCCCAAACCTCCACTCTATCCTTACCCCCAACCCTTCCCCACTGGTAACCATAGTTCATTCTCTAAGTCTGTGAGTCTGTTTCTGTTTTGTAGATAAGTTCATTTGTAAAATTTTTTTTTTAGATTCCACATGTAAACGATATCATATGATATTTGTCTTTCTCTGTCTGACTTACTTCACTTAGTATGATAATCTCCAGGTCCATCCATGTTGCCACAAATGGCATTATTTCATTCTTTTTAATGGCTGAGTAATATTCTATTTTATATATATATATATATATATATATATACACACACACACACCACATCTTCTTTATCCATTCCTCTGTCGGTGGACATTTAGGTTGCTTCCATGTCTTGGCTATTGTGAACACTGGGGTGTATGTATCCTTTCAAACAATGTTTTTCTCCAGATATATTCCTAGGAGTGGGATTGCTGGATCATTTGGTAGCTCTATTTTTAGTTTTTTAAGGAACCTCCAAACTGTTCCCCGTAGTGCCTGTATCAATTTACATTCCCACGTACAGTATAGGAGGGTTCCCTTTTCTCCACACCCTCTCCAGCATTTATTATCTGTAGACTTTTTGATGATGGCCATTCTGACTGGTGTGAGGTGATATCTCATTGTAGTTGTTTTGCATTTCTCTAATAATTAGTGATGCTGAGTATCTTTTCATGTGTCTCTTGGCCATCTGTATATCTTCTTTGGAGAAATGTCTCTTTAGGTCTTCTGCCCATTTTTTGATTGGGTTGTTTGTTTTTTTGATATTGAGCCTCATGAGCTATTTTGTAAATTTTGGAAATTAATCTCTTGTCAGTTGCATCGTAAAGCTACAGTCATCAAAACAGAATGGTACTGGCACAAAAAGAGACACATAGATCTGTGGAACAGGATAACAGCCCAGAAATAAACCAATGCACCTATGGTCAATTAATCTACAACAAAAGAGGCAAGACTATATACAATGAAGAAAAGGCAGTCTCTTCAATAAATGGTGTTGGGAAAACTGAACAGCTACTTGTAAAAAAATTAAATTAGAACATTCTTTAACACTATATACAAAAATAAACTCAAAATGGATTAAAGACCTATATGTAAGATCAGATACTATAAAACCCTTAGAGGGAAATGGAGGCAGAGCACTCTTTGACATATATCACAGCAATATTTTTTTCATTCTGTCTCCTAGAGTAATGGAAATAAAAACAAAAATAAACAAATTGGACCTAATTAACTCAAAAACTTTTGCATAGCAAAGGAAACCATAAACAAAACAGAAAGACAACCCACAGAATGGAAGAAAACACTAGTGAGTCTTTGTGATTCTTCATCTTGATGGTAATTTCCATAGACTTTGACATTGAAAAATGATAGAAGAAAAACAAACAAAGAAGTGTATCTAAGAATGATTCATCATTTCTAAAACAAGAGGGATTTCAAAATGATTTCCCAGACTAATATAAACTCGTCAGAATGTTCTCTGAGTATTTGACAGGTGCTGGAACTACCCCTTCCCCTCATCTCCAGTTTAGATGGCTTTCATCATGCATTCCTTGTTAACTGAAGTTTTATGTGTAGAGATCATAGAAGGTTAAAGATGGCTTCAATCTCTTTGCTATTTCTCCTGCAGAGAGGTGGACTCCAATTCCTCTCCACTTGAATTTGGGCCAGCCTTAGAGACTTGCTTGACCAGTAGAATAAAGTAGAAGGAACATTGGGGTTTCTGAGACTAGATCAGAAGACACTTACAGTTTCCTCCAGTCTCCTGGAACACCTTGTCTGTGAGATCTGAGCCACCATATAACAAGTCTGATTACACAGAGACTATGATGCTGGAGAGGCCACATGTGAGCGTTTTAGTTGACAGTCCCTGTTGAACTCAGTGTTCGCATCATCACCACCAAAAAAGCAGTCATGTGAGTGCACCTGTCTATATCTTCTAGACCATCTCATCTGCCAGTTGAATATTACTGAATGACCTCTATCAGTATCACTTGAAACAAAAAAAACCCGATGGTCACTGCCCAATTGCCTGACCCACAAAATTATGATGCATGAAAAAGTGTTTTGTTACAAATGAGTAGAAACTAGAACAGAGATATTTCCCTTCCTCCTCCCTCCCTCCCTTACTTCCTTCCCTCTTTCCCATGGTAGGCTGAAAAAGGGCTCCAAAGATGTTCACATCTTAATGTCTGAACTTGTAAATATGTTACCGAATGTGGTAAAAGTGATTTTGCAGATGTGATTAAGTGAAAGATTTGGAGATGGGGAGACATGCCTGGATTATCAGGTGTGTTTAATGTAACCACAGGATTCTTTAGAAGAAGCAGGCAGGAGGGTCAGAAGATAGATCTTAAGTGATGATCTGAGTGGAAGAAAGATGCTATGCTGCTGGTTTTGCAGATGGAGGAAGGGGCCCTGAGCCAAGGAATATGAGCAGGTTCTAGAAGCTTGAAGAGGCAAGGAAGCAGATTCTCCTCCAGAGTCTCCAAAATGAATGCAGCCTTGCAGACCCATTTTAGTCTTTGGACCTCCAGGTCTATAAGATAATACATTTGTGTTTTAAGACACTAAGTTTATAATAATTTGCTACCACTGCAGTAGGATGCGAATACACATCCTTGCTTTCTTTTTTTATTTTTTATCTTTTAAAATTTTTTCAATAGGTAGTACACTATAGTGACTAAGATCATAAACTCTGGAACCAAAATGTTTGAGTTTGAATCCTAGTCTCACTTGCTGTCTTGGGCTGGATACTCAACTTCTTTACACCTCTGTTAAGTCAGGTATAAATGAGAATAATTATAGTATTCATCTTAAAGTGTTGTAAGATAATGTATGCTATGTCTTTAAAACAATGCCTGCACTAGACACATGTTAGCTATGATTATTATTTTGTATCTTCATCTGTGCCCAAATATAATAATTAAAAAATATTATATAATTAAATAATAATTAAAAATAATTTATGATTAGAAATTCACTTTCTATTTCATTAATTAGTAGCACCTACATGGAGATTAGCATATGAACCATAGTTTATTTTTGTTTGTAATTATTTACTTCTTTTTTTCTCTATTAACATGTGCTAATTTTAGAAAAAGTTTGAAAACCTTTACAAAGTGTAAAGAGAAAAGAGGAGGTTCTGATAATCCTACCACTCTTCTAGAATCCACTACTGGTAATATTTTGACATGCAGTTGGCCCTCGGTATCCATGGCCCACTGTACTATACCACTTTATATAAGGGACTTAAGCATCTGAACTTTGGTATCCATGGCAGGGGGGGTGGGTTTGGTGGATGGGTGGTGAGATGGGGGGGTTGAACCTGGAACCAATCCCGCACAGGTACTGAGGGATGTATGTATTTCTAGATTATTCTATATTTGAAGAAATGGCTGAGGTAATATTGTATATATAGTTTCACATCCCATTTTTTTCTCACTTAAGTTTATATCATAAACATTTTCCAAGAAGCACCATAATGTAGCAATAACTCTAATGTTATACATTCAGCATTCAAAAATTTTGTTATCATGAAAAACAACGAAATGAATAATTTTGTGCACAAATCTTTTTTTTATAGTAGATAAAATATACATAGTATAAATATACCACTGTAACGATTTTAAAGTGTGCAATTCAGTGGCATTAAGTATATACACAATGTTGTACAACCAGAGCCACTATCTAGTTCCAGAGCTGGACATAAATCTTTGCCTGAATTTCAGATTGTTTCTGCACAATAGATTCATAGATAGTAAAGTATTGCATTAAAGGAAAAAAATATTTTAAAGTACATCCAGAAAGGCTATATTCATTAGCTTTCCAGTGCATAAGAATGTCAGTCTTATTATATCCTCATTTGCACTGAGTATCATTCAAAACATCTTTGCTAATTTGATAAATAAAAAATAAGATCTTATTCTCATTTTATTTGCATTTGTTTCATTACTATGAGACCAAACCTTTTCTAATATGTTAATTAACTATTTTATCTTGTGAAGTGTTTGTATGTTTTTAAATCCATTTAACTGTTAGGGTATTTGTATTCTTATTTTGTAATGAAATGAGTCAGGTTCAATTCAGTACCATTTAACACATTTGTATTTGGCTTTCGTGCTTCTTTGCTGGGTAACATGGAAGACATAGACGATTTCTCAATCTGAAAACAAGCAAGCCACAGGCAATTTTAATTGGTGGGGGGAGTAAATGTTGGAGAAAGGAGAAGTAAAGGGAGAGAGAGAACAGGCGCTCCGCGGAGGTACCCGAGGGACTGCCATGGGCCAGGAGGAGATGAAGCTGCAGCTCTGACCCTTTGCTCCATCGTCCTACTTCAGCTGGAGGGTCCCACTCTTCTCTGCTTTATATCTTAGTTTCTCTGCAGAACTTTGTTGGAGGAAAGGATCACTTAACTAGTAAATGTTTGAAAATAACAAATCTGGACTAATGGTTTTTATTTATCTATACAACTATCATCTGGGAAGCTTGCTAAAAATGCAGATCCCTAAGACCTCGCCCAGAAGACTCTGCAGGTGGAGCCATGGAATTTGCATTTAATCGGCTGCCGGATTATCTCCTAGATACACACTTAGGGAAACACTGCTCTGTCCTGTTTCCCAAAGTGTGAGATTTACAAGATGATTCTAAGTGGCACCCAAGATAATACTGATTAAATAAAATAGACATGGCATTAAATAAAATGGAATCACACAAGATGAGTGATTTTCCTTTGCCATTCTCTTTCAACCCTTCTGAATGGATCAAGGGGAGGTTTTACTTTGGCGCTAATGTGTCTTTAACACCTTTCCAACGCATATTAACCTCCTTTTTAACAGACAGAATAGGCCTTAGGTTCAGTGCTTTCAGCACGTAATAATATCTAGTTAAATTATGATGCTATTATTTTGATTTTATTAGGTTTATTTACATGATTCCCTTCTAATTATGAGAAATTATATCAGAATTTAAATGATGATATGATCGTAAGATACTGGAAAATGATAGTAGAGGTGTTACAGGCAAAAGCGGTGAATTCTGAAGGCAAATGACTTAAATCTATGAATCACTGCTATGGAACATGAGCTTTTGTCCAGAAAGAGCAGGTTTCATTCCCGAGGTTGGGGTAGTAGAGGAGACTAAGAAGCTTTGGGGATAGTACTGGACACTATGCTTTTGCTAGAGGTATAAAGGGGAAACTTCACAGTTCACCCTGTGGCTCCCACTGCCAGCAACCGACCGTAAGAGGGGTGGTGCCCTATGTTGTTTATTCTTGAAGATGATTCAGGGTAAAACAGAACAACTTATGTCTATCTTCAGTGACACATACGTGATCCTTTGCAGGACTAAAGAGTGCTAGGACTTGCCAGCTGGCAACCCAGTTATTTGGCAGAAGGTTAAAGATGCTGCCTTGAGCAGTTACAGACAATTTCCCTCCGTCTCTTCTCTAATGCTTTGGAATGAAAAAAACATCGCTGACTCACCATACCCTGTAAGGCAAGAGGAGGATTCTGAAAGGGGTTGGTAATGGGTTCCCTTTTAAAGCATGATAGAGACTGAATTATCATCCATTAAGAAAGTTTCAGTTAAAAAAAAAAAACAACTCATTCAAATATTCTGGATTTGGAAAAGCTGATTCTAAATGAACCATGGCATTTTCTGACTGAGAATTTTCTACAGGAGATGTTATACTATGAGCAGTGCCCTTGCAAAACAATCATTTATCTTACTAGCTGTAGTCTACCCTTGTATAATTTACTGAACAGAGCTTGGGTTTTAAAATGTTGTATCCTTTTCTTTAGTAAAAACATTGTAAATGGAGGTTATCTGCTACCAGATCTAATAATGGAATTAGTCTACAATTCTTATGTTTGTTTATGTCTAGGTAAGAACTATAAGGGAAAAAGCTCTTACAGTGCTATAATAATTTCACCCGTTATAACCAGGGCTGGAAATAAAGCAACAGAAATATATCTTCCACGCAAACTCAGTCTCAGTGTCTTGTAGCTGGTTCTCTTGGAATTTGGACACTTCCTGGAACCCCTGGGATATTGGAGACCTTGGGTTAGGCACTGTTTTTCCAAAGAAAATTATTCATTATTTGAGTTTTCTTAAACTCCATTCTCTCTTTTAATCCTTGAGAATAACGTGTCGGGAAGAGGAAGATGACAGCTTCCTTGCCCCTCCCTTCACTTCCCCTCCAATGTGGTCTGGGTGCTGCACCCACAGATCAGCAGTGACGATTCTCCATCCTGCTTCGTTGGAGCTTGATGCCCAAGGGCATGTGAGGGCATAGCCTTAGTTTCCAGAGACCTTATCCTCAGGATCTGAGGTGGTAGAAGAGAGAGAGAGATTTTTTACCTACTCAATATGATCATCAAAAGCAATTATCATGTAAATTTTTGAGTGTGGCACTGTGCTGGCACGTGTGCCAAGAGCACGAAGGACCTTTCTAGTGGTTGAGTGTCTACACCGTGTTCACACTGGTGTCCACCTGGTGGAAAACTCATTTTCATGTCATGGCAGAAATGGCAACATTTCCCCTTTCTCCAAATTTGTGGGTGGAATAAAAGTTAGCCCTAAATGTTATAGGCTTCTTTGGTCTTCCATCTGAGGGGCTTGAAAGCATTCAGAAATAGGGATCCTGTGACATTTGAGAGTGGTAAGTGGAAGCAAGAGCGTAGATGCGGTAGCATCTCTGGGTGTGGTACCAGAATTGTTACAAAACCCTTCCAGCTGCTGTTTCAGAGAAATCACCCCGAAACTCCCTATGTGGTTCTCTTATTTCAGTCTCTCTCCAACCTTGACTCTGAGTTGATGAACAGAAACTGACGGATTCATTAGCTATTTTTCACTGAACTTGTCAGGTATGATTTCTCTTTCCCCAAGAGTATGGACAAAGCTTTTGTTCTCCTTCCTACACTCTCTCCTCTGCTGCCCCTACTCTTCCCATTAGGACATAGAAGGTTACTCAGCAGGTGAAAACATTGCACACTGTTTGGTTTTTAACAGGAGAAAGCCTCCTGTCTGAGATAAATCCTGCTTCGAGTCTAGGTGGTTGTAAGTCTGAAGTGAAATGTCAGTCTGGCATTTCAGCACCTTCAGTAAGATTCCCCCAGGGCCAAATAAATCATACCACACGGCTATAAGACACTGAATTTGGCTTGAAATATGACCTCAGCAGATGATTTTCTTTACCACACCGGGCGCCAAGTTCATTCTGAAGCAGCCCGTCAAGATGAAGGTAGTCTTCTGGAGGTTAAGATCTGAGAGAATGAGGTTGGAAGTCATTAGGAGAAAGAGCCCAGTCCCCAGCCAGTCCTTGCCCAGAAGCAAGACAGAGCTAAGCATGGGTTCTCTTGTCTCCATAACCTAGACCAACCCCTAGTAACTAGTCTATGAGGAATCCAGTTTATGTAAATGGTGGTCATGTACCAATCTGGCATACACCAGAACACCAGGTATCTCCATGGTCCAAGACTCCCTACCGCACATGCTCTGTGATGTGCATAAGTCAATTCCAATCTTTTTTTAGGTAATGTCCAATAGTGCATAATCTTCATGGTCCCTGGAGAACAGGCCACACCATGTAAGGGGACAATCTGCTAAGATTGTCACTTTGTGGAAGAGATGCAGTTGAAAAAGAAGCATTGTGAAAAACAACGGACCATGATCGGCTGATTGGGTTTGGACTCAGACCCTAGACTTTGGGCACCTGACCACTTTTTCACTTATCCTCCAGCTTTGATCAGCTTTTTCCTGTGATTATGCAACCAGGAAAAAACAATTCTCTTGGCTGGCACTTGGGAAATGGCTGCCCTTTAGACATCGACTCTGTTCTCCTCTTTGGTATTTGCCTGATCTTTACTCTTTAAGTGGTTACTTTTTTTTTTTAATTAATTAATTTATTTATTTTTGCTGTGTTGCGTCTTTGTTTCTGTGCGAGGGCTTTCTCTAGTTGTGGCAAGCGGGGGCCACTCTTCATCGCGGCCTCTCTTGTTGCCGAGCACAGGCTCCAGACGTGCAGGCTCAGTGGTTTTGGCTCACGGGCCCAGTCGCTCCACGGCATGTGGGATCCTTCCAGACCAGGGCTCGAACCCGTGTCCCCTGCATCGGCAGGCAGATTCCCAACCACTGCGCCACCAGGGAAGCCCCTGATCTTTACTCCTGAGCTACATTTTACTCCATTCTTCTGAGCTCCTGGTGTCTTCGATTCCCCCTGGAGTTAAGAACACTATCAACCCCTCAAAACCTTATCCTCTGTCAACTGATATAATATATTAAGTTTAAAGAAAAATCCTAGGCAACTGTTTAGGGTCCTCATATGGAGTCAGCATTTTGATCAGTATACCAAATATAATTCTGAAAGGTCATACAAACTCCACCAGTTTCAAAGCAAAGGGGGTAAAAATGTTTTGCATCACATTCTTAGGGCTTCTTAGAAATTTCATATGAAAACCACTTTTTATTTGCTGGCCAGCTAAGAACTCCAGCTGATTTTAGCTGCTGTTACTTGGTGTGTACATAAACAAACAAGCAAAAAGACTTTTCCAAAGAATTTTGTTACCAGTAACGCTCTGCAGACTGGTATAACACACTTGCCAATATCAAAACAGATGGTATCATATCAATGTAACAGGGAGCAGAATGCAGTTCTGTTTCATGATTCGGCCAGAAAAAAAAAATTACATTGATTGACCTGAGGCAACCCGACTTCATCAGACCCCTGGTCGTTATACACACTACAATTTTGCCCCAGTAAAGAGATTATAAAAGGAAGCTTACAAGGGCTTTCAGAAAGGAGACCCTGTCCCTTTTCAATTACATCTGATTTATGAACTGTTTAAACTATTTCCCAAAGGCTGCCTTCTCAGCCTCTAGCCTGTTTGATAAACACTGCACAAAAATTCTGCTGGTTTGCAAAATCTGACTCTTTCATGTCTGAAGTCCCCTTTCGGACCCTGAGAGGAAGGAACATTGAAGTCTCCAAAGAGCTGCCAGTGACAAATGTCTACTGCATTTCCTGATGGCAGGGAACAAAAGAAATACTAGAAAGAGAAAGCACACATGCTGTTGAATCCTCCTTCCTTCACCTCCTTTGGAGCCAAATGCTGACCTGTCACATTTTTAGACCCCCATCTCCACCCCCTCAGCCATTCTCCCTCTCATGTTGTGGTCTGTTCTCCAGAAATAGATCCTTTTTGGCTTTAAACTAGATGGAATTGTAGAAAACAAACTGTATAAACTCCCAGACCCACAATTTTCTCACAGCCAGGAAGGGAGTAGGTGAGAGGGTCTGGATTACCCCCCCCCCCCCCCCCCCGAACCCAACAACCTTCTTTTCAAAAGAAAATTCTTTTAAAAGTATATAGAGAACATAACTCAGCAGTCATCTGGCAACGAGTGGGCTCGGTTATCTTTCAAAATAATAATGACGCCAAACTTTGGAGAAAGAGGAAACTGCTCTCATTGTTCCAAAGACCCCAAGTGATGTAGATAAATATCTCTTAAGGCATAAATACAAAAACTTGGTTTTTTTTTTAGAACGGGTCCATCTGCCTGTCTAGACTTGTAGGAAGGCATCAAAAAACTATGATTTTCAATGGACCAAATGTTTCTCCGCAACCCTATCTGCCCCAGAACTGAAATAAATCCCAGTTTTAGAATGGATTTGGCAAGCCTAGGCTGGTTCTTTTCCCATTTATCTGTTGTAGATCTTGATTAACATCATATTAACAAGGGGTTTAAAGGGTTTTTTTGTTTGTGTGTTTTGTTTTTAACAAGGGCAGGGTCTTCTACCTATGTCAGCCGAGGAGATGATTTCCCAAGCACTGCTGAAAAAGGACGTTGGGTGTGAGATGGTGTGACTGTGTGGTAGGAAGGGCATGTTTGCTCCCCTTGGAGCTAACATCTTGGTCTTAGGGGGAATTTTGTGGGGTCCCGTCATCCCCTGTGCAGGGCTCCATCAGCATCGTTTGCAGCTTTAGGGTGTTGGCTCAAAAGGGACATAACTTATTATTCTGCAGAGAGTATGAGAGCATCTGGGAATTATGAGGGTGTTTATGAGTAACATGCCTGGTAGACACATGAGATCAGCCTTCTCCCCTGCCTTCACCACCACCGACGAGCTGGGGGTGGGTGGAAAGAGGCGAGATGATGTGGTGTGGCAGCTGCAACCCAGAGTGGGAAGAGTCAACTTGGCCATAGTTCAACCTTATTTGCCATCTATGTGTGAGATTATTGCAGCGTTTGGTATCCAAGGGCACTTAGCCTGGGCCAAACTTGCCTTCCTGTTTATAAGAGGAAAATGCTTTGGAAACTTATTTAAGAAAGACTCCAGAGTTTCCTTGGGCATGAAGTAAATGTTAAACAACATATTGATGAAACTCTAAAGTATATGAATCAGAAATATATGCGATTAATTTTGCTAGACTGATCCAGGAGCTTGAAATATCAAGGAGCAAACTCTTGGACATTTTGGCAAGAGTCATCATTTTATTTTACTATGATATCTTTCCAGTTCAAAACAGGACAGATTTTTACATGTGTCCCGGGATTAGTGAAGAGAGCACTAAGTTTTAATATTTTCTGAGAAAACTAGAAAATAAACTACCTCTTTTGACCATCCAGGGTAGTGCATCTTCTGTAAGAAGAAGCAGGCCTGATGCTGGGAGCCCTGAATATAGCTATGGCCTCTGTCACTGATTTAGAGTGGTGGCCTTGAACTCCACTGCCTGTCTGGGTCTCAGTCTTTCTTTCTGTAAGGAGGGAATAATGGGGCTGGACACTTAGTGTTCTCACCAGGGTCTTATGGAAGTGATGGCACCATGGGCATGGAGTGGACTTTTATAAGAGTGCTGGGATTTTCTCAGTCTCTGAATGTTATGTGTAAAGTGTGAGCAGGAGTAGTGGAGTGTGTGTGTATGTGTGTGTGTGTGTGTGTGTGTGTGTGTGTTTAAGTGCCTCCAGGAGCTAACGGTGGACTAGGACAGGGAACCTGTGTCAAGTTTCATTTCTTTCTCTCCAGCAGAAAACTCCCGGGACGGAGGTGGCCCAGGCTTCTACTAAGACACAAGCAAGTGTTCTTTTCAACCACCATGGTCAGCTTTCAACCAGGAAAGCCGTTCTTTCAGACACATGTGATCATTATCCTGCGATGACGTGTCTCCATGAGGAGGTGAAAAGTGGTGCTGATTCTGAAGCGATCTGTGAAAGAATGGCTCAAGACAGGGACGACAGACCACATAACAACCTAAGGCAACAACGCCGATTAACCCGCAGGGGCTGCCCGGGAGCTATGGAGACGGATTCTGTGGTGAACACAGACTGCCTCCAGAGAGGAGTATCATCATCAACTTTCAATGTCTGTCACAGGTGTGAGAGGGCAAGCGATGGCCACCTGCCAGGCTGTGTCATTGCCATGGTGGAACACACCAGAGGTAACATAATCAGATGGATCTGGCTTCAAATCAGATCCACCCTGGGAAAGCTGTGTGGCTTTGAGCAAATGACTGAACCTCTCTGAGTTCAGCACCTTTCTTAGAAATGAGGACCACTTCCTTGTGGGGTTTTTGTGAGGCTTGAACAAGATGATGCATGTTTTCTCTTGTTCTTATCATCGTGACTGGCGAAAGGTAGCTAGTGTCAAGTGAGAAACCTTTAGATTAGAGAGATGACGTTTGGGTTTGCATCATCTGTTGTTCATTAATGTGATGAGACTTTATGAACAAAACAAGTCATGGAGGTATTCAATTCAGATCAGCATAATAAAGTGAAGATTATTATTTTCCTAAAACAGGGTCAAAGTCATGTAGGAGGGAGCTGGATTTCTCAGGTGGAATTAATGGCCTAATCTTCAGTAGGAAATGACACGTCATGATGATAAATGCTGGATGATTTTAGACCAGGTGGGAGAAATCCAACCCATCCCAGGGTGTTCCCATTGTTGCCTCTCCCATTCCACAGCCCCCCAGCTCACCCTTCTTCTGAGCCTGGATCTCATTCCTCTCTGTGATGGAGCAGACATGAAAGCCACTCTCTTTCAGCCTGAGCCTCCAGAATTTGTAATAAACATGAAAAGAACCAGCCACTGGGCATCCAGGGGAAGGGGCGATGGAGTCCAAAATAGTAAGTGAGGCGGAGCTTGAAAGGTGTAGAAGACGTGGGGAGAGAAAGGGGAGGGTAAGAGTACTGCAGGAGGGCCGTGTGCTCATTCTCCTCCTGATACATGGAGCACCCAAGTCATATCTCTCTGCCCCTCGATGGCTTTGGGACAACATCCTGAATGTGTGAAACTTCGCTAGGGTCCAGAGCATCGTCCGTTCAGAGAAGGTGAGGAGGTGATAGTCAAAGATGGTGGTGGGGCCTGAAACTCTCACAACACTTTTCTTTTCTTTTTGTAATATATAAAATAGCCCGTATGCTTTTTATTTATTTTTTACATCTTTATTAGATGATAATTGCTTTACAATGTTGTGTTAGTTTCTGCCGTACAACAAAGTGAATCAGCTATATGTATACATACAGCCCCACATCTCCTCCCTCTTGTGTCTCCCTCCCACCCTCCCTATCCCACCCCTCTAGGTGGTCACAAAGCACCGTATTACAACATTGTTAATCAACTAGACTCCAATATAAAATAAAAAGTTTAAAAAAAAAAGATGGCGGTGGGGAAACCTACTTCCTGGCCATCCAATGGACTTTGGAAAACACCATCACTGGGAACCATTAAACGGCATAGAGCCTCATTTTAGTGTTCGCCTACCCAGCTGGAGAAAAATACAAAATAGTATGTCTGATCCCCTCTGAGGTCTGGTAGAACAGATTAGGTAGGATAGAGAGAAGACTTGTGTAGGTTACATCATTACCATCTCCAGCCCAAGGTGACTTCTGCAGTGGCCAAAGGGACACTCTGAGTTGGAGATCATCTCTCTGGAGTTCCCTTGATATGTAAATTATGTTCATTAGTCTTAGGGACATCTGAATTTCCCGTTACCCATTCTATTGTTACTCTCAGACTTGGACTTCCCCTAAGGTACAGAGTGAAGGCAAGGGCTTTATTGGCTTTCCATCAGAGGAGTAGGGTCTCTCATGGACATCACAGTCTGCAATAAAAGAGTCCTCTAAGTACTCCAGGCAGTGACTGTGGGACTTTAAAGTTTATGTCAACTACATAACTCCCTATGTCTGTTATTGCCAGCCCATTTCTCTGTAGTTATCAGTAAAATCCTAAAAAAAGAAACAGGTTTGAGGGTGGGTGAGGAATGTGGAAGGAAGGGGGGGGATCTGGAGGCCTGGCCCGTTGCAAAGCTTCTAGGACAATGGAGAAATCATAAAGTCAGGTCCATGGGTCCTGTGGAAAGAGATTAAGCAGTGTCATACCGGGGCAGAGAAGCTGGCTGCGGTTTCCTGGTTGGTGGCCCACAGTGAGTCCCTCAAGAATTTGACATCCCTTTCCCAGAACTGCACAGGACACCCTTTATCAAAGTCCTGAGCCCTAATTCACCCTAGCAATCATACACAGGGATTAGCCAACCTTCTGAGTTTCCACTTTCTGTTCCTGTCCTAACTGGTCATTCTCTTTCACTGCTGTTTTGTGAAACAACTTTTAGTTACACAACTGGCTGTACATGCTGCAATTTGAACATATACAGAGAATATCTTTGCAATGCTTTACTCCCACAAGTTTGTGGTTGACAAGTATCGTTTCAGCTAACATTTTTCCACTTAAATTATTAAGGGGCTTCTCCTCCCTTGGTCTTCCCTTCCTTTTCTCTTCCTCCTCCCCCTTCTCCTACTTGCCTTTCTCCTTTGATCTATGAGATGGCTGGTTCGATTACCATGCAGTGTGGCATTAATCTTTTTTCTCTTTGCAAATGCATTTTGAGCAAATCCTATGATAGCAATTGAGAGATCACATTTAGAAAAGCTTCCAAAATCTTAAACCCTTCAGTTAATAAATCTCACAAGCCCTGTAATTTATAGATGGGATTAGAACATTCCAGCCTCTATTTGGACTCTGTTTTTCCAACTCTCAGGGGTAATGAGATGATGAATGAGTTAATATTTGTTCAAGGATTTGAAGAAAAGCAATGTCTTTAAATGCTTATGTATTTTGACCTCAAATTTCATTCCCACTGAATTCCCTTTAAGTGAGGACAAAGAAAAAGACAATGTAAAGCAATGTAAAACAACGTAAAGCAATTCTCTCTACTCCCCTAACTTGCAGAACTTCACGGAGGAGGACAGGAAGTGCCCATGGATGACAATTCTTGTTCAAAAATGATTCTTGCTGGACCTAAATGAAGGATGCAATCTCCTGATATCTCCTCAGTAACCACTAGCTCTTTCTGGGTAAGTCAACTTCACTCTGACACCCAGAGTCATCCTCATGTCCAGTGGTGTGATCCTTCACCAGAGCTTCTCTCTCCCAAGTTTATACCACTGTGTCAAAATTTCTGTCTTCTGTCTCTCAAAGCCGAGATAGATGACCAACCAGCTACTCTGCTAAAGTAATTTGATCCAGGGTGTTAATTACTGTTAACATCTCAAAAAAGCTTTTCTAACAGTCATTATAGTAAGAAGAACAAATATAAAAACTAGAACAATGAAACAGTAATAATAGTATCATTCATCAAGTCCTGACCATGGGTGAAGGTCTGTGCAAAGTCTAGACATTATTTAATTAATCCTCAGAGCAGTCCTGTGAATAGAGATTATTACTATTGTCATTTTACATATGAGGCAGACAGGCTCAGAGAGGTTCATTAACTTGACCAAAGTCACACAGCTAGTAAGCAACTGAGCTGCGATATAGGCTGTAAACCTCAGGGTTGTTTTAGGCTTATACATGATCTTCTCATCCCAAAAAGCCTTGTACAGGTCTTGCAAATAGAAGGGAATAAATGACTAAATTGAGTGGAATTATTTTCTATGTGATTTAGGGAAATCTCAATGTTCCAGGACAAAAAAGGAGTGAATATTGTTTGTATTTTAAGTCCTATGGCTGGATTAAGAAGAAGGTAATTCGGTGGCTGAGGAATTTTTCACTCATTCAACTGAGAGTTATCGAATGATCTTTTTATTTTATTTTTTTCCTGTGGCCTTTGAAGTCATATCACATTAAGGTACCTGACCACACTGGCAAATAACAGAAAATCTTAGTAGCATGAACCAAATGATCAAACATTCACTAGGCACACAGACTTAGTGGGCTCAGGCAGAAAGATGGATCCTGTCTTCAAGGAATGCAAAATCTAATAGAAAAAAGAAAGGCCTCAGTGAACTTCCCATGTCTGGTTTCATTTTCAAGTATGCCCCAGACCACTATGTGGGGAAACTCTGGAAGTGAATTCTAAGGGGATTTAGGACTCCTTCAAGATAAGTTCAAGAGATGTGAGTTTCTGCTTCTAGGTGAATTTCCCATTTCCCCCTATGTCAAGAAAGTGAGGCAATTCCAAAGGAATGTGGCCCTGTAATACATCCAGCAGGAAACCCACACAGACGGCTCCTTTACCTCCTCAAGTGAGAAGATGAAATGGAAAGTTGAAACGGTCATGATGCCAGGCCCAAAGCTGTGCTTTCACAAGCAAAGGCTGATTCTTGAGCTTGACTTGGTGTGAGTCTCATGGTACATGGACACTCCCTAAGGATCTGTCCCATAGCAATTGCCAACACCACCACCCCCTCCTCAAAGCTACTGCTCATCTCCTCTCGGGCCTCCTTCAGCTCAACTCAAAGAACATTACTGGGGAAGGCCCTGAGACCCATGAGCTGGATGAGTGTGGGGAATGCTAAGGTTAAAAAGGTAAGATTTGCAATAAATGCTGAAGAAGGTGTGGAGAAAAGAGAACACTTGTACATGGTTAGTAGGCATGTAAACTGGTGCAATAACTACACGAAACAGTATGAAGTTTCCTTAAAAACTAAAAATGGAGCTACCGTAATACCATACCATATTGCTACCAGTAGCAATCCCACTACTGGGGATACATCTGGAAAAGATAAAAACTCTAATTAGAAAAGATACCTGCACCCCAATGTTCATAGCAGCACCATTTACAATAGCCAAGACATGGAAGTAACCTAAATGTCCATCGACAGATGAATGGATAAAGATGTGGTATATATATACAATGAAATATTACTCAGCCATAAAAAGTATGAAATAATGCCATTTGCAGCAACATGGATGGTCCTAGAGATTATCATACTAAGTGAAGTAAGTCAGACAGAGAAAGACAAATACCATATGATATCACTTATATGTGGATTCTATCAATAAAATATGACACAAATGAACTTACCTATGAAACAGAAATAGACTCACAGGCATAGAAAACAAACTTATGCGTACCAAAAGGGAAAAGGAGCAGTGGGAGGGATACATTAGAAATATGGGATTAACAGATACAAACTACTATACATAAAATAGATAAGCAACAAGGATTTACTGTATAACACAGGAAACTATATTCAATATCTTGTAATAACCTATAATAGAAAATAATCTGAATATATATAAAACACTGAATCACTTTTCTGTATACCTGAAACTAACACAATATTGTAAACCAACTACACTTCAATTTAAAAAAATAAAATAAAATAGAAAGAAAAGATTTGTCCCCTGTGGTGGTCGTCCATCCCCAGTGATTTCCAGGGAAAGGTCCCCAGAGGATGAAGCGCAGAAGACTTGTTGGTTCACGGTTCTTTCTATGTGGTTAGTGGAACCACTTAAAAATTTGCAACAGGGTGGTCTGTGAATGCTGCCTTAATTCAACTTTGCAGGAGCCTGTAGGTTGGTCAGGGACTGGTTACTGTTCTTGCACTTCTTGCATCTCTCTTCAGACCAGACACAAAGTGAACTAAAAGAGAGATTCATGTTTTCTTTTTTGTTTTTTACTGAAGAGTTGAATAGATACCATGGGGCAATGGAGACCAGGGCTGGGAATTGTGATCTCATCTGATTAACTCATCTCCTTGTATGGCAGTCATGAGGAGGACCTCACAGGGGTTAGAATGCATCCTGTTTCTGACTATTCCCTCTTCCCAGCCTTCCTCGTGTGGTTCTGTGTTCCCCCTCCCCCACCCACTCCTCACCAAGAAAGAAATTATTTTGTTTTATAAAACTTCAGACTTCAGGTTTGGGTCAAAAGCTAGCTGACTCTACCTCAATTTTGGTGACTCCAAAGGGGCTGGTGGATGAGATGAGATCTTTTGGAAGGCTGAGAGAAAGAGAAAGTTCACTCTTTCCATCACTGAGGTGGAAAATTAGGGCTCATCTAATTTCCTGATGAATTATGTAAGAGCAAGCACACTTGGCCACAGTATTTGTTTCCTTCTGAGTGGAGTACAGGTTCGCTGCAAGTGAGAAAAGCCTTTCCTTCCTTTTAAGCTGACTTCAACCTTATTCTTTATGAAGTAATTTTTCTGGTATTGATTCTCTAATTCTCATCTGGATCCTATCAGCTCACAATACAAGGAAGAGCACAGTATGTGAGAACGGTCTGCATAGCTGTTTGAACCCGTGGCACCAGCTTCGTCCAGACTCATGATACCTAAATCCTGCCCCATACAAAGTTTGTATATATGTGGAAAATTCTCTGTTCATCCTGCCACTGTTCAGTAGAGTGTTTTAAGTGCCACATGAGATACATAGAGGTATGGGTGGATGGAGTGAAGAGAGATTCTAACCCTGCAATTAGGAAAGGTTACTTAGCCATTGAGGGCAACATTGGAACTGGGCTTTATTGAAGAAGTAGCATTTTATCCAAAGGAGATGAGGTGGTGAGTAGCTGGCAAGAGTGGGTGTACTTAGGACAGCAGGAGAGAAAATACCCAGAAACATTAAAAATAACGACTTACACTTATTAAGAACTTACTATGTACTCGGGGATGTGGTAAGCAATTTATATATGTAAACTTATTTAACTTTCATGACAATGGTAACATCTTAAGTGCAATTAGGGAGGACATTATGTAATTGGATTGGATGTAGCAGAAGAAGAGGGAGGAATTAAGAAGTGAGGCTAAAACGATGGACTGGAGCCATATCCCAGGAAACCTGGTCCTGTTAAGTAATCAGCACTTTGTTTTTCTTGTAAGAATCCATAGAGTTTTTGTGTTTGTTTTTAACAACGTAGTGACGTGGTTGGTATTGTGCTTGAGGACAATAGCTGCGGTTGCCACATGAAGGATGGGTTGGAGGGGAGAAAAACTAGCACAAAGACCAAATGGAAAGGTTGGAACAGAGGGAACCTGGGGAGAAGGAAAGGAAGGGGAGGGTATGAGAAACATAACACACTGTCTCACTCACATATTCATTCAACAAGCACTTATTAGGAGACTCCTCTATGGTAGGAGTTGAGGCTCTGTGCAAAGTGTCTGAAAATCAGATTATGAGGACCTGGTGGGGAATGAGTTACAATGAGGAGCTGAAGATGATTTAGTTTGGGGTCCCAAGGTATCCCAAGGAGGTGACATCATCATCCAGGAGTGAAAACATAAGAAAAGGAAGGAACAGGAAAAATATGACTTATGTTTCTTCATTGCACTACAGTTTTTCTGTACACCCCTAAAACGCTATTTTTCATTATGTTCCCCCCCTGACCAAAAAAGGATTCCCTATCGTTTGCTTTCAGGTTGGCCTTCAAGCCTCCGCGCTCTGGCTGCAGTCTCCTCTTCCTATCCTACCTGCTCCTCTGGGCTGTTCAACAAGCACCCTTCGTCCCAGCCAGGCCAGTTTATTTATATTCCTCCTGATATTAACTTCAGGGTTTGGTGCATAGTGACTCCTCTTCACCTAAAAATTATCCACCCTGGGCTTCCCTGGTGGCGCAGTGGTTGAGAGTCCGCCTGCCGATGCAGGGGACACGGGTTCGCGCCCCGGGAGGACCCCACATGCCGTGGGGCGGCTGGGCCCGTGAGCCATGGCCGCTGAGCCTGCGCATCCGGGGCCTGTGCTCTGCAACGGGAGAGGCCACAACAGTGAGAGGCCTGCGTACCGCAAAAAAAAAAAAAAAATTATCCACCCTGAAATCTCAGATTAGAGTCCTGTTTCCTCCTTTAATATCTTGGACCCAAAGCCCAAAGCCTCCTCTAACCATTCCAACCTCCAGGGATGGCTCCCTCCTTTGTAGGTGCCTTATTTCCACCAATGGCTCTGCGAGTTTCTTGTGAAAAAAGGGTGCCTGCTCCATACATCTTTGGTTCCCTGACACAATACCTGCACTAACTGTGGTGAGTTTGTAAGAATCCTGAAAGCCACCATGTTGCGGGAGAGACCGCCAGGGTGAAGTTCCCTTCTCTTTTGGAGCTGGTTCCTCACATTCCTTTGGATGCACCAATTCCTCATGGCTGCGTGTAGCTCTGACTTTGAAAATCACCTCCAGAAACAGCGCTGTGTTTATCAGCAATCACACCACACACAAGCTCCTTAGATAAGGACATGACTCATTTCCCGCTTCGGGGTTTAAAGATATAGTTCACTGGTTGCTGGTGTTATCTTTTGAAAGAAAGAAAATTAAGGATTCTTCCCCAAACACACTGGACAAGCTTGAAAATAAATGAATTTTGCGTGTTTCCCACCCTTCCACCCAAATTCTAAATGTGATATCTGCTAATAAAAGGATTTAGTGTTCACAAAGAAAAATAATGTCTTAGATGGCCTCAAACAATGGATAATGTTACTTCTATGACTAGTTATAGCCGAGAGATTTGAGAAAAACATGTTCCTGCGAACATGAGTTTCAAAATTAATTGCAACTGAGCAAAAACCCCAAAGCAATTTGAACTTTTAGTTCTAACTGCTGTAATTAGGTGCCTAATGCCAAAAAGAAAATTGGTTTAGTGGCTTTCCGGGAAATCACGGAGTATATTACGTATTTCAGTCCTTTAAGCCCCAAGAAGACTGTTTTTATGAATGCATTGATTTGTATATATTTGTTAAAATGAAATAAAGTTGAATAAGCTTGAAATAGCTAGGGAACAAATATTCAAGACATACATGGACATTATAAGTTAAGTGTCTTCTGTGTATAAACGTTTTATGTATATTTGTGTATGTGTGTATGTGTTAGTATTTATTGAGTGTCTGATTTGCACTTATTATATATCAGTTTGCTTAGCACCGGGGGATGCACATAGGGATTATACATTCAAAACCTCCATGTCAGGGCTTCCCTGGTGGCGCAGTGGTTGAGAGTCCGCCTGCCGATATAGGGGACACGGGTTCGTGTCCCGGTCCGGGAAGATCCCACATGCCGCGGAGCGGCTGGGCCCGTGAGCCATGGCCTCTGAGCCTGTGCGTCCAGAGCCTGTGCTCCGCAACGGGAGAGGCCACGACAGTGAGAGGCCCGCGTACCGCAAAAAACAAACAAACAAAAAACATATTGATGATATGTTTCTCAGGCCGGCTAGTACGTACACGGTTATTCATTGTATTCATCTTTAGACTTTTTTGCGTGACTTAAGTGTTTTATAATAGAACTTTAAAAATGACCAATTCCTTCTGCAGATTTTTTGTGAATTCTTAGGTATCGTATGCTTTTGTGCTTACCTCTGACTCCAATATCCTGCTTCTGCTGCGTGTATTCTATCTGGGAAATCATTCCACCACGCTGATGTGGTCGCCCCGCTTTCATAAGGACTCAGTGCAGACATGAAATTCAGCCCCTTGCCTTGATTTACACACACACTGAACCCACAAATGAATGCAAGTAGTCTAAACAGTTTGCAGAGATAGAGGCATGTACTTCTCAAGAACGTAAGCAACTTAAAATGCAATGTTGCTCCTCTTAAAGAACTTCTGGCCATTCCACCAGGAATGTCGTCTCCGCCAGACTATGCAGCATCCTAACCTTTCCCACTCCTTGCTGCCTCCTTCCTTCTCTTCCTCATTCTTCCCTCCCAGGCTGCCTTTAAGAACTCCAGATTCTTCTGCTCTATTATGAAGAACAATTTTGATTTTTTCAGTCTTGATTTCCAACCTCACATTACAGGCATGGAATACATATTTGTTGAAAAATGAATAAAACCTGATTCCTGGCCCACTCACAGATGTCCAAAACCCACCCAAATTTCTAGTCTATGAACAACAACGGCCTGGAAAAAACCTGACATTTATTTCTATGGGTGCTAATCCCCTCAGGAGGAATTGTGGTTTTAAGTAATAATTTTCCATTTTCTCCATTATATGTAGTAAATTATGACCCCATTAAGGAGTTTCAAATCTACTTAGGTAGACAGGACATCTATGTCCGATATAAAAGTTTAAGGCATATAAGAGTAGAGGTGAAGATTATAGGAATTTGGAGGAAGGAATCATTGCTGACGTTTAAAGGAGTTTGAAAAGAATGGTTAAGGAGGTAACATTTCACTGGTACTTGAAATAAGGGTTAGACTTAAATTACTGGAGAGAAGAGGGCATTCTAGGCTGGGAGAAATTTGTGAGCAACGGAAAGGAATAAGAGAGAGTTTATCTTTAGGATAAATCCATTAGTAAACCCATAAAGAACTGGTAAAAAGGGAAGGATTGGAGTTGTGTGTTTGTGTGTGTGTGTTTGCACATTGTTATGTTTTAGAGAAGAGCATGATTGTAAATGAAATTGCCATGCGTTATGGACTAAATTATGTTTCCCCAAAATTTGTATGTTGAAACCTTAATCCTCAGTGCCTCAGAATGTGACTGTATTTTGTAGATGGGCCCATTAAAAGGTGATTAAGTTAAAACGAAGCCTTTAGACCCTAATCCAATCTGACTGGTATCCTTATAAGAGGACACGAGGATATACAGAGAAACACAGGGGCACAGGCACATAGCACACAGAATAAAGGACCATGGTCACAGGACCATGTGATGACACAGCAAAAGGGCGACCACCTGCAAGCCAAGCAGAGAAGTAGCAGAGGAATCCAACCCTGCTGGTACATAGGTCTTGGACTTCCAGCCTCCATAACTGTTAAAAAATAAATTACTGTTGTTTAAGCCACCCAACCTGTGGCATTTGTTACACTCTAGCAAACTAATACACAATAAGGTCTTGGAATAAGAGAAAGGGATGGAATTACAAATAGAACAGCAGCCTTCTGGTAAAACTAAAAGACATATCAGTCTCTGAGAAAGTACAGTTTTGAAGTTAAAATAAGAGAAGATGGAGTTAATACCAGATGACCTAAACCTACTTAGATTATTTGGCGGGGTGGGAAATGTCAAGATTTAAAACTGGATATACACACTGCTATATTTAAAATAGAAAACCAACAAGGACTTACTGTGTAGCACAGGGAACTCTGCTCAATATTCTGTAATAACCTAAGTGGGAAAAAAAATTTGAAAAAGTATAGATACATGTGTATGTATAACTAAATCACTTTGCTGTATACCTGAAACTAACACAACATTGTGAGTCAACTATGCTCCAATATAAATTAAAAATTAAAACACCAACTAAGAAAACCAAAAATACTCCTGGAACATGTGAAAGTTCAGTCTGGAAAAAAAAAAAAACAGACTTCAATATAATAAAAAGACTAAACTCAAACTATTTGGTGTGTATTTGTATATTAAAATTTTATAATATTCTCTAACTATGCCTGACTGATTGGAATAAGATATTATAGGACTGAAGTTGGGAAAATTGTCATAGACGGGAGGTTGAGGGACATAAGGGATTCTTTTGTTTACTTATTTATTTTTGTGGTACGTGGGCCTCTCACTGTTGTGGCCTCTCCCGTTGCGCTCCGGACGCGCAGGCTCAGTGGCCATGGATGACGGGCCCAACCGCTTCGCGGCATGTGGCGTCCTCGCAGACCGAGGCACGAACCCGTGTCCCCTGCATCGGTAGGCGGACTCTCAACCAGTGCGCCACCAAGGAAGCCCCTCCCACGGATTCCTAAATGTAAGATATCCCCGTTGGAACGATTGACTCTGGCTTCCACTTGGTAGGAGGCAATGGAAGCGAAAAAGAGGCAAATAGTCTGAGAGAGAGAATCAGAATTGATATACTGAAGGTCATGATGAGTCCATAGAGGAATTTCAGTCAGTGAGAAAAGAAAGAGACAGACAATAAAGAACCTGTGATTACAGAGGGAATGATTTGGATTTAAAATCTTTCTGGGATTTTTGAGCATTACTTTAGTTTTACTTCTGCTTGTCATGTTAAATGAGATGATGATTTCCAAAGGTATAAATGCAATCAATACATTGGTAGTCATCTAATAATTAAATCATTAACAATAAAAATGACAGGTGATCCAACATGATAGCCATTCTCCTTGTATGCCCTGATTAGATCCAGAATTTGGTATTACTGCTTTATTTTGAAAACTGTGCTTCAACCACTACCATCAAATGCATTAATAAAACAACGTTTAAATTTTGTTTAGGAGAAGACCTATGAGATAATTCTAAATAAAATGAAAAATTTGAAGTATTATCCAGAGCATTTAAGTCTCTTTAAAAATTGAAGTATAGTTGAAGTATAATATTATATAATTTACAGGTTTACAATATAGTGATTCACATTTTTTAAAGGTTATACTCCATTTATAGTTATTTTAAAATATTGGCTACATTCCCTGTATTGCACAATATATCCTTGTAGCTTACTTTATACATAGTAGTTTGTACCTATTAATCCCCTTCTTCTATATTGCCCTTTCCCCCTTCTCTCTCTCCACTGGTAACCAGGAGTTTGTTTTCTACATCTGTGAGTCTGCTTCTTTTTTGTTATATTCACTAATTTGTTGTATTTTTTAGATTTCATATATAAGTGATATCATATAGTATTTGTCTTTCTCTGTTTGACTTATTTCACTTAGCACAATACTCTCCCGGTCCATCCATGTTGTTGCAAATGGCCAAATTCGTTCTTTTTTATGGCTGAGTAGTATTCCATTGTGTGTGTATGTGTGTGTTCATGTATCACACCTTCTTTATCCATTCATCTGTTGATGGACACTTAGGTTGCTTCAGTATCTTAGTAATTGTAAATAGTGCTGCTAGGAACATTGAGGTACATGTTTCTTTTCAAATTACTGTCTCTGTTTTTTTTTTTTGCTTTTTTTTTTCGGAAATATGCCCAGGAGTGGAATTGCTGGGTCATATGGTAGTTCTATCTTTAGTTTTTTGAGAAACATCCATCCTATTTTCCACGGTGACTGCACCAATTTACATTCCCATGAACAGCGCATGAGGGTTCCCTTTTCTCCACATCCTCACCAACATTTGTTATTTGTGTTCTTTTTGATGATGGCCATTCTGACAGGTGTGAGGTGACATCTCATTGTGGTTTTGATTTGCATTTCCCTGATGGTTAGTGATGTTGAGCATCTTTTCATGTGCCTGTTGGCCATCTGCATGTCCTTTTTGAAAAAGTGTCTATTCAGGTCTTCTGCCCATTTTTTAATTGAGTTGTTTGCTTTTTTTAATGTTGAGTTATATGAGCTGTTCATATATTTTGGATCTTAACCTCTTATCGGCCATATTATTTACAAATATTTTCTCCCATCCAGTAGGTTGTCTTTTCATTTTGCTGATGCTTTGCTGCGAAAAAGCTTTCAAGTTTAATTAGGTCCTGTTTGTTTATTTTTGCTTTTATTTCCTTTGTGTTAGGAGGCAGATCCAAAAAGATATTGCTACAATTTATATCAAAGAGTATACTGCCTATGTTTTCTTCTAGGAGTTTTATGGTTTCCAGCAGAGCATTTAAATTTTAAGTGATCCAAGGAAAATGTCACTGACAAAATTCATTCTTTCATTCCAAAAATACTGGTGGCATGCCATGTACAAGGCACCATGCTAGGTCCTGTGGGAGATAACATGAAAAGTCCTACTCTCAAGGGCAGAAAGATAAGGAGCAGATACCCATGAGACAGATCACCCAGTTTTCTTCCCTTCTGCTGAAATATTTGGAGAAGGAATGTCCTAACAAGCCCTGGCTATACCCAATGAGAAAACGGATTGGTCCAGGAATGGTTATGTGATCAAAATTAGACCAATGGTTCCTTTCTTTGGGAATTTTGACTTTAGCTGCTGAAGCTATATGATGTAAAACTCAGGATCTAGGTTTTATACCCTGTAGAAAAAGCTGTTTTGCCTTAAAAAAATGAGGTCAACAGGCAGAGAGAATCAGAGACGAGATGGAGATGATTTGTTGCTGTACATATCCCTGGTTTCCAGGAATTTGAGACCTTTCTGTTCCTTGGCATTTTAATGGTTTAGCTAGCTCTTCTTTGGGTAGTAACTCAGAATCCTTTCTATATGTTCCCCTTTAAGACTTAAGCCTATTTGAGTTGGGTTCTATCACTTGAAACAAGAAACTCCAAATGAATATAGTGAAATAAGAGATGTACACAAATAACCATAGTCAAATAATATGTCATAAAATAAACCCCAAATTATGTGGAACTTTAGAGGAGGGGCAGATAGCTCTGGGGTTATCAAGGGTTACTGAAGAAGGCTCCTCTCCAGAAGCCAACTGTGGGTTTTTTTTCCCTCCATTCGACACCAGAGCCCTCTGGCCAGTCCTATCCAGTCTCTCCTTTTTCTTCTTTGCTCAAGGTGCCAAGGGTTGAACCTGTTCTCCACTTTGGTTTAGAGCTGACATCATCTTATTTGTCCTTTAAAGTTCTCCTACATGGATTCAGGGTAGGATACAGTCATATTTCTCTTCCTTGCTACCCCCAAATGGGAAAGTTCAATAGCCTTTTGTTCTCTGGGTTTTTTCTTCTGTGAGTTTATGCTAACTAGGGGAGGAATGAAACAGAATAATAAACTGACAACATGGCAAAGTTGCTGTGCTAAATATCTCCTTTTGCCCCTTCAGATGTACCCTCTATTCTTCTCTAGCCAGCTCTCTGTGTTGGGAGGATAACCTGTTTACCCCACATTAATGGGCTCTCTTACCCTTTGGCTTCTAGTTGGATTTTTAAATATGAAATAGTGACAGCAGTTCAGGATAAGGAGGTCAGTGTATTTATTCCTGTGACTTCTATCTTACAATGTCACTAAGGTTGGATACTTCCCTTATCACAGCATATTTCAACTCAAGGCATCAATAAACCATGGTCAATGGGCCAAACCCAGCCTGCCACCTGTTTTTCTGTGGCCTTGAGGTGCATACATTTTTAAATGGTTGAACCAAAAATTTTTTAAAGAATACTATTCCATGGTTCATGAAAATTACATGAAATTCAAACTTCAGTGTCCATAAATGAGGTTTTATTGGGAGATAGCCATGCTCACTCATCTACATATTGTGTCTGGTTGCTTTTGCTCTACAATGGCAGAGCTAGGTTGTTGAGACAGAGGTAGAGATGAAACTCACAAAGACTGAAATATTTGCTTATCTGGGCACTTATAGAAAAATTTCCTCTACATGACTCTCTCCTTCCAAGTTCTAGTAGCTGTTCCCTCCCCTTCTCCCTCCTCTCTTCAAGTGTGTGTGGAGGGGGCGTGGGAGGAGTTGTGGAAACCCTGGGGTGTTGAGCTACATTTTGTGGTTTCCAGACACTCTGCCCCTCCCCACCATTTAAAATAGTTCTTTTAGATGGCCAACAGGTACACATAAAGATGCTCAATGTCACTAATTATTAGAGAAATGCAAATCAAAACTACCATGAGGTAGTATCACACAACAGTCAGAATGGCCGTCATTAAAATGTCTACAAATAATAAATGCTGAAGAGGGTGTGGAGAAAAAGGAACCCTCCTGCACTGTTAATGGGAATGTAAATTGGTGCAGTCACTTATGGAAAACAGTATGGAGGTTCCTTAAAAAACTACAAATAGAGCTACCATATGATCCTGCAATCCCATTCCTGGGCATTTATCCAGGAAAGATGAAAAATTTGATTAGAAAAGATACATGTACCCCAATGTTCATAACAGCGCTATTTACAATAGCCAAGACATGGAAGCAACCTAAATGTCTATCAACAGATGAATAGATAAAGATGTGGTATATATATATATATGTGTACATATATATATATTTATATACATACATATATACATACACACAATGGAATACTACTCAGCCACAAAAAAGAATGAAATAATGCCATTCGCAACAACATGGATAAACCTAGAGATTATCATACTAAGTGACATAAGTCAGAGAAAGACAAATACAATATGATATCACTTATATGTGGAATTTAAAAAAATAATACAAATGAACTTATTTACAAAATAGAAATAGACTCACAGACATAGAAAATAAACATGGTTACCAAAGGGGATAGAGGTGGCAGGGGGAGAGATAAATTAGGAGTTTGGGATTAACATATACACAGTACTATATATAAAATAGGTAAACAACAAGGACCTACTGTGTAGCACATGGAACTCTACTAAACATCTTGTAATAACCTGTAATGGAAAAGAGTCTGAAAAATAATATATATCTATATGTATAACTGAATCACTTTGCTGTACACTTGAAATTAACAAAGCATTGTAAATTAACTATACTTCAATTAAAACATTTTTTAAATAGTTCTTTTATTAAACCCTTCTCAGATGATACTAATTTGGGTGTGCCATCTGCTTGTACTGACTGATAACTCTTACAGACAGGACCTTAAAAAACAGAAGTCACCGTGTCCTAAGTAGTCATGCTTCTCTAGTGAATCAGTAGCTGGAGGCTTAGCTGGACTCCAGTTCTCTATTTTTCTTCCAAATGGTAGAAGTCATAGAACTTCTTCATTACTCCTTTAGTCACCGTCTTCCAGAAAGGCCACGTGGGAGGAAAACACTCTTCCTGAGCTTCACTGGATGTGGTCATTTTTGCATGCAACTCCTGAGACTATGGAACCGCCTTACAACCACCAGATGAGATCCTGCTGGCCTGCAGGGTATGGCAGAGCAAGAGAAAGCTCTGGTCCATGACCACGACAGAGTCACTGATTCACCCTGGCATCGCCTTATTTTTGGCCTGCGTATTATTTCAAATAATCAATCACCAATTCTTTAGCTATTTCTAGTGCACTGTTCTGTTACCTTTAGTAGAAAGAATCCTAACTGATACAGCTTCCAATTTATTGACTCATCTCTTTCTCTCCTTGTGGGGTACACAGGGTTTTATCTACAGTATTTTGACATAGTTGAATGGTGGGCTGAGAGGCCTATTTCTCCTCTTTTCCAGGAAAGCCTTTGCTTTATGTCACATAGGCTTTGTTTGTTGTCATGCAGAACTGATGACCCCTCCCACTCTCCCTCTTTAGTATTTAGTTCAAGGAACTTTAGAGCTGGAAATGGCCGTAGAAGGCGTCCTTTCCTGGGCTTTTCAAAGTGAGTCCTCAGTCATCTCAGTCCTAGCAGGTTTTCTCAGCCACAGAAATGTGTATGTCTGTGTGTGTTTAAATTACGTTTTACTTGTTTAAGCTTCTGAGTAGATTTTATTTGCACAAATGATTGTCCTTGCCAAAACTGTATCAAAACACGACACCAAAAACAACAAAAGGAGATTTGGAAACCACTATTGGAGTATCTCATGACTTCCAGTCCATCCCAACCCCATTGCCATGTGGTTAAATCTTGTTTTTATTCCTATGCACCAAGTATTTGTTAAGCATTAAAAAGTTATGGGATTAATTCTTTGTTCCAATCACTAATTTTGTTCAATCAAATCTTACTGAACACTTACTATTTGTTTAGTATTATACTGGGTGCTAGAAATACAAGGACAACCATCTAATTGGAGGAGATAGACATGCAGAAAGCCAATTTCAATACAGTGTAATGTGCATTATAGAGCACCAACCATTTCAACAATGATAGAACCTCTTAGTGAAGGACTGCAATGCGCCAGGCCCTACCAGGCACTTTATATTTATTACCTCACTTAAATTTCACAACAACCCTGGGAAATAGATAGCTTTTTAATCTCCATATTATATAGCTGAAGGAACTGACAAGAGTTTGAGAAATATATTCCCCATCCTAAATATAAGAATTCATAGAGCTCCAAATATGTTGGAGCTATGTGCATATACCAAATCATTCATCCAGAAACATCTATTAAGGATGCTAGCAGCTATAATGGGTACATTATCACTTCCAATAATATGGCAATTTTGATATTTTAAAAAATATTTCAAGTGCAAAATGACTAATAATGCTGGTTAATGTAATATAAAATCATTTTCTTTTTCTAAATTTTAGTTTTTAAATTAGCATAGAATATAATTAACTCTTTGGGAGTGTTTCTGTGAATGTTAACACATGTATAGGTTTGTGTAACCACCACCGCTATCAAGATACAGAACAACAGTTCCATCACCCCCAAAACTCCTTTGTGCTGTCCCTTTGTGGAAATGCCTTTCCCCTGCCCTAACCCCTGGCAACCACTGATCTGTTTTCTGTCACTCTAGCTTTGTCTTTCTGAGAATGTCATTTAAACAGAACCACACAGTATGTAACATTTTGGGACTGGCTTCTGTCAGCCTAAATGCTTTTGAGATTCATTCCTAGTCTATGTGTATCGAGAATTAACTCCCTTTTATTGCCGATTAGCTCACCATTGCATGGATGTGCTATAGTTTATTAACCCATTTACCTATTAAGGGACATTTAGGTTGTTCCCAGATTTTGTCAATTAAAAATAAAGTTGCTATAAGTTTTTGTGCACAGATTTTTGTGTGGACATAATATTTTATTTTTGCAGGGTAATTAAGAGTTGGGTTGATGGGTTATATGGCAAGTATATATTGAACTTCTTAAGAAATTGCCAATTGTTTTCCAAAGGGGCTGTGCTATTTTGCTTTTTCACCAGTGATATGAGAGTTTCCAGTTGCTCTAAATCCTTACCAGTACTTTGTATTGTCAGTATTTTTTTATCTTAGACATTCTATTAAGTGTGTAAAGTTATCTCATTTTGGTTTTAATTTAAATTCCCTAATGGCTAATGATTTTGAACATCTTTTCATCTATTTAGTTGCCTTTCCTTTATGTTCTTTGGTGATATAAGTGTCTGTTTACGTTTTTGCCTGGTTTTTAATTGGGTTGTTTATTTTCTTACTGTTGATTTTTGAAGTGTTCTTTGTAGAGTCTGGATACAAATCCTTGCCGGATATGTGATTTGCAAATATTTTCTCCCAGTATGTAGCTTGTCTTTTTATTCTCTTAATAGTGTCTTTCACAGAGCAAACGTTCTTCATTTTGATAAAGTTCAATTCATCATTTTTTTTTTCTTTTATAGATTATGCTTTTGGTCTCGTGTCTGAGGACTCTTTACCTAATTCCATTTCTTGAAGATTTACTTCCATGTTTTCTTCTAAAAGTTTTAGTTTTATATTTAGATCTATGAGTTATTTAGTTGACTTCTTATAAGGGTTGAAGTTTAAGTCAAGGTTTGTTTTTACATAAGAATGTCCAATTGTTCCAGCACTATTTGTTGAATAGTGTTGAGTATCACATCTCCACTGAGTTGGATTTGTACTGTTGTGAAAAATCAGTTGACCTTTTTGTGTGAGTTTATTTCTGGACTCTTTATTCTGTTCCAGTGATCTTTGTGTCTGTCTCTTTGCTAATCGTACACTCTCTTGATTCCTGTAGATTTAAAGTAAGTCTAAAATTCAGTGTGATTCCTCCAAATTTATTATTCTTCTTTTTCAAAATTGTTTTGACTATCTTAGTTCCTTTGTTTTTCCATACACATTTTAGAATCAGGTTGCATATATCTACAAAACATGCTACTGATAGCTTAATTGTAATTGCACTGTCTGTAGATCAATTTTTTACGTTTACTATGATGAACTTTTCAATCAGTGAACATGGTATGCATTTCCATTTCCTTAGGTGCTCTTTGATTTTTTTCATTAGCATTTTGCAGTTTTCAGCATACATATCCTGTATATATATTGCTAAATTTATGCCTAAGTACTCCAATGTTTTAGACCTGTTATAAATGTCATTGTTTTTTTGTTTTTGTTTTTGTTGTTTTTTTTGCGGTGCGCGGGCCTCTCACTCTTGTGGCCTCTCCCGTTGCGGAGCACAGGCTCCGGACGCGCAGGCTCAGCGGCCATGGCTCACGGGCCCAGCCGCTCCGCGGCATGTGGGATCTTTCCCGGACCGGGGCACGAACCTGTGTCCTCTGCATCGGCAGGCGGACTCTCAACCACTGCGCCACCAGGGAAGCCCAATGTCATTGTTTTTAAATTTCAATTTCCAATCGTTTATTGCTCATATGGAAATATGATTGATTTTTGTGTGCTGACCTTGTATCCTGTAACCTTGTTAAGATGTCTTATTAGTTCTATAAGTTTTTATTATAGATTCATTGGGATTTTCTAATGTAGACAATCATCACATCTGTGAAGAGGGACAATTTTATTTTTTTTTTCTAATCTCTATGCCTTTTATTTCTTTTTCTTGACTTAATGCCCTGGCTAGGACTCCAACTTGCTCTCAAATAGGAATGATGAGAGTGGACCTCCTTGTCTTATTCCTTATCCTAAGGAGAGAACATTCAGTCTTCTACCTTAAATATGATTTTAGCTATAGATGATGATGATTTTGTAGATGCCCTCTATGAGATTCAGGAAGTTCTCTTCAATTCTTAGTTCGCTGAGAAAGTCTATTTTACCTTAATTCCTGCAGGATACTTTTGCCCATTAGAGAACTCTGGGCTGAGAGTTCTTTTCTTTTAGCTCTTTGAAAATGTTGTTTTACTTCTTCCGGCCCGCATAGATTCTCATGAATAATCTGTAGTCTTTCGAATAGATGTTCCCTATAAGTAGCACATCATTTTTCTCTGGCTAATTTCAGGATTTTTATTTGTCTTTAAAGTTTAGTGATTTGATTATTATATACTCGGGCATGTTCGGGGAGTTTATTTTATTTGGGGCTTTCTAAGTTTAATGAATCAGTATCTTATGACTTTTGCTAAATTTTTGAAGTTTCCAGCCATTATTTTCTCAGTTGTGTGTGTGCGTGTGTCTGTGTTTGTGTATCAAACTCTTTCTCTTCTTCTTCTGGGGCTCTGATGAGATAAATCTTTTGTATTGTCTCAAAGGTCATTGAGGCTCTGTCCGTTTTTTTGCCATTATTTTTTTTCTCTGTGTTGCTCAGATTGGATCATTTCTGTCTCTATCTATATTCTATTTCTAGCTATATTCATATTCATTCCACCCTGCTATTGAGCTCATTATATGAGTTTTATTTTTACTTCAGTTATTGTATTTTGCATTTTTAAAATTTCCAGTCAGTTCTTCTTTGACTTTAGTAATGGCAAGAAAATAGAGAAAGAAATATAGGAAATGTGAAGCAAATAGAAAGTACGAGATAAAATGTTAGAAGTAAATCCCAATTTATTAGCAATAAACAGATAATATAAATGGGTGAAATTATCCAGTTAAAAGATAAAGATTATCACACTGGAATAAAATTCCATCTATATTCATTTACAAGAAGCATACCTAAAACATAAGAACACTACAAGATAGAAAGTAAGAGAATAATAAGAGAAATACTGGTTATGGTAGTTAATTCACTTTCTCTGGGGGAATTCAACCACCACATCATAAGAACACTCAAGCAGCCTATGGAAAAGCCCCTTGTGGGGAGGAAGTGAAACTTCCTGCCAGCGAGTAGCACCAAATAGCCAGCCAATGAGTCAGTTAGAAACAGATCCTGTTAGAAGTGGATCCTCAAGCCAAGCCTTCAAATGACCATATTCTTAGCTAATATCTTGACTTCAACCCAAAGCCAGAACTGTCCAGCTAAGTCCTTCCAGAATTCTTGACCCACAATATCAGAGAGGATAATAAATGGGAAATATATCTCAGGGCAATTTGTTATGTGGTCAAAAATAATATATTAAGCAAGTGTTATAAAAATGTAACTGGTGTAGCCATATAACCACCAGACAAAATAGTTACATTGCTATAAGTAAATATGATAAATACTTAATGATTAGGAATTTGGGTTTATAGGAAAGAAGAGTTACGTGCACTTAATAATATAAACTCCAATATATATAAAGCAAAAATGGACAGAAATATAAGCAGAAATTTAAAAATCCATTATGGTAGGAGATTTTATCATACCTCCAACCATAAATTATGTATAAAAGAGCAAAAAGTCAATAGGATAAAGGGGCTTTGAAGACACAATTAATATTTTCAGTCTAATAAGCAATAACTGGGGCAATACCCATTTTTTAAAGCATGTATGGAACATTTACCAAACTTTGACCATATATCAAGATAAAGCAAGTCTACACATTTCAAAGAATTATTATAATAAAATCTATAAAGGAATATTGAAGAATATGCAGTAATTCAATATTTCCACATAGCTGGGGAATATATCTTAATTTACATGGCTCTATTTAAGAAGTACAAACATGTAAGAAACAAATTCTTTGGAAAATAGCTATTCCATTCACTCTGCCCATGCCTAAAAACTTTCCCACCATATTTCCTCTTTAGCACTAAAAGCATTTGTTAAAATGTCAATGTTATCTGGGAGGACTAACCCACAGGGATATCAGTCTTCAGACTCTTTAGACTCTTGTTTTGCCTAGCCAGAGCTCTGGCAGGAACTTGAGGTAATGTAATGGAGAATTAAGAGAGCATATTTTAATTGGGGAAAGAGGAGACAATTGGCATAGGTCCAGAACTTGGGTGCTGCCAAACCAGGGCACAGTTTTGCAAAAAGGGCACCGTATAGCAGTGAGGACACATGGTACTTAGATAGAAGCATACAGAAAGGAGGAAGGAGACATAGTATATTTCAGTGTCTATGTATCCTAACCTAATTGCTAAGCCAATCTGAACTAGGTTTGCAACTTTTTTTTTTTTTTTTTTTGCGGTACGCGGGCCTCTCACTGCTGTGGCCTCTCCCGTTGCGGAGCACAGGCTCCGGACGCGCAGGCTCAGCGGCCATGGCTCACGGGCCCAGCCGCTCCACGGCATGTGGGATCTTCCCAGACCAGGGCACGAACCTGCGTCCCCTGCATTGGCAGGCGGACTCTCAACCACTGCGCGACCAGGGAAGCCTGCAACTTTTAAAAAAAAATAAATTTATTTATTATTTGTTTATATATGGCTGCATTGGGTCTTCATCGCTGTGTGCTGGGCCTTCTCTAGTTGCAGAGAGTGGGGGCTACTCTTCATTGTGGTGGCTTCTCTTGTTGGGGAGCACAGGCTCTAGAGTGCAGGCTTAGCAGTTGTGGCACATGGGCTCAGTAGTTGTGGCGCAGGGGCTTAGTTGCTCCACAGCATGTGGGATCTTCCCAGACCAGGGCTCGAACCCATGTCCTTCTGCATTGGCAGCCGGATTCTTAACCACTGCACCACCAGGGAAGTCCCCTAGGCCTGTTACTTATATGCAGACTTATATGTAGAGCCTTATCTGCATAAGGAGGTACAATGGCTGAAATGGAAGACTTTCCCTCTAATCACCAACATGTTTGCCCAGTCCTTGTGAGTGGACTTAACTGTATCCTTCTTTCTGCTCCTGCTAGGATAAAGCTTTCCCTGAACCACTTCTTTTTTTCTGCAGACTTTTCCTTTCTGCACTCTTGCCAGGCCCCTGGAGCTAGAATTTCTGTTTATTCTCTGTTCATTGGATGGGGTTTTAGCACCAATTCAGATTTTCATACTTTTTGGAACACCCCTGGAAAATTGAACTGATGTGTCCCAGATTGACATTATGTTTCATTGACCCCATGTTTTCCAAGCCACCTTGGTGAGTTTAATTTTGATTGGAAAGAGAGCCCAAGAGTTCAGCAAATCTCCTCGTCAGGCTTGGTCTATTCTTATTTTCCAAGTTGGAAGTTTCCCAACTTCCATGTTGGCCATTGTTGAGATCTTGTCATATCTTGCAGCTTATCCACCCATAAAACAACTTCTTAAAAAGGAAGAAAAAGAAAAATGTACCTCTTTTAATCTTACCAGGTAAAACCCAAGCCAAGTGGCCAAGTCTGACATTAGCACAACAATCAAAATAATATTGTCGAGCAAGCAAAAAGAAATAAAAATAATTTCAGTAGGATTTGCATCTCTTTAAGAATTCAATTCACATCCCACAACGACCCTTCTTTTAAAAAAAACTTATTGCGTCTCTCCTTTTATTGTCTTTCACATCCCACACTGCTTTCTGAGCTCTTCTATTCTCCTCCTCGAACAAAATGACTTTCTACCTCACTGACGAAAGTGACTGCTGGGACTCCCATTTCTACTCTCATCACATTCACCATCCCCAGACACTCCAGGACTCACAGGAGACCCAGCCTGCTTTGCCCTCGGAAGACCCTGTCTTGTCACAGAAAGACGTTTGTGGAGCCTTTGAGGTAGTATAGTTCTCCCTCTTGAATTATTTTTCTCATAAGAAATTCTTCCATGACCCTGGCAGCCAGTACTGGCATTTCTCCCGTTTATCATAAAGTAGTAACTACAGGCAAAAATTAATGTAAAACAGCGTTTCAAGTAGTGGGAAGCAGGCAGAGCAGAATGACTGGGGTTTGGAGTGACTCTGAAAAGGAAAAGGTGTAGAAGGAAGATAGAAATATATCCATCACACCCACAAACTCTCTTAAACAGAAGCAGGTCACAAATCTGTAAAGACTTGGAGTGTAGAGTCCAGAATCAGGATCAGTCTGTGATATATCCATATGAATATATCCTATTTAACTCGAATTGCCCACTAAAGATAATTTTTTTTTAATATTGGAAAGAGAATGTGTAATTTAGGCCTAAAAATATGCCATAAGACAAAAAGAAGTCAGCCTGTTCAGAACCAACCCCTTTTCCTGCCTCCTTATCACTCTTCTAGCCTTTAACTACTCTTTCATGCATCCTTTTTCTTAGCCTATAAAAACGCTCCAGTCTCTTCCATCCTCAGGCAAGTAGCCATTGGTTCTTCATCTCTCCCCTTTCTATTAAAACTAAGCTTCTTCAAGCAGCAGTTTATATTTACTTTCTTATTCACAGTTCACTCTTCCATCAGTTGTAGCTCGGCCAAAGTCACCAAGGAAATCTTTATTATTAGGTACCATGGATACGTTTTGTTATTTATCTTCCTGGGCCCCTTGCTGTCATTTACTTGATTTGCTAACGATGTAGACCTTCTTGGTACCCTACTCCCTCGATGTCCATGATACTGCAAACTCTCTCAATCTTTCTGTCTTGGTCATCTCTGTGGACTTTCCTTTCTCTGCCCACCCCTTAAGTTGATATTGATGATCCCTGAAGTTCCCTTGGAGAGTTGCTGCTCATATTATTTTACACACTTCTGTTGCTTGGGTAAGTATACTTGGCTAAATCCATGTATTGGTCCAAGTGATCTCTCTAAAATTTAAGCTTAAGCATATTTCTCTCCTGCTTATTCCTGTCATTCATCCATGCTGACTATAGGAAAAATTTAAATTCCTTATCATGACTTATAAGGTCCTCCTTGCTCTTGAATTAGCAACTGGTTTTTTTCAATGAACGTTCAGAGAGTGAATGGATGGATGACTCACAAAATGTCTCTAGCCCTGAACTTTTCCTTGAGTTATAAACCTGCAGATCCAGAGCTTGCTGGACATGTCCAATTAGTTCCACAGAACCCCCAAACTGAACTCATCCCAGCCCCACTTCTTTTGCTGTATTATCCAAGTTCCCACCATCAGACACTTGACCATCACCCTTTACATCTGTTCATTCCCTATATCACTGAATCTTACTGGATCATCTCCCAAATGTTCTTCAAAGGTGTTCCCACCTCTCCAGTGCCATAATTCACAGTCTTGTCTTCTTTCACCTAAACTATCACAGTAGCCCCCAGCTGATCTCCTTAATTCTAATCTTGCCTCCCCCGCCCTCATGGCCTCTACACTGTCATCAAAGGGATCGATACAAAACCTTTTTAATTTCCTCTGCTTAAAATCTTTCAGATCTCTCTCTCTAGGATAAAATGCAAGCTTCGTTGTGCATCATGAAAGTCATCCATGGTCTGACCCCTCTCCATATGTCCAAACCCCTCTATTTTCTGTCTCTCATCCACTAATACAGCACCCCTCGAGATCGTTTGATTTGCTGTGTTATAGCTTGAAACATTTGCTCGTGTTGTTCCTTGCTCTGGGCCAGACTTCTACCTCTTCTTCACCCGCTGAACCACTACTTATCTTACGAGATTTGCATCAGGCATAAATTTTACCGGGAAGCCTTCTCTGATCCTTTCGGTTTGTCTGGGGCACTATGTGTTTACTGTGTTTTGGGAGGCAGAAATGCCTAGTGGTTAGTGCCTAACCTGCCCAGGTGCTGAGCCCAGGATCACAGCTTCCCAGTGCTACAGCTTTGGGCAAGTTACTTAGGTAATCTCTCTCTGCCTCAGATATTACTCAATAAATAATTACTACTGTTATTATCACTAACAGCCCTCTTCTCCAGTGTGGATGCACAGCCCACCTCCTGTCCCAAGGAATCTCTGGCAAGAGTTTAGAAGGACTTCACTGTGTTCTGGACTGATTATTATCTTCAAAAGCCCACAGAGCAGAAATGTCTGAATGAGGAAGCAATGTGAATTAGCCGTTTCTCATTCTTGCAACTACCTTCTTAGCTAAGTTTTCTGAAGGCTGTGGGGAGATGGGTGCTGGGACTCACTCTTCCCATTTTTTTCCTTTCTTTGCCTTTGCTGTGTTTATCCAGGCAGGATCTCCTCTTCCTCTCCATGGGGGAGAGCTGGTGACTTCATATGTTTATGTGACCTGAAATGTCATTCATCCTGTATAACATCATTATTTAGACTTTTTATTAAAAATGACCAGAGAAACAAGTTAAAACATAAAATCCATTTATGTTGAGACCAGAGACTTAAAAAAAAAAATCTGTGTAACAGCTATATAAATTTGATTTGTTTCAGCCGTTGAATCTCAGGCTCGTTTATTATTATTTTTTTTTCTGAAGTGTCTTTCATCTTCCATGTTTCAAATACTCCCCCAAATAAATTCTTTAGTAGAAAGAACTTAAACAATTCTACGTTTTTATGTACAAGCCATAAGAAAGACAGAGCCATTGGAGACTGGAGGTAGAAACTAAAACACTCATTATGTCATTGCATCCCACCCTTGCCAGTGTAAAATTAGTGTTCAGAGAGTTTTTCCAGCCCTTACTCCAGATCTTTTTCCTTTTTTTCAGATCGATTTTTAATGACCCAAGTTATGGGATTTGGATAACTTCCTTTGGCAGTTCTTTACAGAATATAGTCAATTTCACCATTAGGCAACAACTCCTGATATTAAACTAATTGAATTATTTTGTCAGCTTCATCTCATTTTTCTGGGTCACATTGTATCAAGTTAATTCTAGCTAGATATTTGAAAACTCCTCAGCCACATTATATGTCCATACCTAAACTCTCTTGTTTTGAGTTTGATGGTGCCATGTTAAACCATGGCAATTTGAAATGTTTGGGAATACGTGATTTTGGACAGCTGGCCCTTCTACGATCAATCCTTCTTTATTTGTGTGTTTATAATGCACACTTTATATAAAAGACATTCCAAAAGATTATAGGTACATGCTGCCCTAGCTTATTTTTTTTAGACTGAGGTAAAATTCACCTAACAGAATTAACCATTTTAAAGTATACAACTCAGTGGCATTTAGTACATTTAAAATGTTGTGCAGCCATCACCTCTATCTAGTTCCAAAATATTTTCATCGTCTTAAAAAAAAATCCCATTACCAGTAACCAGTCACTCCCTGTTCCTTTCCCCTCCTTCCACCTCCCCCCCTTTTGGCAACCTCTAATCTGCTTTTTGTTTATATGGATGTACCTTTTCTGGATATTTAATATTGCTCTAACATTAATTATCACCTCAAACAATAGTAATACCTTATTTTTCATTGGTGTTCTGAAGATTTTATGGATTTTCATATGGATCACCTCATTCCTTTTGAATATTTGAGAAATTGCTATAATTAGATAAATCCATGTTCTAATTCTCTGTTAGAAAGGTGAGTTGAGACGTTACTAACTTGGTTATTAAAAATTCTGATTTCTCCAAAAATAAATTGATGTATCTAAAGAAACAGAGGTCCAGCCATTTTAATTGATGAATTGGATTAATCTGTCCCTCTGTGTGCACAGCCCTATAAATAGTATATGTTTGAGACTTTCAGTTGTCTGATGATGCAAGCGTGTCTATAGATTGTGCCTGTGTGGTTGAGGCAGAAAAATGCCGACCCTTGAGTATAGACTAGGTCCATTGATTCTGATTCTTCACTCTACCACTGAATGCTGGAACCCTTGAGGCTTTACTCTTCCAGCTAAGACAAAATGAATTTTAAGGCCAAAGGAATCTTTGGGTAAACTTTCTTTTATTTCTCTTTATTTGCTTGAAAGAGTAATAGGCAGACACTTCTACTTGTTATTCTGTGTTTGTTCCCTTTTTCTACCTCAGTGATGGAATCCTTGATATTTAGCTAAATACACAGCTATCCTGAAAAAAAGAGTATATTGACAGCCTCCCTTCCAGCTACTAATCTCTGACCCATCTGACCCATCTGGCCAGTGAGATACCTATGGAAGTGTCATATTCAACTGATGAAAAGAGTTCTTAAAGGGGAGAGCATACTCCTTTCTTGCTCTTCTTTGCTTTTCTGCATGGAACTTAGGCAATGTGGCTGGAGCTCCAACAGCTGTTTTGAACCAGCAGGTGACCTTTGGAATGGGATGCTAGGCTACTGGTTAAAAGGAATCTGTTCCCTGAAACTCAGTGCTACATGCCATCTCTAGACTTTCATATGAGAAAGGTAATTTAATCCTATACGTGACAATTTTGAGTTTTCTGTCACATGCAACCAAACCTAACTGACACAGTTCTCAATATAGGCAGATTTCACCAAAACTTTCAAGAGTTTCTCTCATACTATCTTGAGTAGACCCATTCTCAGAGGGAAGGGTCTTATTATATAAGAATGCGGTTAGAGAGTAGGCTCAATGTCCATCTGCCCTTTAAAGGTTGATCTATTTCCAATTAAAATATTTTTATTTTGTCATTATTGTTATTATTAATGGTTATTATTTTCCAGGAGAAGTAGGGTTCTAGAGGAAAGAATCACATAATTTCAAGAAGACCTGAGAAACTATCCAATCTGGTTACCAAACTGGGATCTCAGAACCTTAGTATTTTAGAAGACCAGTATGGAAGTGGTGGAACAATTCATATTTCAAAAGTTCTATCATCTCTATTATTATTGCCATCAAAATCATTCACAGCATAACTAAAAGTCAAGGTAACTTTTAAAAATAATGACATGGGTCACTCATGTTGAGCAAAAACTCTAAAAGAAGAAAATAAATTATTATAGTAAAAGCAGTTGTGTTTTTCAAATTATTTTTTATTAAGATTTTTTTGTGAGCAGTTTAATGTTCACAGCAAAAATGAGGAGAAGGTAAAGAGATTTCTCATATACCCCTCCCCCATATATTCATAGCCTACCCCATTATCAACATCCCTCACCAGAGTGGTACACTTATTTTAATTGATAAATCTAAAATTGATGAACACATCATAATCACCCAAAGTCCATAGCTTATATTAGGGTTTAGTCTTGGTGTTTTACCTTCTATGGGTTTGGATAAATGTATAATGATATATATATATCCATCATTACAGTATCATATAGAGTATTTTCATGGCCCTAAAAAATCCTCTGTGCTCCACTCATTCATCCCTCTCCTTCCCCCTCAATCCCTATTAACTACTGATCTTTCTACTGTCTCCATAGTTTTGCCTTTTCCAGAATGTCATACAGTTGGAATCATACAGTATGTAGCCTTTTCAGATTGGCTTCTTTCACTTAGTAATATAAATTTAAGTTTCTTCTGTGTCTTTTCATGGCTTAATAGCTCATTTCTTTTTAGTGCTGAGTAATATTTCAATATCTGGATGTACCACAGTTTATTTATCCATTCACCTACTGAAAGTCACCTTGGTTGCTTCCAAGTTTGGGCAATTATGAATAAAGCTGCTATAAACATCCTTGTGCAGGTTTCTGTGTGGACATAAGTTTTCATCTCCCAAGGAGTGTGATTGCTGGATCACATGGTAAGAGTACGTTTAGCGTAAGAGACTGCCAAGCTGCCTTTCAAAGTGTCTGCACTGTTTTGCGTCTCCACCAGCAATGAATGAGAGTTCCTGTTGCTCAATATCCTCTCCAGGATTTGATGTTATCAGTGCCAGGGAGGAAGAAAGTTTCCTCTACCTTGCTAGGTTCTTCTCAGTATTCTAAGTATTAAATGGACATGATACCATATAGCACAGACAACTATATTCAATATCCTACGATAAACCATAATGGAAAAGAAGATAAAAAGAATATATATGTAAAATATATAAAACTGAATCACTTGGCTGTACAGCAGAAGCTAACACATTGTAAGTCAACTATACTTGCATTAAAAAAATTGACATGAGACCGATTAATAGGAGAAAATAAAACAAAAGCTTAATAACATGTATACCTGAGGGAGGGACCCAGGCAAACTGAGTAACTCGCCTAAATGGCTGAAGCCCTCACCTTAAATACCATCTTCAGCTAAAGACAAAAAGGGATGCTGGAAGTAGTTGTGGGGGGATGTCATGGGTGGGGTGAGGGGGCTTCAAACGGGAGAAAGGCAATTGACATGGAGATGGAAAAGCAAACGCTTGGTAAGTAAATGTTTGCTGGCCGTGTAGAGACAATGGGACACCAGAGGAATTTTCACAGACTTTGCCAAGTTCCTCCCTGTCTACCACAATTAGTTCATACTGTAGTTATCTCTGGTGATAGCTCCCTTCCTGAAACAGGTCCTCTATCTATATTCTTTAGGAAGCTAAGGGGGGAGGTAAAAGAAAAACTTCCTGAGTCTTCTGTTTCTTAAAAATAATCAGCCTAAGTTAATCATCTTGCCAAAGAGACTCATTTGGGGCAAAATTTTGTTCACGTACACCAGTGTCCCAGATTTTGGCCATTCTAGTAGGTAAAGCAGTTATTTTTTAAGACAAGTATTTCAGAGCACAAAGCATATATGGGAGAATATAGTAAAGGCTAAAAGGTTGTGAACCATTTATCTATACTTCTTCAAGACGTTTAGCCACTTATGTGATTGTTGAAAGCCACTGTAACTATAATATCAAATAGAGATTGGCTTCTTCCCAATGCTTTCAAAGCAAACAGGAGGCAGAGCATTGAACAAAAGAGTCAGCTGCATTGATTCTTACCTTCACCTTACTTCCTCTTGGTGCAGTCAGAAAAGTATGGATATAGAGCATACTTTAGCCAAGCCACCTACTGTAAAGTCCATGAAAATTATCTTCATTTTTGGTAAAATTTTCATATATCTAGTATTTTACTCCAGGACTACTTCCATATTTTATTGTTCTATGATTCAGATAACTCCCTCGTTTTAATTTGTAAAAGGGATGGGTAATACACATATATATTTTTATTGTATATCTACTTACATGAGTACTCATGTAAGTAGAAGCCTTCTGCTCTTTGCTCTAAATGTGGAAATCCTGTCTTTCCCTACCTGATGGCCTCTTGAGGTTAGGAATTCGTAGCTGGATGGACAGAGAAAGGACAGAGAACTACTGTGCAAAGAAAACAAATACATTTATAAGGTGGAAAGGATGAGTGAAATAAGAGAAGGTACACAGGCTGAGTTAAAGGCAGAGTTCTAGGGGAGCTTCAGAGAGAAGGGAGAAATTATTGGGGGCCACTGCTGTATGTGGGTAGCAAAGCTAGCCATGCTTTACAAAACCGATTGTAAAGAGGTCTGTAGTGCATTGTGAACATAATCTCCAGGGAAAATTCACATTGTTTTCAGTTATTCTTGGATGTTGGTATGATGTTTCTTGAATGCAGCACTGACTTTGGACTGGACCATTTTATTTATTTTAAATTCACATATACATTTTATATTTGCCTCAAGGACTTAATGGTCCTATTTTGGGATCAGAGTTTCATTTTGCTGATTAGAATTAAGTATGAAGTCTTCTTCCTCCTCTTCCGTCTTCAAAAGCCAAACTGCTGAGTTAGCTTGACACCAATCTGAGTCCTAGTGAGGTTAGTTGAAATTATTTTGTTGTGACTAGAAGAAAATGTGATTTTTGTCAAAAGGATTAAAAAGGGATAAGAATAAGGTAATAATGAAGGCCTCATCTAACAAACATCTGGGTGTCAATAAACACTAAAATCAATTTTCATGAACAGAATAAGCAAGTTTTTCCAGTTCCTTTTTTTCTTTCTTTCCTCCAACGAATTTCATTCCGGAAATGAGCGTTGAATGGTCAAAGGAGTGGTTGATTTTTAAGTTAACCTATATGTAATATGTAACAAGACATCCCAGATCTTTAACCATTTAATGGGATTTTCTTTACTCTTTTAAATAAAAAGTTTTTTAGAGAAAGCATCTAGGTTCCAGTTATGTGCTTCAGCTAAAGAAACAAAGTGTTGTAGCCTACAGGGAGAGAGGATCTGGTCCCCAGTTAAATGGTAAAGAATTCTTTTTATGTAATGAAGCATCTTCCTTCCTTCCTTCTTTCCTTCCTTTCTTTTTGTTTCCTTGTTTCAATTTTTTTTCCAAATTATAACTAAATTATCCTATACAAAATTAGATTTTAAAAAGGAAGGAGATGCTGTTTGAACCTTTGGGCAATATTTCAGACAATTCCATTGATCCAGAATATTTATCTACTTAAGACATGCACTTTATATTGTTGAATATTCTAAAGTGCTGGCTCTGATCAGGGAGATTGTACTGTTGTCTCCTCCCCCACCAAGGGACAAGGGACATTTGACCATGTCAGGAGACAGTCTTGGTTGTCATGACTTGGGCAGTGGGCTACTGGCATGTAGTGGGTAGAGGCCAGGGGCACTGCTAAATATCCCTTCAGTGCACAGACCAGCCTCCCCAAAACAAAGAGTTATTCAGCCCCAAATGCCAACTGACCTGAGGTTGAGAAAGTCTGTTTAGAGATTTCTTAAACTCTTCCTGAATTTTCATTTTAGGCACAGAAGTTACAAAGTGAATTGGAAGTTTAAACTCATCATAGCTAACACTGAGCACGTGCCGTGTTGCAGTTATTGTTCTAAATACTTATAATCCTCATAATAATTCTATGAAGCAGACACGATTTGCTCCATTGTACAAATGAGAAAACTGAGGAAACAAGAGGATAAAGTAAGTATTAAGAATTGTAGCCTAGGAAGAACTGAAAACCCAGGAAGTCCCCACTTTTAACTACCACGCTATGTTGTCCTTTTCTGTCAGTAACGCCACACTTCAACCTTAACTTAATGAGGGTAGGGGGACACACACGGGGGCCTGAAGAACGATGTTTGTCTGAATTGCCACCTCTAATTCTGAAATTCATTGCCTTAGAAGGACAAGATTATCTTTCAAAACGCTGCATTTGTGGAAATATTCAAAGTTACACAGTCTGATGTTTATCTTGAACAAATGATTTTTCTGATTACTGTTAATTTAGTGGCATATAATAGTTATGCTTGTTCAAGGAAGGATATTTTAGACTACAGGAAAAAAAATAATGCAAACTTTTTTCTAAACCCTGAAATTTTCAACATGAAAAATAGAAATGATTATGAATGATGAGTTCTTTTCTATTGTTACATATAATAGGTTTGATAATTGCACTAAACCCACAATGTGTTTTCATACTGCTCTTATTAACTTTACTTCCCCTGGGGGAAAATAAAAAATTCTCACGTTGGAGGGACAATTCCTTGTTTCCACCATCTCTCTCTAAGAGGTCGAGAGGATTATAGCTCAGAGTTTATTTGGGCAGCTTAGGTTGCAGGGCAAGTTCCATATAAGGAAAGCCAAGTCCATTATTTTTGGCTCAGTGTCTGAGAATATGGATCCACCAGAGCTCAACATAAGGAAAACACCCTTCATTCAGTGGTGAGGCAGAATGATACAGGACCCTGCTTTCAGAAAGATTGCTTTGACTGTTCTGATATTCCTGAGCTGAATCCATTGTTTTCATGTGTGGTTATCCTTGGAAAAAAAAAAGAAATGAAGTCCATGAGACGGAGAGGTTGGAAGGGTGGGTGAGTGGTGGGGAAATGGGATGGGATGTGAATACCACAAAAACAAATCTGGTCATAATTATTTCCCAGGAATTCTAGAAAGCAGCTCTACTTATCATCAATTTTGGAACTCTGGACAAAAACATTTGACACCAGATTCTCGTCTGTTTCCTTTAAAAAAAGTCAACTCACATTTCTCTGATTCCCTCTGATTCATTTCTGTTGAAAAAGGCAGAATGTGATGTAAAACAAAGACTCTTTTTCCTGAAACAGCACTTTGAAACTTGAACAAATAAAAAACACAGTCGATTCACTTTCCCTCAGTCACTTTAAAACTAAAATAAAATAAAAGAAAGCAAAACCCAGCTTCCACCTCAGAATCACTCATGTGCTCTCCCACCCCAAACTGTCATGTTCAATTTTTTTTTTTTTTTTTTTTAGCCTCACTGCACAGCCTATGGGATCTTAGTTCCCCCATCAGGGATGGAACCCTCGCTCCCTTGCAATGGAAGCCCAGAGTCTGAGACACTGGACCAACAGGAAAGTGCCCCCTTCATGTTCAATTCTTAAACTAAAAGGTGAAAAATACAGTTCAAAGTTCATCCAATTTCTAAATCACACCCATCTCCAGCATGGATATAAAAACAAATAAAAGCCAAAACTCAGGAAACTACCTGCAGCTTCACTGTGCTCAAATTAATTGTTTCACAGCAAAGTCAGATCATCCACATTGCTATCCATTGCGCATTTCCTACGCTGTCCACAGCACCTCCAAGTTCTCTTAGAAATGGCAATCACTTTTTGGAGATCGGAGAGCTGATTATCAATAGATTAACTTCAGGAAGGATGATAAGGGATCTCACTTAGCCCAGTTTTCCCTCTCTCTCTCTCTCTCTCTCTGTCTCTCTCTCTCCCCTCTTCTTTTTTTAATGTAATTTTTAACATGTTCATGTATCTAGGCACATTAAACAATTGCAGAGATTTCAGCAAATCCTCATTCCAGAGCACTAAACTCTGCTAACGTGGAGGTTGTGGAGTGGTAAATAAAGAACTTGGAAGATAAAAAAAAAAAAAAGGCACCAACATATCTGGAGTTCATTCATTTCAGGAGCCATTGAGCTGTATAAACTGCATCATTCTTACTGTCTTCCCTTCTGTATGTTTCATGGACTACAGTGTGGGTAAGCTTCTCTAATCATATAAAAAGAAAATTGAACTATATTTGTTTTATTCATCAATATTTTTTCAACATTTATATATGCCCTAGCTTATTGAAAAAAAAGTTTAACTCACTCCAGGAATGAGCTTTTCTCTTGTGCTTAAGATTTTCTTAAAGATAGATACGATATTGAACTATATATAGTGGTTAGAAGAGTATTATCATTGTACTGAGAAAGAGAAAAGTGGAGGGAGGTAAAGGAGAGTCTGCAGATTTTTAAATATTTAGGGCTTTTCAACAAAGGCACATTGTTTAAGATTTGCACATAGATTTTATCAGGGAACCCTTTGAACACAAGGTCATGTTTTGGCCTTTCAGCCAGGACCTTCCCAGTGACTGCCAGGTTTGGCTGGATTCCGAACACCCATCTCTGTTCTCTACCTGACAGGTCACAGATGTGGCTCACAGCTCGCTCCAGCTGATTAGGTCTGACACTGTCAGGGGTCACCTGGAGAAGGCCAGTGGGTTTCACACAAAACTAGACCCAGTATTCTATCCACAAGGGACCAAATGACCTCCTCCACAAAAAAAGAAGACAAAGAAAAGACACAAGGAGCTAAAGCACCTCATAGGGGCAGTGACTTTATGTTAATCACTACATCCTCAGTAGCAAGGACAGTACTTGGTACACAATAAGCATGCCATAAATATTCGGTAAATAAAGTTAATCTTCACAATAATACTAAGAGGAATGAATTAACCCCAACTCACAGAGGATGCTCAGAAAGGTTAGTTGAGGAACTGGGATTTGAACTTAGAGGTAGATCTTTCCACGATATTACATAACTTATTAGAAAGTTCTTTCCTCCATCTCCAAAATTCAAGTCATTTCAAGAGACCTCTTGAATATAGATATCTTTTTTTGCCACATCTTAAACTCTAGACAAAAATTACAGGAAAATCTACTGTAAAGTGACCAACCAAATAATCTAGATTTTAATGGGTACTTTAGAAAGCATCCAGCTTAGCTTCCCAGCCAATAAGGAAGCAAATGTATAGTACTTTGCTCAACGCCTGGCACGGTAAGTGCTTAATTAGCATTCGTTCCTAACCATGCAAGAAGCTCATGGTAGGCTGTGGTCCCAGCCATGGCCAGAACACTTTCACTTACTGTGTTACAATTTTATGAAATCTTCTTCTTTTCTAAAAATGAACAGTTCCCCCTTGAAATGTAAACACCATGAAATCAGTGACTTTGTTTTGTTGGACACTGCATTCCTGGTGCCAGAATAGGGCCTTACGCATTGCAGGTGCTAAAAAAAAAAAAAAATCCATGTTTTGAATATATGGATGAGTGCATGAGTAATTGTTGGAAAATTTCTAGAAATAGCAATATTGCTAAAGAAATGGATTAGGAATTCAGAGGAAGAGCTTGTACCCCAGGACAGCAGGTGGCCAGGGTGGAATCATTTGAAGTCACGTGACACTGTGGTAACTGAATGGCTCACAAGCTGTGGTCTGGATCCTTCATCCCTCCCTGAGAGTCCATGGTCTTGTCCAAATGACAAATGTAGGATGAGCTTATATCTGGATGAAATTTACAGACAGCATGGAAAGGTTGGGAAACTCACTGACCACAAGATGGGCTGTGGCCTCCCTCCCTCTCTTCCTCGTCCTTTATCACCCATCCCCACTCCACTGAGAGCCCTGATTTGTAGCCAATCATCTTTATCTCTGCAGCATGAAATAATATGAAATCAGGTCTTCAAGGAATCCAGAAGATGAAAATTGAGAAGAAAAATCTATTTCAATTGGCAGTATGCCCAGGTGGGGCTTGGTGCTTTTGACAGCTGATTCTTAAATGAGGAAACAAAGTGCAGGAGATCTAAAAAATTTAATACCTTTGATTTTTTCAAAAGAGATCAAATAGCTTTGTGTTATCTCCTATACCTTTACAAATCCTTTACTGAGGACAAATTTCCTACAGAATCTCTGAAAAACATTGTGTCATATAACACTACCACCAGGTTTCATAATTAAAGTAAAAAAAGCATCTTTCTGGGGGTAAATACACTCCAAGCCCACCCCCACGTGTTACTTCTTGTATTTGTTCACAAAAGACTGGTTGTTTGTTGATGAAAGTTCCAGTCCATACTGCTGAAAGGGTGTTCTGTTCTTCTCAAAGTAATTATTAAGCTACTTCAAAAACACTTTAACTTGTGGGTTTGCCTCATTCTATTTGAGTCCAAATTTTACAATAATATAATGAAGCAAGCCCTGTGGTACTGTCTATGTCATCTTAATTTATCAGGAAACCACAACCTTGCACATCTTTACAAAGTGTCTTTTTTATTATTTTTTTTCCTCTCCCTACATCCAAGTCCAGTGCTGTCTGGCTTTTTTCTGGCCTGAGTTCCAGGATTGAGGACTCACTGCATTAATCCTACAAGGCTTCAGATCTCCTTTATCACTTTTCAAACTAGCCTGCTCCCTATTCCCGGTGTCAAGTTTCAAACTCTTCTGTGTGCTTTGAGTAATCAAGGTTTTATTGTAAAAACCGATTTGAATCCCTAAAGCGCTCTGAACTATTCGTATCATTTTTCTTTCTGCTTCAATGGGGACTTTGTGTGAATTGTGAACTTGGGAAACATAAAAAGAAAAAGTTAAAATAAAAAATGTAGACTGTAAGAAAATCATGAACAATGTTTCAGGGAGTAAACCATGAATAAAGAACACATTTAACCAATTTGGTATTTTCTTTATATGTTTTCTTTATGATTTGCTCCTGATGGAATGACTGAACGTTTATTTAGACTTCAGATATGGTCTTCACTTTGTTTAAGTACTTGGTTGGTTTTACTTTAGAATTATTTGACCAACTTTAATAGGTACTTACGTATGTTAAGAATGTATTTTAAAAGATATCACTAGCCATTTCTTTTAGAAACATCTATTTCCAAAATTTTTCTGATTATTTATGGCCCATAAAATGCCAAGGGCCTTAATTTTCATTCATGACATTGCATAACTATCTTTTATCATATTTCCAAGTAATATCATTCCAGATATTTAATGTTTCTGGAATACTTTATAAAAGTGAATTCAGAATTTTCCGTATTATTCTTAGCTAACTTCTAATAGCGATAAAGAATCCAATAGCCTATATTGTGATAACTGAGGACAGACATAGTATCTACTCTGATGATATTTTAAAGAACAATTGTTAGGCACATAATGCAACAGAAAGAGAACCAGACTGAGTTGATGAAGATTGCAGTCTTCTGTATGATCCTGGGAAAGTCACCTGACCTCGCTGGGCTTTAGTAAGGTCAGAGAGGTTAGAGTTAAAACTAGGGTCATTCCCATCCTTTCACTTTTTGCCATACTTGCTTAAAAAAGGTTTATTTAATGTTTTTCTCAAACCAATATTGGGAAACATCAAGCTAAACTTAATATTCATTACTTCCTTACATCTTTGGTTTTCCTCTTTTAAAAATCCCTTTCTATGGATCTGTGGGATATATTTAATGAAGCAGCAATTCTTTTCCCTAACTTTGACCTGAAAAGGTAGACAACCTACTCTTGCATTCTCCAAAGCCATTTTTTCAGAGCATTTGTCTCATACTCAGAGACACAGATGTTAAGTGCCAGAATGAAAACAAGTTATATACCAAAGTGAAAATCTTTGTCTTTTTGTCTATTCAGAAAAACCACATATTCTTTAGGCTGATTGACTCCTGCGGACTCAACTGAGTTCTAGTCCTGTCTTCATGTTGAGTTTAATCTTATTTAACTTATAAGTGCAGTTCCTCACCTTTACTTTTTGTTGATGTTATTTGTGGCTCACAGTTCTTCAAGTTTCTTTCTTATGATGTCTCAAATTCTTATGATTTCTGAATACTTTTTGAATGTTTGAATTTGAATACTGATTTGTTTCTGTGAAGAGAAGAAATCATCACTGCAAGTCATCAGATATATTTTAAAAAGAAATCTGGGATTTGCCAAAGGAAATTATGAGAATGCTGAGAAGCCAGAGAGCTATCCTACAGGAAACCAAAATTTTTTAAGGAGGGGATAAGAAAACCTCAGACATTCCATAAGTTTTGCGTGACACCCAAGAGTTCTACTTTTTTTTTTCATTTTGGCTAACCCATCTGTTATTTTGATTTATTAATTTTTTGGCAACACCTTTGGCATGCTATCTTTCATATAAACTTACAGCTTTAGCCCTTTCTGGAAATAGAAGATTTTTCTAATTTCCCTTAAGACATGAGTCACTGGATAGAATTAAAATAGGATAGGGCAGAGGAGAGGAAGGAGATGGGAATGATAAAGGTGCTATTAACAAAGTGTTGCAGCATCTTAGTGAAGGTAAACATGTTGATGGGCACATGGAAGAACTGACAACCCATTTCACCAACCACCAAGTTCTACTACTTGGGGCTCTGATGTAAATAAATGAAGCTGCGTGTTTTTCTAGTGGTGGATTTGTCCTAAATAACACACATTGTCTTGTCTTGGCCTTACTGGGCAAAAAGGGTACATGTTAAAAACGTACAATGTTCAATTATTAGTAAAGCAATCTTTTTACAATTGAGTTTTATGGCAATTTTAGGAGTAGGAAAAGAAAGAAGTGGCATTAACAAAATATTGTATAGACAGAAGTTATTATGCCACTATGTGTGTGTTTGTGTGTGTGTGTTTGTGTGTGTGTGTGTGTGTGTGTGTGTGTGTGTGTATGAGAGAGAGAGAGAGAGAGAGAGAGAGGGAGAGGGAGAGGGACTGAAGCATAGAAAGGAATAGAAAAAGACAGGGAATCAGGGAATGCAACCAATCTCAAAAAGAATTCCTTAACTAGAGTAGGTCCTGGGCATGGATATTTTTTTAAAAACTCAAGATGATTTGAATGTATAACTAAGTTTAGGAACCATAGCTATAGAATTAAGAGCTAATTCTTCACTGTTTATTTTCATTTTAACCATAGTTATTAAAGTATAGGTTTTTAATAAGTAAGGTGTTATGCCAGTACTTCTGTAACTATTTTCAACCTGTGCTGAAAACAATAGGATATAATGGCTTCATCAATTTAGATAATTATTTTTCAAAAAGAGATATCAATAGACAGCCTTGAGTTATCGCATCCCCTGATTCTGTTGAATCCTATGCACTGTTCTCTTCCTCCAAATGAGGTTAGCATTCTGGTCTGATAGTAGCTAAGAGGAACATCAACCTATTTACAAGGCTGTGGAAAGACAAGTATTACAAAGAAAATGAAAATTCTATTTTATACCCTGGATAAATTAATTAATTAACTTGAGTGTGGCTAAGTTCCTTACCTGATAAAGGGGATCTCCCAAATGTTAATAGAAACATGATATTTAATTATAAAATATAAGAAATATTTTCTTTAAATTCAGCAATGAGACAAGGAAGCCTGCTGTTGATGCCCCTTTTTATATTGTTTAGAGATCATAGTCATCAGAGTAAGGCAAGAAGAACATGTTATAAGCAATGGAAAGAAAGAAATAAAACTACTAGTATTGGTAGATGAAATACATGGAAAACCCATGAGGATCTACTGACAAATTATTGGAATTAATTACAGAGTACAACAAGGTTGCAAGACGTAATATCAAGATATAAAATACCACTGCCTTCTTCTTTATTAGTGACAAGTAGGGAAATTTTAATTTTTAAAAATTGACACTTACATAGCTACAAAAACCAAAAAAACTTATGAACAAAAACTAACAAAATTTGGGCTAGAGGTTTATAAATAAACTTGCAAAACTTTATTTAAAGACAATTACAAAGACCTCAATAAATGGAGAGAAAAAAACATTTCAAGGAAGACTCCATATTATAAAGATACTGTTTCTTCCCAAATTAATCTATAAATTCAACACACTCTCAATTAAAATTCTGTAAAAGAGTATGTGATAACTCAATTCTAAAATATATATAAAATAACAAAGGTACAATGAAAGTCATGCCAATTTGAAGAAGAGCATGGTAGAGAGACTTTGTTTTAATATAAATAAAAATTCATTATAAAGCTTCAGTAATTAACATGGTGCGGTACTGTCCAAGGAGAAACAAATATTCTAGTAGAGCAGAATAGAAAAATATGGCAGAGGTGGCTAGCTAGTGGTAAAAGGTGTAGTATTCAATGCATGATACTAGGACAACTGGTTGTTTATATGGAACAAAATGAAATAGAATCTTTACTATCCATAGGATAGATAGATTAACTGTTAAAAACAAAACTAAAACTTCCAAAAGAAAACAATAAAAGAGTATCTTTATAACTTTGGGGAAACATTTTTAAACAAGACATGAAAAGCTCAAACAGTAAAGGAAAAAGTTGATAAATTGATTATATGAAATGTTTTTAAAATTTCTGTACATCAAAAGACTAATAACAAAGGATAGAAACAAGCCACACTCTTTGAAAGTATATTTGCAATACACATAATTAACAAAAAATTAATATCCAGAATATGTAATGAAATTTACACTCAATAAGAAAAATAAAAGCTTAGATAAAGGACATAAACAAGTAATTCACAGAAGAAAACCAAATGGACAATAAATGTACAAAAATATCCTAATTTAATATAAATCAGGGAAACACAAATGAGATGCTACTTCTTGCCCATCAGGTTGCAAAAATTAAGTTTGACAATACAAAATGTGGCATTAAGAAAGAAAAAAACATATATCATTTAAAATATTGGGTTGGCCAAAAAGTGCATTGCGGTTTTCCATGCCATCTTACGGTAAATGAATTACGTAAATGAATTACAGCAGTGCTTTTCAACTCTGAAGGTGGGGGATGATTCTGTCTCCACAAGGACAACTGGCAATGTCTAGAGACATTTTTATTGTCACAACTTGGCAGGGAATGGGGGGTGCATATTACTGACAGCTAGGTGGTGCATATTAAGTACCTACAATACACAGGACCACCCCTCACAAAAAGGAAATTCTCTTTCCCAAAATGTCAATAATGCTGAAGCTGAGAAACCCTGAATTAGGGCTACAATCAACATAAATTATTATAATAAAGATAAAGATAATTCATCTGTTTTTTTCTGTGATTTTCTTTTGGGGTTGTATTTGAGAACTTTGTCTAACCCAAAATGTCTTATATTTTCTTCTGAACATTTTAGTTTTATGTTTTTCCATTTCACTCAGTTCAAAATATTTTTTAATTTCCCTTGAGACTTTTTCTTTGACTCATGGTTTACTTTGACCCATGGGTTTAATTTCCAAAATTTTCAAATACTCAGAAATTTTACAGATGTCTTTCTGTTTTATTTCTAGTTTATGTTCAGAAAGCTTACTTTAAATGATTTAAATTCTTTTAAATTTGTTAATGTTTGTTTTAAGGCTTGGGATATGATTTGTCTTAACAAATGGTTCATGTATGTTTTACTGTTGTTGGGTAGAGTGCTTGGTAACTGTGATTTAGGTCATGTTGGCAGATGGTGTTGGGTCTTCCATACACTTGCTGATTTTATGTATACTTGTTCTATTGATTGCTGAACAAAGATTGTTGAAGTCTCCAAGTATAATTGTGGATATGTCTATTTCTCCTTGCACTTCTACTGTATTTGCTTTACATATTGTGAAGCTCTGTTGTTAAGTACATACACATTTAGAACTGTTATGTCTTCTTGGTGAATTCAACAATTTATCGTTATTTAATATTCTTTTTTATCTCTGGAAATATTCCTTATTCCATAGTCTACTTTGATATTAATATAGCCTCGCCAGCTCTCTTTTGATTAGTATTCACATTGTATATTCTATTTCTTCCTTTTACTTTAAACTTATTTGGATCATTATATTTAAAATGTGTTTCTAATAGACAGCATAATGTGTTTTTTAATCCAAGCTGACAATCTATGTCTTTTAATTTGTGTTTGAATCATTTACTTTTTTTTTTTTTTGGCTGTTGGGTCTTTGTTGCTGCTTGCAGGTTTTCTCTGGTTGAGGTGAGAGGGGGCTACCCATCATTGCGGTGCACTGGCTTCTCAGTGCGGTGATTTCTCTTGTTGCAGAGCACAGGCTTTAGGTGTGTGGGCTTCAGTAGTTGCAGCATACGAGCTCTAGGGCTCGTGGGCTTCAGTAGTTGTGGCTTGCGGGCTCCAGAGAGCAGGCTCAGTAGTTGTGGCACATGGGCTTAGTTGCTCCGGGACGTGTGGGATCTTCCTGGACCAGGGATTGAACCCGTGTCCCCTGCATTGGCAGGCAAATTCTTAACCACTGTGCCACCAGGGAAGTCCCTGAATCATTCACATTTAATGTATTTACTGACATAGTTGAATTTAAGTCTGTCCTGTGACTGTTTTCTGTTTGTCCTCTCTATTGTCTCCTGCTCTTCTGGTTTCCTTTTCCTGATTTCTTTAGGCTTACATGAATATTTTTTACTATTCCATTTCAACGTGTCAATTGGTCTTTTGGCTATGTCACTTTGTATTTTTTAGCTGTTGTTCCAGGAATTACTATATATATATATATATATATATATATATATAACTTTCCAAAGTCTACTTAGAATTAATATTTTACCATTTCAAGTAAAACACAGAAGCTTTGCAAACATATATATTCCTTTATCTTTATGTTATAGTTTTCATATATATTATATCCACATACATTAAAAAATCCACTGAACATTGCTATAAGTTTTGCTTTCAACAGTACTACTTATTTAAACACTTAAGAGCAGGAAAATAGTCTATTTCTCAAGATATTTGCCATTTATAATGCTTCATTTCATTCCTGAAGTTCCAAGCTTCCCTCTGTTATCACATCTCTTCAATCTGAAAAACTTTGTTCAGCATTTTTTAAAAAACATGTTTGCTGGTGATGAACTCTTAGTTTACTTTCTTCTAAGAAGACCTTACTTTGCCTTCATTCCTGAGGATATTTTCAAGATGACAGTTCTTTTCTTTCAACACTATAAAATCTTGTTGTACTTTCTTCTGGCCTCCAAGGTGTCTAGATGAGAAATAAGACATCCTTCAAATAGTTTCCCTCTTATGTAATATGTCATTTTTCCCTCCTCTGGCTGCTTTCAAATTTTTCATTTATCTTTTGTTTTCAAAGTTTGAATTTGATGTGTCTGGGCATGATATTCTATGAATTTAAATTAAATATTGGGATTTGCTGGGCTTCTTGAATCTGTAAACATATGTCTTTCACCATATTTAGGAAGTTTTTAGTCATTATTGATTTGATATTATTTTCTGCACCAATAGTTTTCTCTTTTCTAATTGGGACTCCACGGACACAAATGTTAGATATTTTCCCAATTATTCCTGAGGCTATTTTTTTTCTCTTTGTTCTTGCGTAATTTGGATAAATTGGATAATTTATATTGGTTTATCTATAAGTACACCAACTCTTCTGTCATTTCCGTTATGCTACTGAGCCTATCTAGTGAATTGTTTAATTCGGATATTATGTTTTTCAGTTCTAAAATTTTCATTTGCTTCTTTCTAAAATTTTCTATTTTTCTGCTGTGAGCTTCTGTTTTTCCATGTATCTCATTAGTGTTTACTTTTACCTTACGGGGGATGGTGATAATAGTTGCTTAGTCTTTGTCTAAATGTTTAACATTTGTTAAATTTGTTTTAAACTGTTTTAAAGCTTCTATTTCTGAATCAGGAATTCTATTGTATTTTGAGTTTTTCTGAATCTCTTTTTAGTTTTCTAGTCCACTTCTCTTTTAAGAAGCTGGTGTCTAGAAAAAAATCATTTCATTGTGATATATTTGGGTATTCTAAGATCACACCAATCAAGTAAAAAAACAGAACAATGGTCAGGACTTCTACGTAGTTCCCAAAAAATATACTCAGATCTGTATGCCAATCTGTATTTCCACACTGGGAAAAAGAACATCAGCTGTTTACTCTGTATCACTGTGAACCCTTTTGTAGTAGCCCTATTTACTTCTTCTTATTCCTTACTGTTGTTGAGCTCTTGGCTCCAAATATTTACTACTCACTTGTAATTATCCCCCTTTGCTCTAAGCTCCTCTCAAGCCCCACATTACTCTGCAACTGCTCAATAGTCTTATGAGTAGTAAATGACTCCTAATTTATATCATTCCTACTCAAAATGATTAGCAAAGTTCAGCATCACCTGGGAGCTTGTTAGAAATGCAAATTCTCAGGTCCCCTACCCAGACCTATTGAATCAGAAACTCTAAGGGTGGAGCCCAGGAGTCTGCATGAGTAAGATCTCCCTGCCATTCTTTTGTGTGCACTGGTCTGAATGACTAATTCCTTAAGCTCATATGAGTGGTTGGGGGAATAATAAAGAGGAGGTAAAATTTAGCTGGTGAAAGAGGGAGGCAGAGTTGGTCTCAACAGAGAAGAGAATGGTCAGACTAGGCAACTCTCAGACAACCAGGAATGGGCATGGCAGCGGCTGAAAAGTCAGTGATTTGGGGCCTAACAGTGGCCGTCAGATCTTTTGATGGTGTCAGATGGTGCAAACATAGGGGCAAAGAAACATGTTTGTGCACAGACTATTTCAGGCTGTCATATGAATATATGAATATTATGTTAATTTCACATTGTTTTTGTAGAGTAACAAAGTAGGGAGAATTTTTTTCTGCATCTTTTTGGTGATAGACTTTTTTGCATCTTATTGGTGAACAGGCAAAATCTCTTGAGTGACTTGACCAATGTGTCATATTAATAGTAGAAGTTGTACCTATAGTTGGAGTTGGGGCCCATCACACCATTCTGTGATTTTAGTAATTGACAGGTAAGCCTAGACAAGTCCTACTGTGAGTAGTTCATTACCAACACTGGGTAATAGAACATTGCTCTATTCATCTGATAATGCCTCCCTTGTCACCAAACGCTCAGAAAGGATGACCGAACAAATGGTAGTCGCAGAGAATGACTACCTGTTCAGGGTCCTGAGGAAGTTCTGGGGGAGTCCTGGGGGAGGTGAGTCTTCCAAAACTCCCTTATGCATTCAGCACTTTTAAACATGCCTATTTTCTAGAGACAAAATTTTACTGTTTTCAAAAATTAGTTTGCAGTAGAATTGAAAATACAGTTGTTAATCAATCCCAAATCCCTATAGAAATCTCAGAAGGAGTTTAGAGTGATTTGTCATCCCTTTGCATTGCCAACAGACAGACTAGACTTTGACCTGGGTACTTGGTGTAGCCATGTTTGTATACTAATTAAGGCTAGGATTTGAGCTTCAGTGTTGACAGGCAGTGTTCAGGTGGAGATAACAGAGTCTCTGAAGCCAAATTTTGCAGTTGAATGTAGCCTCATTTATCTTATTTTAATAGTTCCATTAATTTTGCTTTGGAAAGCATTTCCATTTGGTTTTCTCATAGTGGTTTGCTGTGATATGCAAGCTTCAAAAGCCTAGAAGTAAAAAGACTAAGAAAGGGATTTTGGAAATCTTGAAGCAGAGATTTTCTAAAGCTGTTTACAAGGCAGCAAGGTTACCATCTCAGGTGTCAGGAATGAGAAGGGGAGGGGAAGGACCCCCTTTGCATAAGGACCTGGAGAGGAAAACTGCGGGACATGACCGAGGTGGGGTGGATCAGGGGTCTTTTTTTTGTAAATCCAGAATGGGTAAGTAATAGGGTATGCCATCAACCTCATGAAGCTCACTTATGGGAAGCCAGGCCCATGAGGTAGTTATTCTGGGAGATGCTCTCTGTGTATTCCAGACCACAGCCACTGCATTGATTGATACCGGAGAGCAACATCTGGGCTTGGAGAAAGAGCTGGCCCTGCCAAGGAGCCAGGGAGGCTTCTGGTCTCCAAAATTCCTAGGTAGGGTGGATAGTCAGAGTCCAGGAGGGAGACCTTGAGAAGAAGCTCATGGTTGACAGCAGGGCACTGGAACTACTGTGTTTGGGTGACAACAAGCAGGGCATGGCAGTGAGGTTCCATCCCAGGTAGCCGACCTGGGCCATCACATTCAGGTGGGAAACCTAAATTCGTAGCCTCTCTTTTATGTCGAGCAATCTATTTCTTCTTTCTTGGAGTCTCATTTTTTTAATGCCAGATTTACTACTGGCTAAGAGACTAGAACGAGGCTGAGGTTCGTTCCTTCAGAGCCATGGTTTACAAGGTCTTGCCATGTTCCTATCCCTGCCTGCTTAGTCCGGGCACTTCTCAGGCACTGCAACTGTACACAGCACTCCAGAATCTAGGCAGAGTTTGGACAGCTATTTTCTTTCCTATATAAGTGAAACCTGCCCTCTCCAGTCCCTCCTGGCCCCAGAAGGAAGGAAGTGCAGGCAGGTGAACTGAGAGAGCCTCAGCCAGGACTAGGAATTCTCAATACCATGTTGATTAATGCCCTTGAGTTTAACTTGTGTACTTTTCTACCCTAGAAAAGGGAAGTATATCATTTATGCTTTATATTAACCAGCTGGTGGGGAAAAAAATGTTTCCTAATTTTTCACTCCTTCTGTCTTCACAGCCAAACTCTATTACTCTGTTGTAGCTGACTTGTACAGAATTCTGGAGTAATAAATAATTTATTTCAGGCGCTCTTACATTTTCTGACAAATTCTCTTGTTAGATTTTGCTGCCCCTGTTAAAGCATTAATCCAAAGTGTCGCCTGCTTATGTTAGCAACTGTTGGTGTAACCTGTCACTGCTTAGAGAAAAATCCGTAAGAAAAGACATCATATTCAGTGGCTTTTTTTTTTTTTTGGCTCCTCAACTTCTTTTGTATAGACTGGCAAAACAGCTTACAGCATAACTTGTCTGCAGGGAGGAAATCGTATGGAGACCACATTTCATTATCATTAAGTAAAAGAGAGCGCTTTGGGAAATCTTGGTGTCTTCAGCAGGAAGTCATTGATTCTTCTCTACCTTCTCTTCCAAAGCCAGACTTCCCTGGGATTGCTATCGTGTGTAAAAGCAGCTAGGTTTCCTCCTATGAGGATGGCTGTGTGTACCAAGCACAGAGCGTCCAGGAGGCAGCAGATTTAGTGAGCTGCCTCAGCATGGGTGTGCCCTGGACATGGGTCAGGTATCTGATCAAGTTCCCCTGTGGCCCCAGAGAAGTGTCGGTGGCATTTTCACCCGCTGGTGTGTGATGATGTAGAGAGAGCTTTCTTGACCTGTACCACAGAGCCCCTGAAATTCTTCATTGCCACCAAAAAGACTTCATTTACACCTTTGTGCATCTGGGGCTTTGGAGCATGGTGAGCAAGGAAAACATGTTTGGGGTGTGAAGAAAAGAGAATTTCCTTGATTTGCATTGTTTTTCATATTCTTTTAGAGCTGCCTCTTGGAAAGTGACTTAGCAGAGAGGGGTTTACATATTCCCAGAGATTAAGTTACCAGATGTGATTTTAAAGTATAATGTAAAAATAACCTGCCTGATATCATCATTACATCTCCAACAGGAGTGCTGCCAGAGAAGAGAACAGTATGTTAGAAACACTCTTTAAATGTGTTTCTCTGCACACATCCCTGAAGTTGACAGGAGTGTCCTGTGCAGTGTAGAATTTCTCAGTTTCACCTTTAATTTCCAAAAAAACTGTCACTTGTGAGTGCATGTGGGCTTCTGCTATAGAACTAAATGCCCTTCTGTTTCTTTTCAGGGACTACCCAATGCAATCACCTATGAACACTGGACCAAATCTCCCCAGACTGTTGAGACTTATTAGAAGGACAGCTCCCCGCAGTGCCAGCAAATCTTGAATCTCTGGCAAACGGACAATGTGCAGGCTCAGGAATATCACCATCACGAATTCACACAACCACAGAAGCTTTGTCTGATTATGTCAGTATTTGTGGATGTGCATTTCTTTCCAATGCTAGTAGGTCACACTGCCCTTATGAGCTATGCTGTTAAATGAGAGTACTAAAGAAATTAGCCTTTAGAAATCTTGAAATGCTTCCCTTTCCTCTCACTTTCCTCAATTAACTTGTTTTGTTTCCCTCTGTCCTAATTGCTTATGTTGAAATACACAGTCTTGTCATGGAAATTACTACTTCTTCTAAATCAATTGGAACAACTGGTTTTCCTCTGCTCCCCGACTACTCAAAAGTCAGAGAGATCTTGGTTCCCAACATTTTTGTTTTCTTCTGTACACTTAGGCAATTGAATTAGGAAAAGGTTCAGAAATAAGAGATGGTAGAAGGGACTTTATGCAGAAAGAAAATAAAAGGTTAAAGTAAGGAAGAAAGCTCTAGAGTGAAAATGGCAAATGTCTTGAATTACATCCAATAATGTGGTCGTTCACTGAGTGACCTTTTGCACCTTAGTTAAGAAAAAGGAAAATGGCAGGTTCAGAATTTTCTTCAACTATGTCAGGACTCACCTACCCGCCCAAATATCTTCATTATCTGTCTCAAGAATATTTACACTTTGGGATGCCTTTCTTTACGCTCAAAAATACAATGTGGAAAATGTTGATTTAAGTTAATGAGAATTTTTGTTGGAATGCAAATATATCATCTGTGAGGTTACTTATTAAACCAGACTTATCCTAGAAAACAATGGTTTATCTGATTGCCTTACCTAGTTAACAGAATTCCAGGAGAATGGGATGAAGGAAAGGTCAACTTTGAAGACCATTTGGGGTTCAATTTATAACGGGATCATTTTGTGAGTTGTTATTTTGGAAAGATAAAAGGCGGTAAGGCTGATGCTTGGGAGGAGAAGAAAGAGGTAAAGAAGAAAATACAAGAGATACATATTTACTTAAAATTTTGCCGAGGGCCTACTCTTGTCTTGGTTTTTCATGTGTAGGTGGACACAACAATGGAAGTCTTCAAGAATTCAGCATATAAGGAATCAGAAAATAGAGAACTAAAAATAGCAGTTTCACTTTGCTAATCAAGTTGTGCTTTTATTCTAAATTTCAAATAGGCAGAAGGGGCTATCCTGGACACTGGACCTAGTGAAGAGTGCATAAACCAATCTGCAGAGTTGCTAGGGAGAGCTTCCCTCATGACATTTGTCCATGAACTGAAAGATCAAAATCTGTTTTCTGCTTACAACTAAAGGAGAATATTGGAGAGAATTCTTGCTGTGCTTGAAGATTATTTAACTCATAAGCACTCATCCAAAGCAATAGTAAGCTTTAGTTATGATTTAATAGAATTATGCTAATGAGATAAAGCAAATATGACGATCGATGTCTGTGGTTGTTTGCTCGTCTAATCTAAAAGATTACACGCTTTTGCCATTTCACTCTTTGTCTACAGTCTTCAAAGTCTTCAAAGAAAAAGAGACAGGGAAGATTTTAAAAAAAGGTCTTCACACACTGTCCTCAGTTTGGTGGGAAAGGATGTTAGAAATCTCAGCTTGGGATGATCAGCAGATTCAATTTATTCATGCTTTTTCTTTCCTGGATAACCAAGATAATCAAGGGTTGGTTGTTTGACATGCTGGAAATGTCACTTTAGTCAATAGACAGCAGTCCTCGTTACTGTGCAGTAAAGTATCTTGTGAGGAAATGCTGAACAGGTACAAAAAGGAAATGAACTGTCTTGATGGAAAGACTCACACAACACAATCAGCAGTCTAAATTGACAAGAGGATCTCCTCATCAAAATCATTAAGGAAGGAACTATATGATATATATTATATACTTTGCCTATATAACCTGGTTAAATCTGGAGTTATGGAAATACTATATATAGAAAATTAATTTTTTTTCTAGGTTAGATGAGTTGGTATTAAGCATGAGAGTTTTGTAGAAGGCAAGGAAGGGTAGAACGCTATTAGTTCCAGGAATCATAGGCCTTGTTCAAGTATTCAATCTTTGTTTACAAAAAAATTTTCCATGAAATTCATAAAAAACTCATAAGACGTGTCAAATTGAAAGGTTTCATTGCCAGTTTGGTTTCAGATGGCAGACTTAAGTGTCAACTGAAAGAAAATCTTATTAATTGTATTTTATTTGACTGGAGAGACAAACACAAAATTAGAGGTCAAAATGAAACTGAAGCCTCATTTCTTTCGTCCAGTAACTTGTGACTTCCATGTTTTTTAAGTCAAAGTTGACATGACTATTATCAGCTAATTTTTGGCATTATAATCATAACTCTTAACCCCTACTTATAAGATGAGGCACTTCCAAATTCAATAGCAACATTTGGGCAAATGGATGAGTGACATTTCCTGGGACTAAAGTATTTCCTAGTATTTTGTCACAAGTCTTTAATGTCTCCTTCCAATAATAAAGTGAATTTCCTGTTCTCTCCTGAGTGCAAAATATTTGTCACTGACTTAGCTGTTCCCTTTGGGCCAGAGGACCTAGCCTCATTTAGATGAGTCATTTATGAGATTCTGAAGTAAGGTGCTAGTGAAAGCAAACTGTTCTAAAAGGAGTTTTGTCAGCATGGTTTACACAGCTAATGGATGATGGCAAATCTTAGTGCCTGAAAGAAGCAGACACTTGAGCAAAAGTGAGCAAAGTGGAGCTTTCACACCCACTGCTTTCGTAATGGTTTTCCAATGTGTTTGCTGCAATAACTAATTTTTTAAGGTTCTGTATAAAAATAAAATGCTTTCAGACTTAATAAGATATACTTGACTTTCTACTATAATCTGAAACATCCAGAATATCATAGTAAGTTTAATTTAAGTAGGTCCTGCTGGACCTGTGACTAGACAACCAGCCCACTGATCTAAACATGAGTGTTTTAGGGCAAATTTTACTACAGAATTTAGATGCTTAAAATGATTTTAAGAATGAAAATATGTAGGCAGAGGATCCTCTTATCCAGTGAGAAATGGTGATAACATGGACTTCATGGTGAGGCAAGAGAGGGGTTGCTTCTAAGCATCATCACCATCACCACCACCATACACACACAGAGAAACACACAGACACACACAGACATACAGGCACACACACACACACACACACACACATACACACACTTGATTAAGCAGGACTGGACTAGGAGAATTTACTTTTTGCAAAATGTTAAAATCTCTTCCAATATCTTCCAACTCCTCTTTCCTTCTTTTATAATTTCCTTCGACTTGGTCTCTTTCTGGGTCTGACCGAGACAAAACTGATAGTCAGGTAAGGTTTGCTTATGTGTTTTCTGATTTGGCATTATATTTTCCAGACTCTCTTGCTGTCTTCACTGATAAGATCTCTTCTTCTTTGATGCCTTCTCTTGAGCCACATGGCTTTATTTCAGGCAACTTTCTGCTCCTCTGACTTCCATCAGAGATGATGTATTCTGTGTGTCTGTCAAACTCTTGATAGGTGACTGAATGACATATATATGATAAATGCTTGGTGCTAAGATTTCAAAGGACAATTATGCCTTGATGTGTATCCAAGCCCCTATTGTAGAAGGCCAATTTGGGTCAATATTTTTTAATCCAGAGGATTGACTCAGTTGGTGAAAGTGGAAGATCTTTGGGAAGATGGATCTTTGTCTCCTTAAAATATGACTCTTGGGTGACAACCTACTCTAGTTTGTCTTGGGAAGGCCACCCTTCCTCCCCTTCCTGTTCAACTGTAACAGGATCCTGCTACAAGATGGGATACATCTTCAGAGCAAGTGGGTGAACTGCCTGCTGGTTTTCTATGGTAGGAGCTCTCGCCAGAGATATCTCAAGAAGGATTACTCAATGTTAATTCTAATAAGAGTCCATTGGTGACTCTGTAAAATTTGCAGACACTTAAGGCATCTGCTGTTTTCCTCCATGTCTCGATTGCTTTACCCTTATTTTGCATTGCTTCATAGAGAAGTTATCATCAGAAACAGCTAAAGTAACAAACATTGGGTTAACCAGACAATTTCATGTTAATCCTCCCCTTTTACTCTTTTCTGAGTGTGAAGTTGCCATACACAGGATAGATGATCTCTTAAAGTCTTAGAGAGAAACATCTTTCAGTAGCTTTTGAGAGAAATAAACATGACACAAAAAAAGAAAATCTTCTTTTAATGCATTTGGCTGTCTGGCTGTCTGACTTCCAAAACAGTTGGAGCTATAAATGTTAAATTTGGCTTAAAGAAGTCCTCCATAAGAAATACAACTCCAAATTTTGAAAAGAGAAAAAAGTTGAAACTTTTATTAAAAGTTAATAATGGTTACATTTACAAGTCTGAGAGTGTGTAAATTCAACACTTCCATCTGCTAATTTGCCATGGCATAATTTACTCACTGTTCATAAACACGCTGAGATGGTCAGAGAGAAACATGTGGTTTTCTTGAAATTTATAGAAGATGGAAATAATCAATTCCACCTTCAGGGAGTTTGTAATCTAAGAGAAGAAAAGATTATCATGCATACCTTGTAAGTGGACAGTTGTGTAACAGAACTGGCAAATATTGAGAGGCTTAGTTACGAATTATGTCTTCCTTACAAGTTAGGGCTTATTGTATTCAGATGTGGACATTCTGATGTGTGTGAATTATGACTTTAATCATGGGAAGAATTTGACACATTTAGTGGAAGAGCTGACAGCTGTTTCCATGACTTGAGTTCTTGAAAGCTTTAGGCTCGAGGCAGGGTCAAATGGCAGTGTGGGAAGACACGGAGTTTGTCCCACCACAACTAGGGCATCTGTCGCCTGCTGGTGGGGAACTCTGATGACCAAGGAGATGGGAGGAACCACAAAGTGAACCAGTAGGACATAGGGGGACTGAGGGGGGAGGAGAAGTGGAGGCTAGACAGGATTGGTGCCCCTGAGGCCAGGGAGATCAGGAGAGGCAGGCAGGAAGAACTCTCTGGCAAGAGTAGGAGAGGAGTGGATGGCGACTGCCTGGCCCACTCAGGGAGGCTGCTGAGCTCCAAGGCTGGTCCCCTGTACTCCAAAGCCCCCTCCAGGCTGTGTGGGTCCTGGGGGCATAGGAGGGAGGCCAGGGAGATCAGGAGAGGCAGGCGAGGGTGGCCTTCCCAGACCAGAGGAGCAGGAGAGGAGAGGAAGGCATTTGCTCTGCCCACTCAAGCCCAGGAAGCCTCCTGGGCTCCCAGGTGAGGTCCCCTGCCCTCTGAGACTAGGGGTGGGGGGCACACCTGGACACCTTCTGTTCCTTGAGCCTAAACGCCACCCCCTACAACCCCCAGGACCTAAGGGTCCAGCCTATGGGTCCTGAGCATTGGCCCCACCTACTGTCCAAAACTTGCACTTGCTTAGGCCTTGGACTTCTCAGCCAAGGCCTTTCCCTCACCTTTACTATTTTTTCTTTTCCCTCCTCCTCTTTTTTAATATTGTGGTACTGACGTAGGTTCGGTTGTTGATTCATCTTTATTTTTATTTTTATATTCTTCCTAACATATCTGTTAGTTTCCTAGTTGAATTTTACTTTGTTTTTGCTCTTTCCTTTTTTTTTTTGCTGCCCTAGGTGGCTTGCGGAATCTTGGTTCATGATCCTGGGGTTGGGCCAAAGCTCCTGCAGTGGTAGGTCTGAGTCCAAAACACTGGACTAACAGAGAACGTCAGATCCCAGGGAATATTCATCAGACTGAGGTCTCATGGATTTCCTCATCTCAACACCAGGACCCAGCTCTACCCAATAGCTTAAAAACTTCAGTGTTGGAAGACTCAGGCCAAACAACCAGTAAGACAGGAACAAATTCCCACTCATAAAAAAAAAAAATGAGACAGCAAAAAAATTTGTCACAGGGCTTCTCTGGTGGCGCAGTGGTTGAGAGTCCGCCTGCCAATGCAGGGGACACAGGTTCATGCCCCGGTCTGGGAAGATCCCACATGCCATGGAGCGGCTGGGCCCGTGAGCCATGGCCGCTGGGTCTGCGCGTCCGGAGCCTGTGCTCCGCAATGGGAGAGGCCACAACAGTGAGAGGCCTGTGTACCTCAAAAAAAAAAAAAAAAATTTGTCACAGATGAAGGAGAAAGGTAAAAACCTACAAGACCAAATAAATGAAGAGGAAATAGGCAATCTACCTGAAAAAGAATTCAGTGTAATAATAGTAAAGATGATGCAGAATCTCGGAAATAGAATGGAGGATTGAGAAAATACAAGAAATGTTTAACAAAGATCTAGAAGAACTGAAGAACAAACAGAGATGAACAACATAATAACTGAAATGAAAAATACGCTAGAAGGAATCAATACCAGAATAACTGAGGCAGAAGGACGAATAAGTGAGCTGGAAGACAAAATGGTGGAATAACTGCTAAGAAACACAATAAAGAAAAAAGAAGGAAGATGATCTCAGAGACCTCTGGAAAAAAACTAAATGCACCAACATTCGAATTATAGGGGTCCCAGAAGAAGACAAAGGGAAAGGGTCTGAGAATATATTTGAAGAGGTTATAGTTGAAAACTTCCGTAACATGGGAAAGGAAGTAGTCACCCAAGTCCAGGTAACACACAGAGTCCTATACAGGATAAAACCTAGGAAAAATACACCAAGACACATATTAATAAAATGAACAAAAATTAAATTCAAAGAAAAAATATTAAAAGCAGCAAGGGAAAACAACAAATAACATACAAAGGAATCCCGATAAGGTAATAAGTTGATTTTTCAGTGGAAACTCTGCAGTCCAGAAGGGAGTGGCAGGATATACTTAAAGTGACGAAAGAGAAAAACCTACAAACAAGATTACTCTACCCAGCAAGGATCTCATTCAGATTTGATGGAGAAGTCAAAAGCTTTTCAGACAAGCAAAAGTGAAGAGAATTCAGCACCACAAAACCAGCTTTACAACAAATGCTAAAGGAACTTCTCTAGGCAGGAAACACAAGAGAAGGAAAAGACTTACAATAACAAACCCAAAACAATTTAAAAAATGGTAAAAGGAACATACAAATCAATAGATAACTTAAATGTCAATGGATTAAATGCTTCAACCAAAAGACACAGGCTGGATGAATGGATACAAAAACAAGACTGGATGTATGCTGTTTACAGCATATATATGCTGTCTACAGCACTTCAGACCTAGGGACACAAACATAATGAAACTGAGGGGATGGAAAAAGATATTCCATGCAAATGGAAATCAAAAGAAAGCTGGAGTAGCAATATTTGTATCAGATAAAATAAAGACTTTAAAATAAAGACTTTAAAATAAAAACTTTAAAGTAAAGACTTTAAAATAAAGACTATTACAAGAGACAAAGAAGGACACTACATAATGTTCAAAGGATCAATCCAAGAAGAAGATATAACAATTGTAAATATTTATGCACTCAACATAGGAGCACCACAATACATAAGGCAAATGGTAACAGCCATAAAAGGGGAAATCGACAGTAACACAATAAGATAAGGGGACTTTAACACCCTATTTTCACCAATGAACAGATCATCCAAAATGAAAATAAATAAGGAAACACAAGATTTAAATGATACATTAAACTAGGTGGACTTAATTATAGGACATTCCATCCAAAAAACAACAAAATACACTTTCTTCTCAAGTGCTCATGGAATATTCTCCACGAGATCATATCTTGGGTCACAAATCAAGGCTTGGTAAATTTAAGAAAATTGAAGTTGTATCAAGCATCTTTTCATACTGCAACACTATGAGACTACATATCAGTTACAGGAAAAAAGTCTGTAAAAAGTACAAACACATGGATGCTAAAGAGTGCACTACTAAATAACCAAGAGATCACTGAAGAAATCAAAGAGGAAATCAAAAAATACCTAGAAACAAATGACAATGAAAACAAAACAAACCAAAGCCTATGGGATGCAGCAAAAGCAGTTCTAAGAGGGAAGTTATAGAAATACAATCCTACCTCAAGAAACAAGAAACATCTCAAATAAGAAACCTAACCTTACACCTAAAGCAATTAGAGAAAGAAAAACAAAAAAAAACCCAAAGTTAACAGAAGGAAAGAAATCATAAAGATCAGATCAGAAATAAATGAAAAAGAATAAAAAAATGATAGCAAAGATCAATAAAACTAAAAGCTGGTTCTTTGAGAAGATAAACAAAATTGATAAGCCATTAGACAGACTCATCAAGAAAAAAAGGGAGAAGACTCAAACCAATAGAATTAGAAATGAAAAAGGAAAAGTAACAACTGACACTGCAGAAATACAAAGAATCATGAGATATACTACAAACAGCTATATGCCAATAAAATGGACAACCTGGAAGAACTGTACAAATTCTTAGAAAAACACAATCTTCTGAGACTGAACCAGGAAGAAAGAGAAAATATAAACAGACCAATCACAAGCACTGAAATTGAAACTGTGATTAAAAATTTCCAACAAACAAAAGCCCAGGACCAGTTGGCCTCATAGGCAAATTCTATCAAACATTTAGAGAAGAGCTAACACCTATCCTTCTCAAACTCTTCTAAAATATAGAAGAGGGAGAAACAATCCCAAACTCATTCTATGAGGCCACCATCACCCTGATACCAAAACGAGAAAAAGATGTCACAGAAAAAGAAAACTACAGGCCAATGTCATGGATGAACATAGATGCAAAAATCCTCAACAAAATACTAGCAAACAGAATCCAACAGCACATTAAAAGGATCATACACCATGATCAAGTGGGGTTTATCCCAGGAATGCAAGGATTGTTCAATATACACAAAACAATCAATGTGATAAACCATATTAACAAATTGAAGGAGAAAAACCATATGATCATCTCAGTAGATTCAGAAAGAGCTTTCAACAACATTCAACACCCATTTATGATAAAAAACACTCCTGAAAGTGAGCATAGAGGGAACTTACCTCAACATAATAAAGGCCATATATGACAAACCAACAGCCAATGTCATTCTCAGCAGTGAAAAACTGAAACCATTTCCTCTAAGATCAGGAACAAGACAAGGTTGTCCACTCTCACCACTATTATTCAATACAGTTTTAGAAGTTTAGCCACAACAATCAGAGAAGAAAAAGAAACAAAAGGAATCTAAATTAGAAAGAAGAAGTAAAGCTGTCACTGTCTGCAGATGACATGATACTATACATAGAGAATCCTAAAGATGCTACCAGAAAACTACAAGAGGTAATCAATGAATTTGGCGAAGTAGCAGGATACAAAATTAACGCACAGAAATCTCTGGCATTCCTATACACTGATGATGAAAAATCTGAAAGAGGTATTAAGGAAACACTCCATTTACCATTACGACAAAAAGAATAAAATACCTAGGAATAAACCTACCTAAGGAGCCAAAAGACCTGTATGCAGAAAACTACAAAGGAGGCAATAACATACCATGAAGAAAAGACAGCCTCTCCAATAAGTGGTGCTGGGAAAACTGGACAGCTACATGTAAAAGAATGAAATTAGAACACTCCCTAACACCATACACAAAAATAAACTCAAAATGGATTGGAGGCCTCAACGTAAGGCCAGTCACTACAAAACTCTTAGAGGAAAACGTAGGAAGACCACTCTATGACATAAATCACAGCAAGATCCTTTTTGACCCACCTCCTAGAGTAAGGGAAATAAAAACAAATGGGGCCTAATGAAACTTAAAATCTTTTACACAGAAAAGGAAACCATAAACAAGATGAAAAGACAACCCTCAGAATGGGAGAAAGTATTTGCAAATGAAGCAACTGACAAAGGATTAATCTCCAAAATATACAAGCAGCTCATGCAGCTCAATCTCAAGAAAACAAACAACCCAATCCAAACATGGGCAGAAGACCTAAATAGACATTTCTCCAAAGAAGACATACAGATTGTCAAGAAACACATGAAAGGTTGCTCAACATCACTAATCGTTAGAGAAATGCAAATCAAAACTACAATGAGGTATCACCTCATGCCGGTTAGAATGGCCATTATCAAAAAATCTACAAACAATAAATGCTGGAGACGGTGTGGTGAAAAGGGAACCCTCCTGCACTGTTGGTGGGAGTATAAATTGATACAACCACCATGGAAAACAGTATGGAGTTTCCTTAAAAAACTAAAAATAGAACTTCCATATGACCCAGCCATCCCACTACTGGGCATATACGCTGAGAAAACCACAATTCAAAGAGTCATGTACCACAATGTTCACTGCAGCTCTATTTACAATAGCCCGGAGATGGAAGCAACCTAAGTGTCCATCAACAGATGAATGGATAAAGAAGTTGTGGCACTGGAACAGCTGCCAGTTGTTCCATGTTCCATTCCATATACAATGGAATATTACTCAGCCATAAAAAGAAACAAAACTGAGTTATTTGTAGTAAGGTGGATGGACCTAGAGTCTGTCATAGAGAGTGAAGTAAGAAAGAGAAAAACAAATACCATATGCTAACACATATATATGGAATCTAAAAAAAAAAAAAAAAAAGGTACTGATGAACCTAGTTGCAGGGCAGGAATAAAGAGGTAGACATAGAAAATGGACTTGAGGACATGGGGCGGGAGGTTGAAGCTGGGGCGAAGTGAGAGCAGCATCGACATATATACACTACCGAATGTAAAGTAGTTAGCTAGTGGGAAGCAACAGCATAGGACAGGGAGATCTGCTCGGTGCTTTGCAATGACTTAGAGGGGTGGAATAGGGAGGATGGGAGGGAGGCTCAAGAGGGAGGGCATATGGAGACATGTGTATGCATATGGCTGATTCGATTTGTTGTGCAACAGAAACTAACACAGTATTGTGAAGCAGTTATAGTCCAATAACGATCTATTTAAAAAAAAAAAAAGCTTTAGGCTCTTAGAGCCTGTGGATTAATGCAGAAGAATGAAACTGAAGCATATTTTATGGGGCTGAGATAGAGGAGATATGGAGAGTGTAGAGGTCAAGGATATAGCTGTTGGTGACTTACAACCTAGAAACAAAAGATCTAAGTCTGTTCAAGGGAGATTTTAGAGATATTTAAAGAGAATGGGGAATCCCCCCTGCCCCCCACCGCATTACTGAAGGAATACATATTTATTGTAGAAAGCTTGGAAACTCTAGAAAGGCAAAAATTAGAATAAAAATTGCTTCTAATCCCACAACTCAAAGACATCCACTATTAATGTGTTGATATTTATCTTATATCTTTTAAAATATGTAAATACCTCATTTTTCCTTCAGAATAATGGTATGGTTTTTATTAAATGTGCTTTTGAACTTGCTTTTTTAATTTAACAGTATATCCTGAACATCTGGAAAGAGATTTATGGGAAAGAGGGATTTAAGATCAGCTGAATGGGAAGGGACTAGAAAGAAGGAAGCCAGTTAACAAACAGCAAAACAAAGACTTTTTAGAGACCAGTGGGAATATGAATGCCAGGGGTGGATCTTATTTTTTCAAAGCATTTAATGAGTCAAGTTCTAGAGGCCAGTAAAAGAATTGAGAAGCAAAAACCTGATTCTCAGCTCCTTCCCTTATAATCTAGGGACGCTTGACAAATTCTTAAACATGTCTGAGCCTTAAATTAAAGAAAATTAAGTGAGCATTTTATTATGAGTCAGAGTCTAGGTGCTTTCACATACATACTCTTATTATCCTAACCATAACCTTGCTGGGAAGGAACTGTTAACTGCATTTTTCAGGTGAATAGTTGGAAGCTCACTAAGTCTAATTTTCCCAACACATGGCAGAGCTGAGACTGAAACTTGGGTCCAGTTCTCTTTCCACTGAATCCCTGTGCTTCTCTCATTCATCATGTATAAAAAGGGGCTAAGACTACATGTCTTTCTTACCTCATTGTGTGTTATGAGGATATATGACCTCCTGCATATGAAACTTTTTGTAAACTGTTAAACACAGCAGGTAAATTTTTTTTCTTATCATCTCTAACAAATCCAGTTTCCACCCTCCACTTGAATGTGTGCTCTGATCTCTAGTAATCAACCCTTCCAACATATCAGCTTGTGTGGTCCCAGAGAGGTATATTCAGGCTACCTAAGCTGGAGCTTTACCTGGCACAGCGATGTGCAGTGACCCTTTTATTTCTCCTGTTTTCCTCAACAGCTCTATACTGTGACTCCGTAATACTTTGTGTCAGCCTGTACCCTGATGGCAGACCCAAAATTTCAGCAAGTTACAACATCAGAGTCTGCTGCAATGTGGACAAAAATAAACCACATTCCACACCATATCCAGATGCTTTAAAAAAATCTAAAATGACTTTTTAAAGATCGCTTTAGATAAATAAAACTTGAGCTAGCAAAGGAAGCCCTTTCCAGATGTCCAGCCAGAAAACCCCAGGTGCAAGTGAATCAGCAGACGTGTCGTCTCATCTGAGACGGTGCAGGATCTGTGTGTCCACACACAGCCAGACTGTGGCTGAGCTCACAGCCTTGCCTTCCTTCAGATGTGGCCAGGCTCAGTCTGATTCAGGGAGGAACACTGCTTCTCATTGAGTCACGAGCCCGTCCTGGAGCTTGGCTGGGCTTTGCTTGGGGAACTTGCCCAGGATCCATGGTCCAGACCTATAGCTGAGTCCAATGTAGCAGAGCAGGTGGTCTCCTGGAGGTGATGGGGTGGCAGGAAGAAGTAAGCCACTTTTCAAAAGTTCCAGTCAATGCAGGGAGCTTTGGGAGAAGTTTAAAATTCAGCAGACTGACCTAAGAACAGATACAGATGTGAGGGAGATTTATTAAAGGCTCTTCATCTCTCTTCCCACTTGATCCCATTCATCAGGTAGAGGAGTGACTTAGCAGGTGACTAAGCTGGCTGCTCAAGCTGGCTGACTTATATTTTATCCTCATGAAAGTTCTCTTTAAAGTTTGATGTGCACTTGGCACTTGCAATCTGATAAACCTGTCTGTTAACTCAGGTCAGCCTGTCTTTTGGTAAATACTTAGCAAGCTTTCCAGGGTCAGATGCTGTGGGGGGCATTGGGCACAGAGTGAATCAGAGACACTGACTCTGAGATATTGTATTACTTTTCTGTTGCTACATAACAAATTACCACAGACTTAGTGGCCAAACCAGTGCCCATTTATTATCTCACAGTTCTGTAGATCAGAAGTCTAGGCGGGGCTCAGCTGGGTCCTCCACTCAGAGTCTCATGAGGCCACAGTCAAGGCATTGGCAAAGACTGCTGTTTCACTGGAGGCTTTGAATCCTCTCCCAAGTTGACAGCAATCAATTCCTTGCAGCCATGAAACTCATGTCAGTTTGGTTTATCTAGGCCGGTAAGTGAGTGTCTCTGACTTCACGGTCCGCACTGGCTTCCTTCTAAAGGGCTAGCCCACCCAAGATACCATTCCTTTGATTAACTTAAAGTCAACTGATTAGGGACCTTAATTATAGCTGCAAAATTTCCTCACCTGTGCCATATAATGTACATAATCACAGGTGTGCTATACCACCGTATTCACACATCTTACCCACACTCAGGGGGAGGAGATTATACAAGGCTTGTACACCTGGAAGTGGAAATCCTGGGGCCATCTTAGACCTCTGCCTACAACAGATATTAAACAAGTAATTGCAGGAAAAATTATTAAACAATTAGAACCCATGCAAAACTCTATGAAAGAGAATTATAGGCTCTCATGAGAGTATACAAGAGGAAGGCTCAGCCTCCTCTAAAAGGTTTGGGGAGACTTCCTGAGACCTGCTAGACAGGCTGGCGTCAGGTAAGGTAAAGATAGAAATGTAAGATAGAAATGGATTGGGAAAGGAGGGGAGCAGAGCTGGAATGAGAGGACATAAATTAGGTTAACTAATGTGCCCTGAAATGAAGCAAAGTGAAATCACTCACTGGCCCTCCCTATTATTCCCAGAAAGTGAAGTGGAGAATTTTCCATGTGCAAGGAAGCTGGCAACAGATCCAGAGTTCTCCTTTGTCCACTGCCTTTACTGGAGAACTCAGGGGCATCTGTCTGTGGCAGGGTCTCGGTTTTTCCTGCAAAAGGGATATGAGGAACAACAACAAAAAAAATCAAGGTCAAGTCCAGGAGTAGGTAGCATTGGGTAAGTCTCATATATATTTTGCAAGCTGGCAAATATATCTGAAAGCCTGAAATTGTGGGTGGTTCCATTACTTACAATACTGAATTTAAAAATGAAAGCATTATCTTTTGTCTGTCTTTGAACACTAAGATGGCCCTCTCTCCGGTCAGAGTAGATGGAGAAAGAAATTTAAAAATATATATTCAAGCTGGAAAGTGGAATGTTCCTGTCAGCACTTAGAGGAAACTAGCAGATGGGACGCCTCATGCCCACCCCTTAAGAAACATGTGCTGATTTCAGCAAAGAGTTGTGAAATCCCACAGGGTCTCTCTAATGTACCTTCCCCCCTCTCATCCCATCAGCCAAATTCAACTTGGTTGCCAAAATAGGGGAAAAAAGATGAAATAACTAAAACTGACCCCAAACACGAGTACCTAAAATATATGCCATATTTAAAAATGGAGAGGGTTTTCATTTGATTAAATTATAGGTCTCTTTCCACCAAATTCCCTTCTGTAAGTTTTAGTAAAATGTCTTCTACTGCAAAGATTCTGGAAAGATGATTCAGAATACAAATGTTTGAAAGCTGAAGTACAAAATTTACATTCATTGACTAATTTTACCAGCAACTTCAGCAGAATACAAGCACACCATAGAGATAGTAAACTCCTCTTCCCCTTTAACAGGGACTATAGTTTAAGCTATTTAGAATCTTGATAGCTATGTCACTATCTGGTAGAATGCGTTAAACATGTACCGGATGACTTCCATATAAAGTAAGGTTTCTGTGTTGGGAGAATGATAAAATAGTCCTGGACCATATTTCTTCACAAACCCAGATGGTCCCAAGTTTTCTCCTTGTGTTTCACAATGTTACTTTTCCCTTTTGCTTAGTGACCCAGAACTTTATTTTTCATCCTATTCATCCCATTCTTCATTGACCTGTGATACGGTCGATGTGAGCAGAATGGAGAAGGGTCATTGGGAGCAGTTGGGAACAGGTCTTCTGAGAGCCAGCAGGCGGCCGTCCCTGCTCCCTGTGACTAATTCATCAACACAGGGCTACGAGTCACCCCACATTCCCTGAGACCTTGATGGCCATGTTAGGTAGACACAGAGGAGAGACTCTGAGAGTCAATTCAAATAGAGGAGGTGGTTCTGCCATCTACTAGCTGTTCAACTATTATTGTTATTTATTTATTTATTTTTTGTGGTATGTGGGCCTCTCACTGTTGTGGCCTCTCCCGTTGCGGAGCACAGGCTCCGGACGCGCAGGCCCATCGGCCATGGCTCACGGGCCTAGCCGCTCCGCGGCATGTGGGTTCTTCCCGGACCGGGGCACGAACCCGTGTCCCCTGCATCGGCAGGCGGACTCTCAACCACTGCGCCACCAGGGAAGCCCTCAACTATTATTTTGAACACAGTTATCAGCAGGCACTGTCTCCTGTTGATGTTTCAGGCACTATATTGTTCTTTGCCATGCAAATGGATCCCCTTTACTAAGGTTTTGTCTCCCTGACTCACCTGGTCATAAAAATTCATGGGAGTTGTTCTCAGGATTCCACCCTGGAGATTCTGATTTAGAGATTAGGTCCAGGTATCTGTATTTTTAGCAGACACCCTTGAGAGATTCTTATCATCAGTCAAATATGAGAAATATTCTACTAAGGTATGTTCAACTTAGCAAATTTCCATCTTTCACTTCCTCAATCAGATTTTACAGAGGAGCTTTTAAGAGGAAAATATTCCCAAGAAGGGCAATTTATGGCCCAATGGATACATTTAGAAGTTGGAAGTGTCAGTTGCTTGTTTTGTCTGATGGGCATGTCTGAATCACGTATCTGTTAACTTCTAATATAATCAGCTTCCAAGTTGTGGGATCAGCTTCTCAATCAACCTCTGTTCATTTGTTCATTCATTAGGCAAGCATTTATTGAGTACCTGCTATGTGCCAGGCATTGATCTTGGCATTAAGGATACAGTGGTAAAAAGACAGACCTGGTCCCTGTCCATAAGAAGCTCATATTCTGAGTAAGGACTGAATTTTAATTCTTTCTCAAATCAAAGTCCCCATACATTACCAATAAAATTATCATAAGTCCTTTTCAGATAACACCCTGCAAAGCGTAATGTAGAATCATAAAAGTACACAAGTCACATTTCCTAGATATCAACTGAATGTCTACCATGTATCAGACACTGTTGTAGGTGCTTAGGGTACCTCAGTGAATACAACAAAGATTCCTGCCCTCCTGGGGCTGACATCCTACAAAGAGGATGAGACACTGGTTAATTTATTCTGGCAAGTTATACAATGCATTATAAGGGTATTGGTACTATGAAAGAAAAAAAACAAGCAAGAAAACAGAGATTGGGTATGTGAGAAGGTAGTCACAGTAAGCTTCATTGTTAGGGTAAAGTTTAACAAAGTCTTGAAGAAGGTGAAGAATTCTGCAGAGTCTGGGAGAAGAGCCGTTAGGCAGAGCAAACAGCCAGAACAAAGACCCTATGTGGGGGAGGGGCCTGACAGGGGTGGGAAGAGATCAGTTAGGGTCTTGTAGGCCATTTGGAGCATAATGGGGAGACAATGCAGGTTTTGAGTAGAAGGTGACATTATGTGACATGTTTTAATAGAGTCACTCTGGCTACTGTGTTGAGAACAGAATATAAGGCAAATATGGAAAAAACCGAATAACCATTTTGGAGAGCATTTGGCAATATCTAGATCTAGTAACACTGAAGATGTGCCTTCCCTGGAACCCAGCAATTCTAAGCACTAGGAGAGAAACCCTCTTAATGTACACAAGGAGAGACCTGCAGGCATGTTCACTGTGACATTGTTGGCAGTGACACAAAATCAAAATAGCCCATCAACAGAAGAGTGAATGGATAAATGATGGTGTACTCTTACAACGAAACGCCATCCAGCAATTAAAATGAATGAACTAGTGTCGTATTATCAAGGTGGATCCATTCCTCAAACATAAAATGGAACAACAAAAATCTAGTTGCAGAAGGATAGTTACAGAATGATGTTGGGTTTAAAAGACCACAATAGTATTTATGGCTATGTACGTATTTAGTGAAAAAAATACAAGTATCAAATGGAGAATATCCATTTCATGAAAATAATTATATTTTTCAGGAAGGGACGGAAAAGGGTTTGGGGAAGGGTATAGAAAAAATTCCAACTGAAACCGCAATTGTGTTAGTGTTTCTCTCTCTTTTATTAAAAAGATTCTAACTTTGCAAAATATTAAATTTCCTATATTTTTCATTAACTGAAATCAATAAAAATAAATAACAAAGAAGAGGGATTTAATCCATTTGGCAATTGATTTCTATCTCCACCTCCAAAGCAGCATGCATAATATTTATATAGCCCATGTGGTTCTGTTTTGCCAGTATTTCCAATAAAAACTGTAAATTCTTCCTAAGTATTCTTTTAAAAATCTTTCTGCCTGGAAAATTTGTACTATTTTTCTCAGTATTTAACAATCTTTATCATGGTGGCAGTGCATGCCAGCCATCTGAGTTAAAAACAATGCTCACTGCTATTCACAACATCCAAGACATGGAAACAACCTAAATGTCCATCAACAGCTGAACGGAAAAGAAGATGTGGTGCATATATACAATGGAATATTACTCAGCCATAAAAAAGAATGAAATGATGCCATTTGCAGCAACATGGATGCAACTAGAGATTATCATGCTAAGTGAAGTAAGTTGGAAAAAGAAAGACAAATACCATATGATATCACTTACATGTGGAATCTAAAATATGGCACAAATGGATGTGTCTACGAAACAGAAACAGACTCAGGGACATAGAGGAAAGACTTGTGGTTACCAAGGGGGAGGGTGTAGGGAGAGGGATGGAACAGGAGGTTGGGGTTAGCAGATGTAAACTATTATATGTAGAATGGATAAACAACAAGGTCCTACTGTAGAGCATAGGGGACTATATTCAGTACGCAGTGATAAACCATAGTGGAAAAGAATATGAAAAAGAATGTACATATATATGTGTGTGTGTAACTGAGTCACTTTGCTGTACAGTAGAATTTAACACTGCATCGTAAATCAACTATACTTCCATAAAAACAAAAACAAAAAACAAAAAGCAATGTTTGCTGGCGTTGTGACTGCTGCAGAAAGTGCCCTGAGCCAGGCTCCCTGGGTTTACAAACTTGTGTTCACTGGTGGAAATGGACAGTTAGTGGCCCCAGTCCTGCCGGCTCAGGTGACTTTCTTCCTCTGCTGTTTGCAAAGCAGGATGGGATGGTTTAGGAAGCTTAAGTATTATTTGGAGCTCTGTAATGATATTAGCAGAGGGGCAACCTGAGCCAAGTGTATTTTAGCAAGTGACAGGTATGTTTCTATAATATATTGATAATTATTTTTCTTCCTCTCTGTCTCCCTTTTCTACTGCCTTTGTATAAGAGGTTCCTTTTAAAACAAGTGTTTTCAGATTGGAATGTGTTATGGCAAAGAGCCCAGAAGAGGTGGATTTAGTGCCCTGAAGCAGTGTTTTCAATTATCAAGAATCCACGAAACCACAGTCTTAGGTTTTAGATGGGCCAATTTAAAAGTTTGCCTTTCCAATGTAAATGTATAAAACATAAGCTGTTCAGCAGTATCAGAGTCTTTCTCAGTGACATGGGTCCCATTTCTCTAGCAGAGTACCTGCTGCGCACAGGCTTATCACAAAAACAGATTCTAGGGTCTTCATTAATATGTCTGCAAACTGACTAGACACTAGAATATGCAATTCATTTTCCTCTGAGCTACTACCCACCATACATACTCAATTTAATATATTTCATTATGCTAATTTTAAAAAGAAGATGGATTTTTCTCCTTATGAGTTCCATCACATTTTCTAAACACAAAGAAAATCTGTTATTGTTACCAATGCTTTATTAGATTGTTATATAAGAATTACCATTTTAATATAGAAAGTTTCTGACCTGAAGTCACATGACACAGAGAGAAAAAAATGGCACAAACAATGGAAAAGAGAGACAGACAGACAGAGAAAGCAGAAAAAACAAAATCTATGGGTTGCAGAGTGCTGACAGAGCAACAACGTGTGTGTCTTATTTTGGGCCCCACCCATGTTGGAAACTCAATAAGATGAACTTTGGCACCAATGGAACATGCCTGTGCAAAATTTGACCTAAATCTTTACTTGCAACAATATCCAGTGTTGGCCTGTATAGTTTTATATTCTCTCTCTCTCTCTCTCTCTCTCTTTCTCTCCCTTCCCAAGTTTCTTAAGGTTTATTTCAGAGAAGCCTACTGGTAAGCTCCATGGAGGTCCCCATATTCTTCCATGGTTTCTCATGCAGTTTGGTGGAAAGAATGAGTAGTTTGAGTTACAGTTCACTGAAATCATGACACATATCTGAGAGCATCAGTTTCCTCACATGCCATGGGGATGATGATAATAGTTATGCCCTTGACCTCAGAGTGTTACCTGGGGAAATCAATGGAAAATACAGTGAAATTTTCTGTAAAAGTTGCTGTGATATTTTCATTCTCAGTTATAGTACTACTATTAATAATAAATTAATGACTTAAACCTAATTTATTTCACTTAGTGTGCTCTGTCCAATATGGTAGCCACCAGCCAACGTAGCTATTAAAATCAGAATAAATTAAAACTAATATAAAAAACTCAGTTCCTCAGTCTCACTAGCTTCATTTCCAGTGTTAGTAGCTACCATCTTGGACAGCATAGACATTAGAACATTTCCATCACGGCAGAATGTTCTGTGAACAGCGCTGGTGTCAAGTTTTAAGAAATAGACTTTTAATTTGCTTGAACATAGTACTATATACAAATACCTTTCCTTACTAGGAGCCTGACCTATGCATTAAAGGAGATTAAAATTCTTTTTACTAAGTTTGAAACCTAGCTGTGTTGCATCTCAGAGTAATTAAGAGCTCAAGAAATTAGTTTCTTTAAGGTGAGTTTTCTATAGCTTATCGCAACAAACACTAAACTAATAATAAAATGTTCTATACACCACAAAAAATTATTCTCTAGCTTTTTTCAATAGAAACTCATCTAAATCGGATTTGCTGTGACTTGGAATTTAAGACTTGAGATGACTGAGATACTTTGGGTTGCGTCATCTTCATGGATTGTCAAATGAAGCTTACACTGAAATAACTCAGGATAGATCAGTTCAATTCCCTTGTTAAAAAATGAAATGCCTGCTGTTTCCAAGTAACTTACCAGATAACATAACAGATAGATCACATGAGGCATGAATTTGGCATTTCTCACCCACTGCCTAGGCCAGCTTGGATGACTGTTCAGATGGAGAAGTTTAAATAGCAGAGAAGGCGTATCAGAGCATTTAAGGAGAACTGACATGAACCATGCCCTCCCATCATGCATATTAGCCCAATACGCAGAGTCACTTTCCTCATCTCATGCTTACATACTGTTTAATACTGCCTTATTATCTTTCTATATTGTAAATATATGAGGCCTCAGTCACTTGTGAATACCATTTCAGCTTATAAATTAGTTTCTTTGGTAACAGCACACATCTTTTGCACTTCCTATTTACATATAAAGAAAATAATCGTAAGTACTGATGTAAGATTTCCAATCTTTATGCTTTGGCACTATAACAGAAAACTAAATTCTACTAGGAGAGAGACTCAGAGAAAGTCCTGATCCATTTGCTGATCTTCACAAGAGAGGTCCCAGCCCACTGAGTCTATGATCTGGGAGTGCAAAGTGAGGGCTGGGCAGGGTACTCGGTTCAGAAAAGGAGTTTTTATGTTTCCGAAGTGAAATACAAAAGGGATTTGATGCTGACTTGTGATGGCATGCCCCTTCTAGCAAGTGGCCAGGATGCCGAAGAATTTAATCAGGTTGCTAAAGACACAGTTGAACCAAAGAGGATATGGCAGAGAAACACTGGTAGGGTGATGATACTGTAGAAGACTTGTTCTTTGTGACAAGGAAAAGCAAACTCAGGGAATGGTGTGAGGAAATCAATGCAACCCATGAAGATCTTCTCACTTGTCACCTTTTGCTAAAGAACAGAGTATGGGAAAGATGACAAAGCAGGGGAAGCTGGTAACATTGAATGAGAACTTGAGATTATGTTTTCCCAGCTAGAAAGATAAAGCAGCACTGAGACAGAAATTCAAGGCTGGCAAATCTTGAGACCAAAGAAGAAAAGGAGGAAGAAGTCACTTCTGTAAACAAGCTGGTACCAAGGCTGGGTTCCATCTCTGATGGGTTCCTCTCTGATGAGGAAAGGACAGAGGTTTAAATTAGGGATGATTTTAGCTTTCCTTCCCTTTCCTTTCGCCTTGCCTTGCCTTTCCAAGCATTTAGATATCCTGGGTGCCATGAGTCTTGGAGAAGCAATGACGTATAAGTCATTAGAAAGGTTAATAACAAAAACTCCACCATTTGGTTGGTAGAATGGCAGTTTTCAGTACTTATCAGTAAGTGCTCATTGAGTCAACGAGGTAAGGGAAGGCGAGTGTAGTGAGAGACAAAGATTCATATTTCTTGCAGTTCTACGCATCAACAAAGGCCTAAAAACATACTCTCAGTTCTGTGTAAATAGTTAACGATTCATTTGGTTTCCAGGTGGACCAGATTTAAAGAAAGTAGAGAAACTGAGACGTTCAAAGAAATTCATTGCTCACTGTGTGTCCGCAGGTGGACACCAGACCTCCTAAGTGTTCATCTTAGTATTTTTCTTTTGAAGGAATGGTTTAGTAGAGATGACTTTTCCTAGTTAATAAGACATAATGACCCAGAAAGAAAATTATCATGAAGGCAAAATTAAAACCACTATATTCGTCATGAAGAATAAAGCTAAATATTTAATAAAATGCTACCTCAACAAATATTCTGAAAATCTGAGTATTCACTAAAACAAACTGGGTACATTCAGGTACATTCAGGTAGATTTGTAAAAATCTTAGAACACTCATGGTGATGGGAGAGATCAGACAATTATTTATAGGTTTGTAAAATATACCTTGGGAGAAAGAGTTTCTAAGCTGTTTCTTTTAGTAACAAAATATGAACTATTTCAAACACTGAGGAAAGTTCAGGGACTAATACAATGAACACCAAAGTACCCATCACTCAGATTATCTTTTTTTAATCAAAATATGGCAGATACAGTTGAAACCCCTTTTATCACCCTTCCTATCCCCATTCCCCTTCCTTCCTCCCAGAGACAGTGCTATTCGGAAGCTGAATATCTTTCCTCTCCTGTGTTTGCACTTTCACTACATATATAGTTATTTGTATCTATAAACAATATAAAGTTTTGTTCTGTGTGCTTTTGAACTTTATACAGAAGATGTGGTGCCGGGAGCACTATTCTACATGCAGCTTTTTATACTCGTAATTTTAAAGAGATTTTACTTCCTATCTATCTATCTATCTATCTATCTATCTATCTATCATCTATCTATCATCTATCTAGTCTATCTACCATCTATCTATCTAGTCTATCATCTATCTATCTCGTCTGTCTATCATCTATCTATCTACCTACCTATCTAGTCTATCATCTATCTATCTATCATCTATCTACCTATCTACCTATCTAGTCTATCTATCATCTATCCATCGATCTAGCTATCTAGTCTATCATCTATCTATCTAGTCTATCTATCTATCTATCTACCTATCTATCTATCTATCTATCATCTATCCATCTATCTAGTCTATCATCTGTCTAGTCTATCTATCTATCTATCTATCTATCTAGTCTATCTACCATCTATCTACCTATCTATCTAGTCTATCATCTATCGATCTATCTATCTATCTGTCACTTTCTCTCTCTCTTATTCTCTCTGTCTTAACTCTCTATCATATGTCATCTATCCCTTGCTTGTCTCATAATTCTGGAGGTCAGAAATCTGGAATCTGGGTGTCAGCAAGGCCATGCTCTCTCTGAAGACTCTAAGGGAGAATACTTCTTTGTTCTTCAAGCGTCTAGTGCTTGCTGGCAATCCTGGGCATTCTTTGGTAGGTAGATGGAATCACTCTATTCACATGCTTCTTCCTGTATGTCTTCACATCATCTTTCCTCTGTGCGTGTCTGTCTCTGTGTTCAAATATCCTCATTTTAAATAGAGAAATTAGACACAGATGTAAAGAACAAATGTATGGACACCAATGGGGGAAAGTGGCTGGGGGGGGTGGTGGTGGTGGTGGGATGAATTGGAAGATTGGGATTGACATGTATACACTAATATGTGTAAAATGGATAACTAATAAGAACCTGCTGTATAAAATAATAAATTAAATAAACAAAAGGATACTAGTCATAATATTAGGATCCACCCTAATAATCTCATTTTAACTTGATTATCTCTACAAAGACCCTATTTCCAAATAAGGTTACATTCTGAGTACTGGGGGTGAAGACTTCAACATAATCTTTTTTGGGGGGGAAATAATTCAATCCATAGCAAATAGTTACTGCTTTATTCTTATTTTCTACTCCCTCTTGATTCAATTTAATAATTTATACTCTTCTAGAAATTGTTTCTTTTCACCAAAATTTCATATTATTGGCATAATATTGTAATTTTTTAAATCTCTAATTTAAATATTAGAATTTATATATTCTTTCTTTTGTTTTCCTTGTTTGATCTTGCCAGAAATGTATTTAGTTAATTTGTTTTCTCCAAGAATCACCTTTAGGTATTCTTGATTTCCTATAGTATTTCTTTCAATTAAAAAAAAAAACTAAAAGCAGCTTTATTGTGGTATAACTGACATATGATTAACTGCACACATTTAAAATGCACAGTTTGATAAGTTCTGACCTCTATCACCTATCTATCTATCCATCTATCTATCATCAATCTTCTGTCTATCTAATGCGTGCTTTGAAACCATCACCGCAATTGAGATAGCAAATCTATTCCCAAAGTTACCTAATTCTTCTTTGTAACCTTCCCTCGGGCCCCACCCTAACCCACCATCCCAGGCAGCCACTGATTTGCTTTCATATGCGGATATTATATAAATGGAATCTTATAATATGTACTCTGTTTTTGCCTAGCATATTTCAGTCGGCATGGTTATTTTGAGGCTCATCATGCTCTTTCTGTATCAATAATTCTTTTTATTGTGACGTCGTAGTCCATCGCCCAGATATACCACAATTTGTTTATTCATTTTGTTGATGGACGTTAGGGTTGTTTCTCATGTTTGGCTGTTACAAATACTTCTGGTAAGAATACTTGTGTATAAGTCTTTTTTTTTTAACAGTATTTTTTAAAGGGGTTTTAGATTCAGAGCAAAATTGAACAGCAAGTACAGACAGAGTTGCCATATACTTCTGCAGCTCACAGGCACAGCCTCCCCGGCAATTAACATCCACCCCAGAGTGGTACATTTTTTACAATTGATGAACCTACATTGACGCATTATCACTCTACGTCCGCAGCTTATGAGGGTTAACTGTTGGTGCTGTACATTCTATGAGTTTTGACAAATGTATAATAACATATATCCACCATTGTAGTATCACACAGAATAGTTTCACTGCCCTAAAAGTCCTCTGTGTCCCACCTATTCATCTCTCCCTCCCCAATGCCTGGCAACCACTGATCTTTCTACTATCTCCATAGTGTTGCCTTTTCCAAGATGTCATATGGTTGGAATCTTACAGTATGTAGCCTATTTAGATTGACTTCTTTCACTTAGCAATATGCATTTAAGGTTCCTTCGTGTCTCGTCATGGCTTGATAGTTCATTTCTTTTTAGTACTGAATAATATTCCATTGTCTGGATATACCAGAGTTTATTTATACATTTACTTACTGAAGGTCATCTCGGTTGCTTCCAAGTTTTGGCAATTATAAATAAGACTGCTATAAACATTCTTGTGCAGGTTTTTGCGTAGACATAAGTTTCCAATTCATTTGGGTATTCATAAATACCAAGGAGCACAATCCCTGGATTGTATAGTGTGGTTAGTTTTGTAAGAAACCACACAACTCTCTTTCAAGGTGGCTGTGCATTTTGCCTTCCCATCAGCAATGAATGAGAGTTCCTGTTGTTCCACATCATCAGTGTTTCAGATTTTGGCCACTCTAATAAGTGTGTAGTGATTACAAGTCTTTTGTGGACATATCCTTTTATTTCTCTTAGATAAGTACATAGGATTGGATGCCAGGATCATATGCTAAATGCATTTTTTAATTTTTAAGAAACTGTCGAACTGTTTTCCAAAGTGGTTGCATCATTTATACCCCCACCCTTGCTAACACTTGGTATGGCCAGCCTTTTTAATTTTAGCTCTCCTAATGGGCATGTAGCAATACTTCATCATGGTTTTAATGTGTATTTCCCTAATGATCCTGATGCTGAACGTCTCGTCATGTGGTTATTTGTCATCCGTATATTAAATCTGGTGAAGTATCTGTTAAAATTTGGTGAAATGTTACCCTGCTGGAATTTTTTTTTTTTTTTTTGCGGTACGTGGGCCTCTCACTGTGTGGCCTCTCCCGTTGCGGAGCACAGGCTCCGGACGCGCAGGCCACGGTTCACGGGCCCAGCCTCTCCACGGCATGTGGGATCTTCCCGGACCGGGGCACGAACCCGTATCCGCTGCATCGGCAGGCGGACTCTCAACCACTGCGCCACCAGCGAAGCCCCCTGCTGGAATTTTGAATGGAATTGTGTCGAATCTACACATCAATTTGGAGAGAACCGGTATCTTAAATAAATGACCCTTTTAACACATGGCCATGGTCTCCATTCATTTAGGTCTTCTTTAATTTCTCTCAGCAATGTGTTTTAGTTTTCAGTGTATAGTTCTGCACATCGTTTTTGGGTTATCCTAAGTATTTAAAAAAAAGTTTTGATGCTAATATAAATAGGATTGTTTTAAAATTTCAGTTTCTGATTTGTTCGTTGCCGACATATGGAAATGCAATTTATTCTTTTTAATATATATATTTTTTGCTTTTCTCTCTCCTGCTGGATTGTCAACAAATTCTTTTCTTAATTTTTCTTTTTTAATCTGCTGGTTTGGAAGCTATGGTGTATATTTCAAGGTTTATATGAGTTGCTACTCTTTTATTTTTAACATCTATAATTTGGGGCTTTATTGTTGCTATCCAGAAGCCTGCTGTCTGCCAGTCAGATTGGTTTTCCTTTGTAGATAATCTCTCTTTTTCTTCCTGACAGTTTTCAAGATTTTTTTTATTCTTAATACTTTTTTTTTTTTGGCTGTGTTGGGTCTTCGTTGCTGCACGTGGGCTTTCTCTTGTGGTGAGCTGGGGCTACTCTTCATTGCGGTGCGTGGGCTTCTCATTGCAGTGGCTTCTCTTGTTGTGGAGCATAGGCTGTAGGTGCGCGGGCTTCAGTAATTGTGGCACACGGGCTCAGTAGTTGTGGCTTGCGAGCTCTAGAGTGCAGGCTCAGTAGTTGTGGTGCACGGGCTTAGTTGCTCTGCGGCATGTGGGATCTTCCCCGACCAGGGCTCAAACCCGTGTCCCCTGCATTGGCAGGTGGATTCTTAACCACTGCACCACCAGGGAAGTCCTCTTAATACTTTTAAGTGTAACTTTTCTGTCTAGATATAGATTCAATATTACTCATCCTGCTTGGTGTATAACACGCATTTTGGATCTGAGGACTTATAATTAAATTTTGGTATATTCTCATCTCATCTCTTCTAGTAGGGCTCTCTGCTATTTCCTGTACTCACTTCCTGTACAGCTTCTGTTAGAAATATGATGGAGCCACTCAATCTATATTCCCTGTCTTTAACTTTTATTTCATAATTCTGATCTGCTTGCTCCTTTATGCTTCATTCCTGGTGAACTCCTCAGGACAAACTTCCAACCCACAAACTGTTGACCGATGTATAAACCTATTTGTCTTATATATGTAATTGTTTTAAATCTTAATAACTATGTTTTTCATTTTCAAGATTTCTAATTGGTTCTTTTTCTCATCCACCTATTGTAGTCTTATTTCTGCCTGTTTTGTTTCATTATTTCTTATTATTTTTGAATTTTTCCCACATTGTATCACTTTGAAGAATCTAAGCACACTCATTTTCAGATCTTTTTCTCTTTTCTCCACCATTTTAATATTTTAATCTTTTCTGTATTGAACTAATCTGTCAATAGTTGATTTTGTTGGCTGTCTTTCTCAGCATTTTATTTCTTTGTGTATTTGAGCACTTTGGTTTACAAGCTCTTCTCATATTACAAGTTTTTTCTCGCCTCATCCCACCCCTACTATCCTCTTCCTGTTTAGGAGTTTTGTACCTGTTTTCACATGGTCTTCTAGGACCTTTTAGTCCAGAACCAGTTTAGGGGATCCTGAAGATTCAGTCACCAACCCAGAGGCATGTCTTGCCTATTTGTTAGGCTATATTAGTGTGTGTGCAAAAGTAACTATCAAAGCATAATCTTAACTTGCCATATTGACTGAAATTGTAGTTTTGTGTGCATAATAAGTAGCCACGTTGAAGAAAAGTCTTTTGGAGAGGTCATGGTGTTATTATTTCAAAATCAAGTCAATATTCGAATTTCTAAAATGGACGCTTTCTAGAATTCTATGAAAGTAATTATATTTGGCTCACGGACTATCTCCAGATATTTCATATTTTCATTTACCACTGCAAGAACAAGATTTTCAATTTCAGTCTTGGTAATTTTGTTTTAAAAACCAGGGACTGGTGACCTTATTTATTTCCAGGCAATACTCAAAGTATGAACAAGGTAGCCTAGTGATGAACAGGGTAGCCTAGTGAGAAGATTAGTTACAAGTACATCAAAAGTCCACCAGAAGTCTATATGTATATGTATATGTATATGTATATGTATATATATATGTATAACTTACCCTAACACACTAACACACTTTGCTGTACACCTGAAGCTAACACAACATTGTAAATCAACTATACTCCAATTTAAAAAAAAAAAAAAGTCCACCAGAAGTCTATTTCTTGTGAGGATTTTACCTGGAGAATGGGACTGGGCAGGGAAAGAGGTATTGAATATTGATTTTCCCAATTATCCTAGAATTAAAGCCAATATCTGACAGACATACCAACAGAAATCTGAAATGTCAGCTCTATGCAGGGAGAATAACATGTAGTGGTATTTGGACATATGATGGCAGAATTCTCTGCAAGGGAGCGGGGGTTGAGGCGGGCCTGTTTTCATTCAATTGCTTCCTTAGAAAAGCAGATTGCCTGGAATCCAGTATGTACTGTGTCCCTGATTGGAGAGTCCAGGGCATTTTTCATTGATTCCACAGCTGGAAAACTCCCAAGAAAGGGCTTAGGGTCACTGAAATGAACAATTATATTTAAAGTTTCACCGAACTTGCTCAGTGATAATTCCCTCTAGAAAAGAAAAGAAGATACTGCTTGCTAAACCATCTCAAACTAGCTCCAAAAAAATACAGAAATTTGATTTTTGAACATTTTCATCTGCATTTAAGCCTCTTGGGTGATATAATTGGAAAACAACATTTCTTCACAGTGAAAATGTGTTTGGCAGCCCCTCTATATACAAAGTTCAAATTTAGGGCAAAGAAGAAGAAACCCTCATTATGTAATCAGGTCAAATTATTGGTTACTGGGAAGAGTTCCTGGTTTAGACTTAATCTATTACATGAAGTAGATATTAGATCTTTTATTCTGCCTGTGCCATTTTAATCACAGCAGTTCTTTATTCTAAATATTTTAACCTTGGAAGACATTTCCCCAGGGCTTCTTATTTATTTAGATATTGTTATGTAAGACACAATAGCATCGGTGAAGGCAGGATTGATCCCTTCTTATCTTTCACAGGCGGATTGAACAATACATAAAGGAACTGGTGCTATAAATATAAAGAGGTAGTTTTCTAAATTCCCGGGTAAAGAGGGGCAGGGGTGAAAGGTGAAGACCTAGGGCAGAGAGCCCTCCAAATTGCAGTTTAAGTGATGGAGAAATGAATGTGGCGATTCTGTTCTTCCTCTCTCTTCTCTTTCTTTCTCCATTTAACTCAACCTCGGTCAATTGCAAAACACATACTTTTAGTCTTTCCACTTAAAGTGAAAGGCGGAGACTGACATCATGTTTGCTGGGTATGACCTGCATACGGTTTTGAAAACTTTTGAATCATATAATGAAAAAATCAGGAATTTCATCTAAAAATCCTGATTTTCAACTTCTCATGAAAAATTAGAGAATCTGGCTACCCTAGGTCTATAGTTCATCAAGGCGATAACTGGCAAGTTCTAGGCAGTGGCCAAAGTTCTCCACTTAACCACAGTTCCAATCTTGTTTGCCTCCCTCTTCATATTAAAAGTCATGTTCTTAGGCTTCCCTGGTGGCGCAGTGGTTGAGAGTCCGCCTGCCAATGCAGGGGACACGGGTTCGTGACCCGGTCCAGGAAGATCCCACGTGCCCCGGAGCGGCTGGGACCGTGAGCCATGGACGCTGGGCCTGCGCGTCCGGAGCCTGTGCTCTGCAACGGGAGAGGCCACAACAGTGAGAGACCTGCGTACCGCGAAAAAAAAAAAAAAATCTTAGGCATTTGGGATTGTACTTTATGGTGTAAAGCTATGATTTCTTGCATTCTTATTTGTTCATCCAACAAATATTTATTGAGAATCACTGTTCCAAGATTTGAAGTTCCTACAGTGAGCAAACAGATTTGGTTCATGCCATCACTGTGCTTATATTCTAGTGAGGAGAGATAGATAATCACAAATAGAATATATGATGTCGGGGGAAAGCGTTATAAAGATAAATAAAGCATGGTGCCTCAGACATTACTATATCCACTTGGACACAGGATGATACTTTTTGCCCATTTGCACTTTAGTTGGTTTGTCCAATGGACTCTGAGTGGAAGTGATCTATGTCACCTCTGGGTGGAAGCATTTATTTGCTGGCCTTGACTCTCCTCTTCACTTTTACCTCTCTGTGGCTAGTGTGTTGGTCCAAATTGATAAGGACTTGTCGGGGAGGACTGCCTGAGAGGGTTGCCCAGACTGGCAGTAGATTTTTCTTAAGTGATAATATTTTTTTTTAAGCCACTGATGTTTGCGGGGTTGGTTGTTATGATGCCATAACATAGATTACCCTGGAAGTATAATGAAGAGTCAAGGAGTGGTAGGTGCAGAGTGCTGAAATCACAGATAGTGTGGTCTAGGGGTCCTTTCTGAAGAGGCGACCTTTGATCAAAGTGAGAGGTCTTGCTATTAAATAGGTCAAGGAGGATGCTTCCAGGTGGATGAAGCAGTTTGGAGCTGTGTGGCTGTGTGTGTTCTTATAATGTGGACTTGGACACTCAGTGGTTTTCACGTTTTACTGCTCTCCTCCAAGGTTTTAACAAAATGAACATATTAAAAGTTAGTGGGATAGTGAATAACTAGTATTTCTGGCATTTTGTTCCCCACCTAGAGTTCTGAGATCATGCTTGCCTACTTTCCATCTGATTTCAGCCCATGATCCCAGACTGCAGACTCCATCAGCACATTCATGTCGATTCTCAGCGATAGGGCCAGACGGCTTTCATCAATGTGTTCAGAACTGAGCTTAATCCCAAAGGAACAAAAGGCAGAATAACATGCTCTATTCTATTTTGTTTCCACTGGCCTGTTATGATTCTGTTTTAGAGAAACATGTAAAGCAAATCAGCTTAAAGATAAAGACAATAGGATGTGTTTTTCAGCCATGTCTTGGCTATACGCAATTACTTTTTCTCTCAATGTGTTGTACCGATGTTTAAATGGTACCATGAATAGGCAGGCACCCTTTATTTCTCTACCCATCAGTGCCACCCAGTTATTCAGTATATAATAATCTAAATTCTGATTTTTTTCTTATTTTAACACACAAAGGTACATGTTTTGGGGGTTCTGTTATGTACACTTTAACTCACTGTGGTAAACTCAATGTTTTTGCATAGTTTGGCCACAAAATTAAGTATGAACTAAAGATAGTGATTAAGATGAAATGGGTAAATCCTCATTAGCCTTCTCTAAATTTTCCTTTCATTTACTATTCTCTTCATTCCTGAACACACCCAGATCTAGTCACTTCTTTATTCTACATTTGTTAGTGTCTTATTTGCATTCCTGGAGCCCAGGAACTGTGCCTTCTTCCAACTCTCTCCCCTAGCAATCATGTACCTGAACACAGGAAATGTTTGGCAAACATCAACTGAATGAATGTAGAATTCCTTCACTGATTAGATTTGGGGTTTGATACTTTAAATGTGTTCATTGATGCTGTCATGCTTTACACTCTATAGATATTTGGGGATTTTCATTTTAGAAAACCAGTTGGAAAATTGCAGGCAAAGAGACAAACCTCTAAGTTACTCTAAGCATTTGCTCTCTGTTAATGTAAAGAATTCGACACTTCAGGTCACTGAGTTTTTACTACACACCTTGAACCACATGATGTATTAAGATTTACAGGGCAATGCTCTCATCTCTGAGAATTCCTGGTCTCACTGGGGAAGCAGGATTTACACCCGTGGAGCTGAGACTGCTGAAATGTAGACTATTAAGTGTGTGACATTGGCAAGAAGAAGTTCTGTGAAAGATGAGGTGAGGACGCTGGTGTTGGCTTCCTGGAAGAGTAAATGAGGATGGAGACAGGCTTTGCAGGATGGAAGGGATTTTGGTAAACAGGGAGAGGGGCAGAGACATGCCACTGGTCAGAAACAATCTACATAACGAAGAGTTTACTCTCAGGGTAAGGAAATAACCCAGTCATTCCACTCTCAACTTTCGTTCAACTCTTGCAGAATTATATAGATTTAAGTCTTTAACTGGACCACAATAGGGGAGAAAGTGTAGGTCCTTTTGACTTGTAGTTATTTGTTTCCTATGGAGTGGTCAAGAGAGTGAAAATAAGATGAAAACATCCCTGAATAAATTGAAAATGAAGTAAGGCAGCCAAGTCATTAAAATAACATGAGTATGTGAAGTAGATGGAGAAAATGGGGATTTCCACACGTTTATCAGTAATGCTGCACCAAAGAGGAGAAAGTAAGGACATCAGAGGATGAGAAAGAGAAGCGGCCCTGTCTAGTAGTTGTTACATATGTAAAAGGATACTATTTCATTGTTTTATATTTGGGTCTTACCCTGGAATGTTAAACATGATTTTATGAAACAGAATATACTCAAATGAATAGTGTAGGTTAGCACTAATTTTTTAAGTATTATAAAATTACAGAATAAAACAAAGAGGGAACTTTTTCTCACCCCTTTGTCACATGGTCTAGAGAGTCACTTAAGTATGTAAGAGCTTTTTAGAAAAAGGGGAAAAAAAGCAAGTGTTCTGGATCAGGCTTAGATTCCAGTAATTACATCATTATTTGAATTAGGTCAATCGGCCTGTTTTTCTTTTAACTCCTTACAGAAGTCAGTAATACTAAGGAGTCTGAAGTTTTCAAAAGTGAGAGGATATAAAAGGGGGAGAAAACAATGGAGAGGGGAGGCTGGGCAGGGCATCAGAGCAGGACATTGGGCAGTCAGAGGGCAGTAAGATGGCACTGGTCACCTTTGGTAATATATAGGTACCAAATGTGGGAAAGTATTGCAGAATGGGGCATGGGAGAGACAAATATCTATCTATTTCACAATTTGGTTTAGAGTAGGACTGATTCCAGGACACTTAGAAGGATTTATGAATGAGAACTTGACTATGAGGTAGGCATAAGGCAGACCATTCCGGTGATATCTGTCACAGGTAAGTGCATAAATGGTCCCTCATTAGGATAACTGCTAGAGGAGAGGTAAAGGGAGAAGGGGATGGGTAACCAAAACAAGGTTGTCTTCTTGGTTTTTGTTATTAATCTTATTTTTCTAGATTCACAGTGCTGGATTAGAGCATCAAAAAATGGAAGTATGTAGAGAAGGAAGGGCAAGTGGAAATGTGGTCAGGAGCTAAAGAGTAGTCAGAAACCTGCATGCCAGTCTACAAAGCAAAGCAAGTATACCTCTGGCCGGAAGCTCAGGGTCTGCTGGCTTTTGGCCTTGGATCTTTTCTAAGAGAGGGGAGGCTGGACCAAAAGACCTCTTGACAAACTATCCTACAAATTCCCCACTCTGCCATGGTTTCACATTTGTTTCTCTTGCTCAGAGCTTGGATATATTAAAACGTTTACAATAAATCAGGTAGCATATAGTGAAAACAAGTCAATAAAGACCATACATGTTTTAGGACTGGCATTTCGGAAATTTTTATAATAGGAGAATTTTGAATTGCTTGTCAACCGTCTCCATCTGTATGATCTCACCTACACCTCAGACTTGGTAAGGTTATAAGTAATTTCATTATTTTCTTCCCATGGTAGTTCTTCACACAAGGTTCTTTGCTTCTCTAATGACACCGACAATTTCTTTATCACTGAACTTCCAAAAATGGAAGTGCTATTTAATATCACTATTATCCTCCCTGTACCACTTCCAGTCAATTTCCAAGTCCTATTGGTTCTTCCTTGATACATCTATTATGCTGTTCCTTCTTATCCGCCCCGTGTCCTGCTGCTGGATGGATTCTTCTAAAGGCACAGTTTAAATTAGGTCAATTCTCTGTTCACTCCCCTGTTCAAAACTTGCAATGCTCACCATTGACTATGAGTCCATGTACACTCCCTTATTATCTTTACATCCTGTTGTTGACCTATATTTTACTTCTACAAATATTACAAACCTCAAAATATATTGTCATTTTTCTTTAAACATTTAATTGACTTTTGATGAATTTAATCTTAAAAAGAAAAATATTCTTTCATATATACCTATATGTTTACCTATTTTGTGTCTTCATTCCTTCCTGTAGATCCAAATTTCTACCTAGTATCATCCTCCTTCAATCTGAATATTCTCCCTTAGCATTTCTTATAATATTGGTTTGCTTGTGAAAAATTGTCTCAGTTTTTGTTCATCTGAAAATGTCTTTATTTAACTTGAATTTCTGAGAGACATTTCACTGATAATAGACTTTAAAAGTAACATTACACTGTCTTCTGGTCTCTGTTGTTTTCTGATGAAAAGTCAGCTAATATTCTTATCTTTGTCCCATTGTATGTCATGTCTTCCTCTCTCTCTCTTTCTCTCCCTCACCTCTTTTAAGATTTTTTCTTTAACTTTGTTGTTCTTAGTTGTATATCCTGCTATAATGAGCTTCCTGGATCTATGGGTTGCTGTTTTAGATCAAATTTGGAAAAATTTTGTCCCATATTTCTTCATATTGTTTTGCTCTATTTCTGTCTGTCTCCCAACTTTATTTCTTTCTTGTACACCAAATACATAATTATAGACCACTTGATACTAACCCACAGGTTGCTGAAGCTTTGCTCATTATTGCAATTTTTCCTCTCTGTACTTCAGTTTGAATGATTTTATTGACTTGTTTCAACTTCAGTGACTCTGTTTCTGTTGTGTCCACTCTACTGTCAATCACATCTGACACATTTTTTTTTTCAAGATTTTTTTCAGTTCTAGACTTTTCATTTTGACCTTTTTGATGGTTTTCACATCTCCAGAAATTCCCATCTTTTCACCCATTATATTCATTTGTTTCATGTAGGTAGGTCCCTTAGCATATTTTTCACAGTTAATTTCACATTCTTGTCATCTAACTTTAAAATCTGCATCATCTATGAGTCTATTTATTTTGACTAATTTTTCTCTTGACTCTATATCACATTTTCTTGTTTATTTATATGACTAGTAATTTTTTAATTGTATACTGAACAATATGGTTTAAATATTGTAGAGATACGAATTCTGTCATCTTTTTTCTGGAAAGTGTTGAGTTTTATCCCAGTCAGGAATTAAATTACTGGCATATCATCTTGAACAGGTGTTGGTTTGCTCCTCAGTCCTAGGGTGAATTCCTCAATCCTAGGAACATAGTCTTTACTCCTAAGCCATGGGTCTTTTAGGGTTTATTGAAAGCTTGACATTTTTACTAAGCCCCTCTAATTTCAAACTGCCTCTCCTGCATTGGGTATCTGCTAAAATACATTCTTAGCTCTTTTAGCATTCTAGGTGTTTGTTTGTTTTCCTTTGGATTTCCTTGAAGTCTCACCACTCACATGCATAGCTCAGCAGTCAACCAAGGATTAAAAGAAGTTTATATGCATACTTTGGGGTTCCCTCTCTATGACGCCCTTCTCTGAGATGTCACTCCTCAATTTCCAGCCATTCTGTCAATCCCAGACTCTCTTATCTTCTGACTCCTATAATAAGATTTATTTCCAGTTCAGTGGGGGTAGGGGACTGCCTCCAGTGGGAAAGCCATGGGTGGATCTTTTTTTTTTTTTTTTTTTGAGGTACGCAGGCCTCTCACTGTTGTGGCCTCTCCCATCGCAGAGCACAGGCTCCGGACGCGCAGGCTCAGCGGCCATGGCTCATGGGCCCAGCCACTCTGCGGCATGTGGGATCTTCCCGGACCGGGACACGAGCCCGTGTCCCTTGCATCGGCAGGTGGACTCTCAACCACTGCGCCACCAGGGAAGCCCCCATGGGTGGATCTTACCCAGCGTCAATTCTTTTTTTTTCAAGGATCATACCTCCTCCAGTTTCTGCCTACTTTTGATTACTCTCCAGTGTCTTCAGTTGTTTTTAATTTTTTGGTCACAGTTTATAATTGTTTTCTTCGGGAGTGTCAGTCCAATATAAGATACTCTGCAATTACATGAAACCAGAATTTCTCTATTGACCATGAAAGAATTCTAAACCCCATATCTGGCTTTTAAGATCCTTTAGGAATAGTCTCCAACTGTCTTAGTTAGCTCACGCTGCCATAACAAATATACAAATTTAAATGACAAATATTTATTTCTCACAGTTCTGGAGGCTAGAAGTCCAAGATCAGTGTGCCAGCATGGTCAGGTTCTGCTGAGACCCTGCTTCCTGACTTGTAGGCAGTTGTTTTCTCACACTGGGGGTAGAGAAGCAAGCTCTCTCCTGTCTCTCATTATAAGGGCACTAATTCCATCATGAGGGCTCTACCCTTATGACCTTATTACCTCCCAAAGGCCCCATTGCCAAATACCATCACATTGGAGAGTACAGTTTCAATATGTGCATTTTGGGGAAACACAAACATCCAGTTTATAGCATCAACCTCCCTTTTAACTTCATTTTTCACTTCTCCCCTTTATTCATGCTCAATTCCTGTCAATTTGGCATAATGTTCTTTAAACTTTTTATCTGTACCTCTTGTCCCCTCATTTCTATCTTAACATGTCCAAAGTCTATTACTGGAATTCTTATGAGCTAATAACACCCTTCTTCCTCCTCTGTGATGGACTCAGGAGTCAGGCAGAGATTAAATGGTCACCTTTATTATTGATAAAGTACTGGAAGAAAGGAGCTTTAAGGATCTCTCACTGCATGTCAGAAAATAGACCACAACACAGGGGTCATGCAGACAGGTTCCAACTAAAGAGAAACCAGATAGAGCTAAGCAGAGAATGTTCAGTTTCTGCTCTCAAACTCACTACTTAACCCTCTGTGGGAGGAGTAATGAGTGGGAAGAGAGGCCAAGGATGTTACTGCAGCTGAAGTTCCTCTACATGGGGAAATGTAGAAAGGAGAATAAACATCTTCCTCACCCTTTCACCTTCCAAATATTAAGCAGGACCAATTCTCAGTCACCTTTTTTGCCCATCTTTCCCTATGCCCTTCTACATAAAAGAAGGCATAGAGGATCTCTCCTTGCTTTGAATGCTACTTTCACCTTATCTGAACTTTTCCTTATAGCATTTATTCTGTCTTGTAAGTGTAATAATTGATCTATTTCACTGTGACCTCTCCTCTGTCCTAGAATCTCCTTAAAATTATTATTTATTATTTATTTATTATTATTCATGCTTTCATATTCTTCAATTATTAACATAGTAACTGACAAATGGTAAAGCCCTGAATAAGTATTGATATAATGAAAAAATAAGTCAATGAAATGATCCATGAAAAAAAGGTAGGTAGCAAAGAGGGATCTAATAATTTAAAGCAGAATAAGCCAAGCCATCATGGGAATGAAGAATATATTTCTATTTAAAGTAGCTAATTGCTTGTCACTAGAGGAGGAAGTAATGACATCACCAGCACACTGATATTATCATGACCACCATCTTCTACTCTCCAGTGTGAGAGGCTGTTAGCAGGTGTGCTTGGAATGGAACTCAAGGGACATCTATCAGCATCTTCTTACAGCCTCATACCAGCCTCTCTAGAGGTTTTAAACATCTTAAATTACATAAGAAATTAGAATGAGAGAAATGAATGGATTAGAATGAGGAGCTGGAATTCCTCTTGAAGGTTAATTTGAGACTCTTTCTTGACTATGTTTTATCAAACTCTTAGTTCAGGTATAATCATTCCTCTTCCCCTTTATCCTTAGGTACTATCAAAGAACATACTGGGAAGAAATTATTGAATCAAAAAGTAATTTTTACATTTCCTTCCTGACAGAATTGTTCCATACTGTGTGCCTTTTAAGAAATTTAAAATATTAGATATAATTCTTTTTTTGGTACTTAAGTCAGGGAAATAGTCTGGTCCAAATGAAGGCTTACAATTTTCTTTTTTCTTATTGTATTATAAAATTATATGTACAGATGAGCAAAATAAGAAAATACTACTCTCTAATTTTATCACCAGCAATAACTAATGTTAATGTTTTGATGTACATAACATTTCATCTTTTTTCTATGCATACATATGTCTACATTTTTCATCTATCTATCTGTCTGCCTATCTATCATTTATCTGCCTACCTATCTATCTATCATCCATCTATCCACAAATTTAGGAAAATTATACCATACACTCTTTGCTTAATTTATAATAGTTTTATAAATTATAAATAATAGTTGGTAGGTGCACAGAAAATTTGTGAAGACAGTGCAGAGTTCCCATATAGCCCACACCCAACTTCCCCTATTGTTAATATCTTATATTAGCATTGTACTAATGTCACATCTATGAACCAATATCAATTCATTGTTATCATCAATACCAATATTGATACACTATTACTAACTGAAATCTATGCTTTATTCAGATTTCTTTAGTTTTTACCTAATATTCTTCTTCTGATCCAGATCCCATCCAGGATATCACATTACATGTAGCTGTCATGTCTCCTTAGACTCCTCAGACTAGAACCTTTTTTCAGACTTCCCCTTTTGTGGTGACCTTGACAATTTTGAGGAGTACTATTCAGGTGTTTTGTAGAGTGTCTTTCACTTGGATTTGTCTGATGATTTTCCTCATGATGATATTAGAGTCATGGATTTGTGGGCAGGGAACCACAGAAGCAAAGTGCCATTCTCATCACATCATATCAAGGATACATACTATCAACATGATTTTGCACTGCTGATGCAGTCATCTAGCTGAGGTCATGTTTTTCAGTTTTCTTCATAGTAAATTTACTCTTTCTCTGTCCTTCTGGCCTTCTTTCCATACTGTGCCCTTTGGAAGGCAGTCACTGTGTGGAGTCCATACTAAAGGGGTAGGGAGTTATACGTCACTCCTTGGAGGGGGGAGGGCCTACCTAAATTATTATTATTTTTTTAAAAATAAATTTATTTATTTTTGGCTGTGTTGGGTCTTTTTTGCTGCACGCGGGCTTTCTCTAGTTGTGGCTAGTGGAGGCTACTCTTCGTTGAGGTGCACAGGCTTCTCATTGCAGTGGCTTCTCTTGTTGCGGTGCATGGGTTCTAGGCGTGCGGGCTTCAGTAGTTGTGGCACATGGGCTCAGTAGTTGTGACTTGTGGGCTCTAGAGCGTAGACTCATTAGTTGTGGTACATGGGCTTAGTTGCTCCGTGGTATGTGGGATCTTCCCGGACCAGGGCTCGAACCCATGTCCCCTGCACTGGCAGGCAGATTCTTAACCACTGTGCCACCAGGGAACCCTACATAAATTATTAGAAATTCTTCTGCATGGACAATCTGTTCCTTCTTATTTATTTATTTAATCATTTATTTATATGAGTATGGGCTCATGTATGTTTGTTTTATACTTTGGATTTTAATCCAATATTATGTATTTACTTTGTTGCTCAAATTGTTCCAGGCTTGACCACTGGAAACTCTTCATATGACCCTTTGACACACCCCAATTATTGTGAGTTTTCTTGAGCACTCCCTTACTTTGTGGCCCTACAAGATGCTCTAGAATCATCTTGTATTTACCCTGCTCTAGACCTGGAATCAGTCATTACTCCAGGGAGCCCTGGTTCCTTTTTACTGGAGAATGGTATTCGAAACAAGATCTGGGCACTACGTGTGCTCACTGCTACTTGGATACTGTTGCTTGTAGGCTTTCTTAACTGACAGAGCAAGGAAACATATATATATATATATATATATATGTATATTAACTGGTATATACACACATATTGTAATTATTTATTCCCATGTATTTATCTGCATCTATATTAAATAAAACATGAGTTCATACTGATGTCTTCAGCCCTAATCCCGTACCACATGGCTCATTCCTGACTTCTTTTGCTTGCCTGTAAACTCCCTCTCCAAGAGTGAGAATCCTGATTTCTGCCATTTGTCATCTGTTTACTTAATTGTTCAATTCTAGTATACATATAGAGTGGTTTCAGAACTGTTAACCCCTGCCCTCATGGGAAACAACTTTACCAACTAGGATTCAGTGCTTATATACATTTCTTTTTGCCTTTCATTTTAGTTTTCACTCATTTCCAAAGTTATTTAGGTCAGCCATTTTATCCCCATCCCCTTCAGTTAGGTCATTTCATACATTTGTAATATAGACAGATTCCTTGGTCGTAGTCTGCAATCCATTCTGGGATCCCCGATCTCATAAATAATTTTTTAATTTGCGTACGTTGCTTCACTCTCTTTGCCATAAAGTTCTATAGGTTTTGACAAATGCATAGTGATGTACCCCATAGCAGTATCATACAGAATAGTTTCAAAAAAACTCCCTGTGCTTCATTTATTCAATACTCCCCTCGTCCAAACCTCTGGCAACCACTGATCTGTTTGATGTCTCTACAGTTTTGTTTTTTCCATAGCATCATATAAATAGAGACACACAATATACAGACTTTTCAGACAGGCTTATTTCACTTATCATATTTAAGATTTATCCATGTTTTTTCATGGCTTGATAGCTCATTCTTTTTATCACTAAATAGTATTCCATTGTATGGATGTTGCACAGTTTATCCATTCACCTATCGAAAGATATATTGATTACTTCCAGTTTTGGAAAATTATGAATAAAGCTGTAATAAATACTTGCATGTGGGCTTTGTGTGAATACATATTTTCAAGTCAATGGAGTAAACACCTAGGAACCTGATTGTTGGATCATATGTAAGACTATGTTTGGCTTTGTGAGAAACTGATGAGCTGTCTTTCAAAGTGTACCATTTTGTATTCCCACCAGCAATGTATGAGAGTTCCTGTTGCTCAGCATCCTTGCCAGCAATTGGTATTGTTAGTTTTTTGGATTTAAGCTATTCCAACAAATATGTAGGGGCATCTTGTTGTTTTAATTTGCATTTCCCTAATGACAAATAATGTTGAGCATTCTTTCATATGCTTATTTCCATCTGTATCTCTTCTTTTGGGTTGTAACTATTCAGATCTTTGCTCATTTTTAAAATTTTTAAAAAAATTTTACTGTAATAATAGCACGAGATCTACTCTCTCAACAAAATTTTAAGTGCACCATACTGTATTGTTGACTATAGGTACAAAGATATACAGCAGACCCCTAGAACTTACTCATTTGCTTAACTGAAACTTTATGCCCATTGATTAGTAACTCCCCATTTCCCCCTGGAAACTCCCCCACCAGCCCCTGGAAACCATGAATCCACTCTTTGATTTTATGAATTTTACTATTTTTGATACTTCATATAAGTAGAATCAGGCAGTGTTTGTCTTTCTGTGACTTTCACTTATGTCCTCAAGGTTCATCCATGTTATTGGATATTGCACAGTTTCCTTCTTTTTTAAGCCTGAATAGTATTCCTTTGAATGAATGTATCACATGTTCTTTGTCTATTTATTTGTCAATGGACTGTTAGATTGTTTCTACATCTTGGCTACTGTCAATAGTGCTGTAATGAATATGGCAGTGCTAATATCTCTTGCAGCCCTTGCCTTCAATTCTTTTGGAAAAATACCCAGAAGTAGGATTGCTGGATCACATGGTAGTTGTATTTTCAATTTTTCAGGAACCTCCACACTGTTTTCCATAGCAGCTACACCATTTTGCATTCCCGCCAACAGTGTGCAAAGGTTCCAATTTCTCCATAGCCTCACCAATGCTTGTTGTCTTTAATCGGATTATTTGTTTTCTTATTGTTTAGTTTTAGGAGTTTTTGGTATGTTTTACATACAAGTCCTTTATCCAATGTATGATTTGCAAATATTTTGTCCTTTTACCCTCTTAACAGTGTCTTTTGTAGTATATACTCCTTTAATCTGTCTTTTTTTCATTCAACAATATGTCATTAACTTTTTGCTATATTATTCTTTCATAACATCACTTTTTAAAAGTTACAAATTATTCCATTATAATACGTGTACCATACAATGTATTATTGTTGGACAAATATTTAGATGGCTTCCAGCTTTTCATTCCTGTACCACCAAAGAAACAGTGATGGATATTCTTGTAACTAAATATTCTCTAAATATTTACTTAGAATAAATTACTTTAAGTTAAACTTGTATATCTAAAGGTATCAAGACTTTTAAAAAATGTTAAAGACTTTTGCTGTAACAAATCCTCTTTTTTCTTGAGCTTCCATGCTTATGCAACATTTCATTCCCTCTTTAGGTCAGGGTCAGAGGTAGGACACAGTGCATTTTGATGTATCATGTTCGATAATTAGTAAAATACATAGATCTGAAACGTCAGAAGTATTCAGCCTCAGATGAGAGCTTCATCCTAGACTTTACTAGACTGATACCCTCTCTTTTGTTTCAGTTTGCATTCAAAACCTTAATTAAGGCCTCATGTCCTCTAGGAAACCTGCCTATTTATCCTCCTGTGTCAGTGATGGCTCAAGGTGAAGGTGTTCAGTGACGGTGCATGCAATCCGGATGGTGTATGTTTCTCCAGTTACTTAGATTGTAGAGCGATTCAGGGTCCCTTGGGGGACCGGTCGTGGCCCCTTTGTCTCAACATTGCTTTCCATCTTTTCTCAAGCTGCGTTAATGTCCCTTCGCTGTGTTCCCATGACATTCAATCTTAGCATGTATTTTTTTTTAAATGTTTCTGCCTCTTTCTGAGATTTTGAATGTCTTAAACTGAACTACTTAAAAATCTTATTTTTTGTATTTTAAAGACACAGTCAATAGAAACAGATGTTTTGGGAAATATTATAACATCTCCAACAGCTGTGACAAAGCAGGCTTGTGCAGCCCTCTCTGGGAGTGAAAGAATCACTGAGGTTTCTTCTTTGTGCGCATCAAATGTTGCCTATAAACTCCTACTCCACAGCAGCGTGGACCCAGACTTTTGAGTAACAGGGAGAGGAAGCTGTAGCAGGAACTGGGCTCACTGGCCCAGCTCTTATTTTAGCTTTTTAGGTTTGGCTTTGTGCTGCCAGACGCTGCTGCTAACCTCTGGCCAACAGTAGTTTTGACAAATATGGAGACTGTTAGTCAAAGGAGCTCTGTCTCCCTAAGAATGTGTAGCGACATTTTAAACTCAGAGCCGTGTCAGCTGAAACAGATCTTGTGCTTTAACAAGTATCTTGGATCTTTGGGAGAATAAACCAGTCATGGCTTTACAGGCCTTTTAGGGAAAGCTACTGCTGCGTTGCGTGCTCTTGGCGCTTGGGAATGCACAGCGGTGCTGGATGCCAAGAATATCAACAGCCGGAACAATATGTTCAGCGTTTAGGAACTACAGCTGGATCTAGCAAATGTCTGACTCTGTGGCCAAAGATATTTCCTCTGCACATTTTACCCTCTTAAGTAATGCAGAACCGGAGGCCCTAACATATGGCTCCAGCCCCACACAATTTTGGAAATAGGCTAATTGAGAGGCATTTCTATTGACTTCACCTGTGTTTCTCTTGTGTCTTTCACTAAAGATATTTGAAGGTAGAGGCTCATGTCTAAACTGCTGTGTAGATCCTGACACTCTGCATGTAATGCCATGAACTCAGAGACCTTGCTGGTGAGACAGAGAAAATGCTGTGACCAGACAAGCAGGTGTTATCAACTTGAGGATTAAAACTGACCTAACCTTTGGATTCGGAGAAATCTCTTCCCTTGCTCCTCCCCTACCCACTTGTTTTCTTTAAGTATACATGGCCACAGAAACACGCTTCCAAAGTTTGGAATTAGCTGTTTTATCTAGGACTTTTTTGGACATCATTCTAATATTAGTGGTAAGAATGTACAGTGGTTATTTGTAATTTTTAAATGTGGATGAAAGGGAATTTTCTAGGCCAATTATTGTTGCAACTCTTAAAAGTTGTCACTTACCATGTTTTCACTTTTTTGCCCTCACGCATCCTGTCTGAGACCTTCGGAACTCCTATATCAAGAGAACATAGAAGAAGTGGGCCAGAAAGAGTGAAAATGATATTCCAACAAAGTCACTGTTCCCATCTTCTCCTGCATCTTTCAGCTCCTGTTACTGGGGGAGAGGAAGGAAGTAACCCAAAGTGGATTTAATTTGCACTGTCTATAAAGCACCTGCTCCTTCCCTGGCACTTTGCATGCATCATCTTACTTAACTCCATGACAATTTAGCAAAGCGGATATCATTGTTCCCATTTTACAGATAGGAAAACAAAAGGGCTAAGAGAGTAAGTAACTTGTTCAAAGTCAGTCACAGAGTTACGGCCAGTATTTGAGCCCAGTGCTGTCTGATTGTGTAGAGCCCATGAGACTGTTCCTTACCTATATTGTGCTAAGTCTTTTTGGCTGCAATCAGGTAAGCAGAGAACCTTGGTTATGGCTGCAGGTCATAATCACAGGCAAGCATTATGGAGAAAACAACTTTCTGAGAGCTGAATTTGCATAAACCTTTAAAGACATGGCAACCACAGCCTGGAAGACAAGGGCCAGGTAGGACCCAAGAAATTTCAAAGAAAGCAGTGAAGAATCGGTAGGAGTCCCCTAACTAGCAACTACTGGTGGGGCAGAACTTCCTCACTCCTCCCCCTCCAATAAATAAGCAAACTTGAACTTCATACCAGCTTTCTCTGTGGCAGCTGCTGCAAACCAATAAGCTTTGAGGATCTGTGCTTCCCACCGGACAGGCAAGAGTCTTTGAGGATGACTAGGAAGGTAAGGAAGAGAGGAAAGGAAGAGGAATCTGTGTGCAAGGACATTCATACCATCTTTAAACAAAGGAGAGTTCAAAGGAAACACACCCAACGTGGAAAAGGGAGATGAGAAATGACTAATACTTTTTTAAAGTATCAACCTAAAATTTTAAATAGACAGGGCTGAATATCTTGTTTTAAAAATTACCATCTCTTGGGCTTCCCTGGTGGCGCAGTGGTTGAGAATCTGCCTGCCGATGCAGGGGACACGGGTTCGTGCCCCGGTCCGGGAAGATCCCACATGCCGCGGAGCGACTGGGCCCGTGAGCCTACGCGTCCGGAGCCTGTGCTCCGCAACGGGAGAGGCAACAACAGTGAGAGGCCCGCGTACTGCAAAAAAAAAAAAAATTACCATCTCTTTCCTATTAGCAACCCCACAATAATCACTCTCATTGGAAAGAAACTGCAGAAGGTAGCATAGAAAAATGGTGGAAGCGCAGAGGAACAGGGGAACACAAAGTGAAGCATCATCCCTTCCCAACTGCAAATATAATTACCTTCAGGATGACAAGATGGCCAGACCGATTCAGTAGACTCTTAGGATTTTTTCTCACTGCTCTCAGTCCTAAGTCTGTTTTCTGGGTTTGTATATATTTGTAGGGAAATGAAATACCAGTTAAATCTCTGTTACTCTCATCCTGTAGCAAAAATTGTGGGTGTGGCAAAGACTTTTATTTGCCACAAATTTTATTCCTGGTTGTTGCCCTTCCTCCAAGGCCTCTTTTCCACTAAGTACCGCTAATATATGCAGACCACTGCATTGCATCACCCACTAACTAATTCACTAACCACCATTTATGGGACACCTCTAATGCATCAGACGTTGGGGATATAAAAACAAACAACACAGTCCATGCTCTCAAGGAGCTCATGTTTAGAAAAGGAGACAACTGAACAAATAATCACTGTATAAAAGTTCCATAGTCAAAGGCTGTACAAGGTATGATGAGCACATCTTGCACAAATAAATGTCTCCAGGGAGAGAACATTTCTTACCTTTTCTGTTAGAAAGGAAATTTCCCGTGTTAAAAAAAACATGTTGGTGTCATTCAAATTATTAACCCCAAATTAATCAGTCCCTCGTTGTTGGTGTCCTGTAGCTAGAAAAGCTTTAATTCTCCAGTGAGTACTGACGTTAGGGGGACCACTGACTGAAACCGCCTACCCTGGCCAGGCACAATAGTGACCACTTGCATGAGTTACCTTAAACAGGAGGTCCTGGTAAGGAATGCGGAACTAACAAGCTGCCACCAACCGGAAGAATTCGGGAAAGGTCTAAAGGAGAGAAGACGCCAGTCCATATGTCCTACCAACCTCCCAGAATCCTCCTTGCTGGAATCCATCTTGGCTGAGCGGCTCACCACCAGGAAGGACCCTGAGTCAGAATGATTGACCAGAGACAACCCGGAAACTAACCCCATCATCATAAAACCAGAGGCTGTGAGCCATGTGGCAGAGCTGTCCTCCTGGGTTCCGTAACCCTGCTGCTCTCTGCCCGGGCACCCCTTCCCAATAAGGTCTCTTGCTTTGTCAGCAAGTGTGTCTCCTCGGACAGTTCTTTTCCAAGTGTTAGACAAGAGTCCACTCTCGGGCCCTGGAAAGGGTCCTCCTTCCTGCAACACTGAGATCCGCTAACACATAGCCAAGCCTGATATAATACAATCCTAGGGGGAACTATCACATTTCTCTGGGTATGCAACTGGGAAAACTCCATACTTAGCATCTATGACATTTTCATCGCATAATAACTTGAGGAAATCACCTCAGATGCGTATTTAGAAGGTATCCCATGGTAACCATGAGAAGTTGCTGTGGCCTCACATAGCTAAACATAAACATTAATCCTGGCTTATCAGATGCCTGGAAGAAGCAGGGAAAGAAAAAGTTATCATGTCTCCTTTGCATTATCAAACACCCCTCTGTGTTTTCACGAGCCCTTGGGGAACAACAAAATTTTTGTCCCACACTCAGTCCCATGGTTGTGATGGATGTTCTCCACGTCTGATTTTTTCTGAACTTTTATGGAATGTATCTTGCTCATGGTTAGGGGAGTATGGTTCAGTGGAGACCACACTGAACAAGCAATTAAAGAGCTCTCTCTGCCTTTCTGCCTCTCTGCCTTTGGCTTTCTGACTCCCTAATAAATACTGTAATCTCTGATTCAGTTTCTTCATTATTCAAGTGGATTCTCCCCGCCCAGGCTTCCTAAGGATTTGGTGACCGTTCATTGAGGAACAGGACATTTGAACTTGCTGAGAGAAAGCTCTGATATGGCTTCGTGCAGCCTTCTCAAGACCACAGCAGTTATCTGTTTCCATCCACTGATGGGCTGGGTTGGGTTTATTTACAAGTGAAGGAGGGAAAGGTTGGTTTGGAGGCACAGACCCAGAGGAGAGAGGAATTGGAGGATGGACAGGAGGGCAGAGCAGCTGTTCTCTTCTTGGCATCTTATACTGAGTCGGTACCTTGGCAGTTAGGGTGTCTGGGGACCAAAAGCGGATGCAACTCTTTGATTAGATACTTGGGAATTGTGGTGGGGTGGAAGTTAGAATCACAGGCAGAACTTGGAGAGGCAGAGCTTGAGCAATACCTCAAAGAACCTTCCCAGCACCTTGAGGACTGGCTTCCTTGGGCACAGCCTTGGCAGCATTGGTGATTTCCAGGTGGATTCTTGGAGGGGCAGCTGTGAGGAGCCTTTGTGGTCCGTGCACAAGTGGGATTGGAACACGGTGGGGACTGGGTGGTCACAAGTGCAATTGATGTGTCAGTTTGTGAGCGCACATGGGAGCCTTTTGGGGAATTTTGAGGAATAGCTACGATCCCTTTGAAGAGCTCTTTATTCTATTCCTTCTGCATTGGAAATTACATCTATTCTCCCAATTTTACATATTGGGTCAACAAAATTTTAAACATTATATTGGCTGAAGGAAATGTGTCTTCAGGCAACATTTGGTCTGTAAACCACCAGTTCATTTCCTCTCTATAACTCATTTAAAATTTTCCTAGAATTTCCCATTTTTTTGATAGCCTAAGTACTTACATGAGTCCTGGATGCAAAATTATCTGTCAGACCATGTAGCAGGGACTGCTAGCTGACACCCAATATCTAGTCTTCCTTTCTTCCTTTGTATCAAAACAAGTATTTTATACATGGTGGCAATGACCCAAGCTAAGACTGTTTTCTTATTGCCAAGGGTAGACAAGTGGCAATGTATTGGCCAATGAGATACACGAAAAGGGTCTTGAGGGACTACTGAGAAGGCATCTTAAGAGGTTGCTGACTTAGCTGGGAGGACTCTTTTATGCCTCTTCTCTTTCTGTTCCCGAGCTTTGACTGCAGACAAGATGACTGAAACTTGGGCAGCCATCTTGCCTCATTAAGTAACCTTCAGGACAGAAGCCATGGAGCAGGATGGTGGAGCAGAAAGAGAGAAGGTGTCTATTGTGAATGACCCCAGACTCTCTCCCTATCTTCAAACTTCTATTACTTAAGAGAGAAAGTTATCTTGTTAAACTGTTTTCCTAAGATTTTTGCTGTGTGAAGCCACCTGATTCCTGCAAACCATACAGCATGTCTTTTGTGTACACAGTCAGATTTAAACTTAGCAGCAGAGAACTGGGACATCTATGTGGGGGAAATGACATGAGTGAGGGTGTGAACGTGGCCACAGGAGAGGGCAGGCCATGTTTGTGAAACAGTAAGCAAACTTTCTTGACTTGAGGGGAGTTTCTGAGTTGCAAAGGAGTGGGAGGTACAGCCGGCAAAATTCCCAGGCCATCTCTAACAGAAAGCCACGATCTTCTCTTATTTGTGCTAGACTGTGTTGTTTTAGGGACATCCAGCTTGTCTTTTCTCAGCTTTTGCCTCCTCAGATTGAAAAGCTGTGGTCTTTTCCTGATTTGCTTTCACAAGCCATCTCCCATCCCACCCCCATTCCTGAAGGTGCCCTTGCCCAGGAGGGCACCTGGATCTTGGCACTCAGAGCAACCCACGGTACTCCCAGGGATGGAATAAGTATAAGTCTGCTTTGACTCACAGACATAGAGAACAAACTAGTGGTTACCAGTGGGGAGGTGAAGAGGGGCAATATAGAGATACCGGAGTGAGAAGTACAACCTATTGGGTGTAAGATAGGCTCAGGGATATATTACGCAACATGAGGAATATAGCCAATATTTTGGTGATAACTTTAAATGGGAAGTAACCTTTCAAAATTGTATAATTTTTTTTTTAATTTTAAAAAAGAGATACATACATACATGTTGGGTTGGCCAAAAAGTGCCTTTGGTTTTTAAATAAAAATAAAAGACACATTCTTCATTTTCACTAAGAACTTTATTGAACAACGTATTCACCCTTTGGTTCCATTACCTTCTGCCATTTTCCAGGCAACTTCATAATTCCGTCTTCCCAAAACTTTTTATCTTTTTGAGCAAAGAACTGTTCCCGGTGCCTTTTACAGTCTTCCAGGGAATTGAAATTTTTTCCACTAAGAGAATTTTGTAAAGACTGAAATAAACGGAAATCCGAAGGCGCGATGTCTGGTGAATATGGCGGATGAATCAGAATTTCCCAGCCAAGCTGTAACAGTTTTTGTCTGGTCATCAAAGAAACACACGGTCTTGCCTAATCCTGATGGAAGATTATGCGTTTTCTGTTGACTAATTCTGGACACTTTTCGTGGAGTGCAGCTTTCAGTTGGTCTGATTGAGAGCAGTAGTTGTTGGAATTAATTGTTTGGTTTTCTGGAAGAAGCTCATAATACAGGACTCCCTTCCAGTCCCACCATATACACAACATCACCTCTTTTGGATGAAGACCGGTCTTTGGTGTGGTTGGTGGTGGTTCATTTCGCTTGCCCCACAATCTCTTCCATTCCACACTGTTGTACAGTATCCACTTTTCATCGCCCATCATAATTTGTTTTAAAAACAGGGCAATTTGTTTTCATTACCTTTCAGGAGAGAATCTCATGTGGAAATATGGTCAACGAGGTTTTTTTTTGCTTAACTTATGTGGAACCCAAACATCAAAGCAGTTCACATAACCAAGCTGGTGCAAGTGATTTTCAACGCTTGGTTTGGATATTTTGAGTATGTCGGCTATCTCCCACGTGGTGTAACGTTGATGGTTCTCAATCAGTATATCGATTTGATCGCTATCAACTTCAACTGGTCTACCTGACCGTGGAGCCTCATCCAGCGGGAAACCTCCAGCATGGAACTTCACAAACCACATTTGACAAGTTCGATCAGTCACAGCACCTTCTCCATACACTGCACAAAACTTTTTTTTGCATTTCAGTTGCATTTTTACCTTTCTTGAAATAATAAAGCATAATATGCCGGAAATGTTGCTTTTTTTCTTCCATCTTAAATATTAAAATGGCTACACAAAAATTCACCAATTTTGATGTCTTTTTTAAATGCACGCTGATATGACAGCTGTCACATACAATCTAACAAAATTGTTCTGAATGAAGTTAAAGACAACTAAGTGCTACTAGAGCTGTCTTATGGAAAAAAACAAATGAAACTTTTGGCCAACCCAAAACATACATAAGCCTGCTTCCCTTAGGTTTTCAGTAGCCTTCCTGACAACACCCTGCATTGTCTGAGCTTTTTGGTGACAGCAAAAGGTCACTCCTGAGACTCATAACAGAGAAGATCACTATGTCCCAGAAGAAATGGAGCTATAGACAATGCACACAGCTCGTGGCCCCCTGTACAGACTGGGTCATGAGCATCCCTGAAAGTTCTGGACTTCTTTTGACCATGAGCTCTCAGCCCCATTGCACAACCTGTTCGGCTCCATCCCCATAAAGGGGTTGCAGGCCCTGAGTGGGTCTGAGGCCTGGCCAGGACAAGTCTGCTTGCACACGACTTGAAATTCCTCAAGGAATCCCCTTCATGGTTGACAGAAAAAACTGGTTCTTCTCCTGTTTCACCCTTTCAGGTGCTGCGTTAGGAACAGGCAAAAATTGAGTGGGGCTTCGTTAATATCCACAGCTGGTTTTACAAACCAAGAATTGGAAAATGTGTCCAGGTGAATTACCTTTTATTAGCCGTGTGGAGGTGCAGGCAAAAATGAGCGGCATGGCTTGTGTTCGCAGCCGGCCTCAGCGCATCTTTTCACGGCTCCCCTCGCCAGCCAGCCGGGAGGGGTAGGATGGCAGGGCTTTAATGGGACGGGCCTACAGGGCATTTCAGCCTTGCAGCTAATTAAAGTCTTTCTAGGCTCCACGTGACAGGTCTTTCAGACTCATTCATCGGAAGCCACTAGCAATTCTCATTCCTCTGCTGATTGCCTGCTCTTTTTTTAACGTGTTGATTGAGTTTCACGATGCATAACCTAAAAAAACCAAACCCATAAAAATACTGATATTGCAAACAATTACATATAGAACAGATAAACAACAAAGTCCTACTGTGTAGCACATGGAACTATATTCAATATCCTGGGATAAACCATAATGGAAAAGAATATAGGAAAGAATGCATATACGTGTACAACTGAGTCACCTTGCTGTGCAGCAGAAATTAACACAGGATTGTAAATCAACTAAACTTCCATAAAAAAATAAATTATAAAAAATAAATGTCAAATGAGAAAAAAAAAATGCTGATAAAAATGCCCAGTTCCATGGCTTGCACACATTTTAGGCGTTCTGAGCCAACAAGATAATAGGCAGGAAAACAAAAGAAAAGAACAAAATCTCACCATCACCTTTCAGGGCGTGGATATGTGAGGAAAACGTGGACTGCTAAAAGTCAGACCATGGTCTATCGGTTACAGATGTATGAATCACTCCAGGGTTGTACTGAGACAGACCCAGAGTTACCTAGAAAACACACAAAAAAGTTCTGGCCCAAGTCCAAACACTAGAGGCACCAAATAAAAGGGTTCCCAGGGAAGAGGAGGCAGTAATCAAAGCTCTGACAGCACCCAGCCCTGATGACAAATGACTGTAGAGAATTCCCATTAAGGATATTTGAAACCACAGTTCTTATCTTTCCCTGCCTTTCCCTTTTGTCAGCTGGGGACCTGCAGCCTAGCTCTTCCCTCCAATCTGATCCTAGAGGCAAGCTGCGTTCACTTATGTCAGATCTGGTCACAATGCAGGGATTAGGTTCCTGCCTCCAGCTGATGAAAAAACAGCAGCTTCAAAAGTGCCTGTCTTGCCAGTTCTCTCAAATAGGTCCACACCCAGCATAAATAATTTCAAATTCACCCTACTGACGAGAGCACCTGAAAAAACGGAATGATTTTAAAAAAGAGCCCAATATCAAGTTTAAATAAAAGAGACCATTAGTAGCCCAGAAGAATGCCTCACAAGATTTTGAGGAAAGATTGACTTACAGAAAATAGGTGAATATTTTTTCATTAATCCATAGCCATAATAATCTTATCCTTGGAGAGCTTTTTTTTTTTCACAGCCATGCAATGACTGATTTTTCAAACACTAATTTCCTGTTACTAGCTCTGTTTCTTGTGAGATTTATTAAAGGGAAGAAGAATATAATCTTCTAGTTATTATATGGTTGCCAGATAAAGTACCTAAACATCAAAATGAAAAATTTGTTTAGATTTATTACACAGACACAGACATCTATGTTTTAAAATGTAATAGTTGAAGAAGCAGACATCTATTCATTACATTCATGGCAATATACATTAGACGTTCATCAAAAGGATTTTAAGAAATAACTATAGGAGTAAAGGAACATATGAGAACACAAGATTTTTCCCGTTGCGGAGCACAGGCTCCGGACGCGCAAGCTCAGCGGCCATGGCTTACGGGCCCAGCCGCTCGGCGGCATGTGGGATCTTCCCGGACCGGGGCACGAACCTGTGTCCCCTGCATTCGCAGGCGGACTCTCAACCACTGCGCCACCAGGGAAGCCCAAGAACACAAGATTTGAACGTGTTTTTCAAAAGGCATGGCAGAAGTAAAGTGTCTATACTAAATGGAGGCATAATATAATGTTACATATTTTAAATAGGGGAAGTTATAAAATATCTAAATCCCTGCTCCGAATCACTGAAATGATAACCCACAGAAACTCTTTCCCACTCAATGGGAAATAAAAACATAGATTCTTTAAAATGCTTTTGAGGATGAATATTGTAACATTCAATGGGCCAGGTTATGATGTAATAACAAACAACCTGAAAGTCTTAGGTCTTAGTGACTTAAAACAACAAAGTTGCTTTTATTTTTTTTTTGCGCTCATTCTATATGTCCATCAAGGATCCACAGGGCTACTTTGTTCATTGGGGATCTGCTTAGAACCCAGGCTGATGCCAATTACGGGCTAGGAGGAGAGAACTGGGGGGTTATGTGTTGGGTCATAATCTTCTTAGAAGCCAGAAGTGACACAGACCAGTTCCCTTCACATTTCCTTGGCCAGTGCATGTCACCTGGCCAAGCCTAACCCCAGAGCAGGTAAGATAGAGCCGTCCAACAAGGGCTGCAGTGGAGAAAGAGAAATTTTTCCTGGAATTAACAATATTGATATCTGATTCTAATGATGATCACACATTTGCATTCATCCTTCTTTACCTGTTTTTATTTTCTCCTAAAATACACTTGCAGGTGTTGGCTTGTTTACAGATGCTAACTGGAATGCATCTCTAAACAAGTGTATTTTCTTTCTTTGGAAACTCATGAATCTTGCTCTTGGTGGAAATCTGAACTAATAACACAGGGAATTTACAACAGATTTCAAGGCACAATGCCTAAAGGCAGATGCAGATTTTAAACTCCCAGGTCATTGTTTGTCCTGGGAGTCAAGCCTCTCCCAAAGTTAAATGATCTCTGTCTTTCTCTCCCTTCTTCTCTTTTCAATGGAAAAGAGTTTTTCATATTATAAATATTATGGTGAAAAGGGCTTTTGTAGAAAATAAAGTGCCTGACCTTTCTTTCCTTTAATCATATTTATCTCCCAAACCTTATTCCGTTGCCCACGTTTTACTGACAAAAACAGAACTCTGCCCGAACTTTTGGAACCGTTCTCCAAAATTTTCGGCAAGTCATTTCTGCCATATTTTCAAGATCAATCATATGCTACTGTAATAGAGCCAGACTTTGGTGCCAACAGGCAGAAGAAAGGGTTTATAAAAATTTCAACCTAGAAAATGATTGGAATTAATATTTTCTTGTCAAAATGAAATAGAAAATGAAGACTACACTCCTCTTTTTATTCAGAAGATGCATGAGGTTTAGAAGGACACATCAAGGAATGGAACTCACAAAATCTGCTAGTTTCTAATCTTCCTAACACAAAATGTGAGAATAAAAGGGAAATTTAGACTTTTTATCAGGACCATTCAGAAATGTAGTTGAGACATGATATAATGTCACAATATAACATATCAACAAGCTTTTAAAAAGTAGTTTGTATTGGAAAAGTGATACAAGTTTATTGTGGAAAACAATTAGGAAAATAATGAGATATAAAGAAGAAAAAGAACAGCTGTAATGCTAGACTCGACAAATAATAACTGCAAACAATAATTGCAAAAATAATTGGTGTTAAACTTCCAACGTTTTTCCCATGTCTGCAGTTCTTACACAATTGAAAATATATTATAGAGGGTATAACTATTAGTCCACAAATTCAGACATACTTAAAATACTCACGTTCTTCATTTTTCTAAGGCTCAAATTAATTTCTATATCAAGTCCTATTCTGCCTGGGGAGCAAAATTTCAACTTGATCAACTCGAGCACACCTCCTGTTTCTGGGGGTGTATCTAAGTTGACAGGGGTTGAGGGTGACGCTGCATCGGGTATGCGAGAGGGCAAGTGATCATCAAGTAATCATCTACGTATGTCTCTGCTAAGACATTTCTTGTCCCTGTTAGATTTCTTCCTCTTCAGTTTCTATGCTTCTGCCTAGGAAACACCAGCCCAGGACCCACCAAATTCTAGCTCTTATCAACTCCCAATTTCTTCTCTTTTAAATCCAGTGGTACCTTTTTTTTCAGGTACAGGAATATGCTTGTTATTTACCTATTGCCTCTCAGCTTCAAATTCACCCTGTTTACACCCTGCTCTGAGATGCTGGGACTGGGATTCTGGAAACTGTATTTCCCAGGCTTCTTTCTGCTCATCCTGCCAGGTGGCAGCAGCAGAGGAGAAGGCAGGGAGGGAGGAAAGGAGAAGTGGCTTCATCCCTGTGCACGGCTGGTCCTGTCAGTGCTGCCCAGGACAGGGGTTGTGTCCCACCAGCGGCAGCTGGCTCAGGCCTCAGCCCCAGCATCTGTCAGCACTTCCAGAACCTGCCCCTCGGGCCCCTCATAATAGCCAGCAGTAGCTGGGCAGTGCTCCATCCTCCCAGGTCTGAGCCCCTCCTCAGGGAGGCCCTCCCCTAAAGCAGCCCAGTGGTCCCCGCCCCCTATTGTTATTACCTCCAGAGCCTCACCTCAGAGGATCGCTCTTGGTCTCTTAGCCCTTTGACACTTGGAGAGCCAACTTCCAAAATTAAACCCACTCTGTTGAAATGCCGGTGAGATTTAGGTGTTCCTCACAGGACGCTGACTGATATCTGGGGGAAGGATTCTTTTTTCACATAATCTTGATGTTTTTCCCTCAGAGGGAATCCCTCTTTAAGTGATATTTGTGTCCCAAACATCTGGCAGCAGCTCCTTAAAGGATTCAAACAGTTGAAAACACAAAAGCTAGAGATTTTTAGGCTGTTTGTATTTCCCACACAGTCTTGCTTTTCCCTGGCCTTATGAACACAGAGCTGGGCTATGTGCTTGAATAGTGAAGGGGGGACAGAGCAATGGAAAAAGAAAAAAGAGAGAAAATCATTACTACGGCAAAAAAGCTATTAAATTCTGGAGTAGTTTCTTATGTACCTACATTGTCCAATGCTGATCCTATATTGTGAATGTATGTATGTTCATATTTCTCTAAATAGAGAGCTTGCAGTATTCTTTTATGTCCTGGTTTGCAAACGTTAGAATTAAAAATCTTCATTGACATGGTTTCAAATCAGACTTTAGAAACTTCTGAAAAATGTTTAATATATTTAATACACGTAGAGTTGAAAAAGGCTACAGCTAGCTCACTTTTCTGAGGGTATATAACTTTGTCGAAAATATTGTTAAATTCAAGTTACAATATTTTCTTGTCCTAAATTAGTAAGTAGTTGAACATTTTTTCCCCCATTAAAGTTGATTTAAACACACAGGCTTATATAGGTTGTATGGGATTTAGTTCCATGGCTTCTTGAACCAAAAGAAACTCAAGATGGATGATCTGTGTTAACTCTGTGCAACTATATGTGTATTCATGAGGCTGAAATGCAAGTCTAAAAATTGTATGTGCCCTTTAAAAGATAAAATCTTCAGAGAGAAGCGGGCTCCTGACTCCATAAATAGTGCACCAGTAGCTTGTACATCATCTAATAACAATAATAAATATTCCTCAGTCAAAGACAGCTACAAGTTTGCACTTGCTTCTGACCATTATTCCAGACTGAATAACTGCTGGATGCAACAGACAGAAAAATGACGTAGACCAATATGCAAAGACAATTTGTACTCAATTTGCATAGCCTATTTAACCCTCCAAAAGGCTGAAGACACAGACAGGATTTTAAGCACTGCAAGGCTGAAGTACAGAAAATAAACATTGGTTTGATGAGGGAGAAAGGTTAGAATAAAGTTGATTTAGAAATGTTATGATTGGTCTCAAACATGGCACCAGAATGAATAAAGAGTATAGCTGCAAAAATGTTAATAGTTATATGTGGAGCAAATGTAACTATAAATGAAGTTAATTCGAGAATTCTATGAACATGCATACAAATTTAAATCAGTTTAAAAGAGGAAAATTAATTCCATTCCCCTCAAAGTATGGAATAATTTCTTGAATGATGATATGCTGGAAAGATGGCTTAATTATACAAAAATTCTGCTGAGCTCACTGGAAGTCCCCTTGAGGGAGTCAGTCTGAGAACTGGGGAATTCCGTGATTGGTCAGAGGGGATCTTCCATTACTGTTGGAGGTGGCTTCAGTTTGGGGTGACTAAGAAGGATTTCTGCGTTTGCTGAGAACCATTTGAAAAAAGGTTCTGGAAGTGCAATAAGGTTGGTGCTTATGGGGTTAGAACCAGGATAGAGTGGATTTCGTGTGATTGGAAGGCCTGGAAGAGAGCTGATTCCCAAATGATGCTTAGGCAAGACCAACCCTAGCCCCTTAGCTGGTTTGAAATTGCTCTGGGCTCCAGAGGTAGAAGTAAAAATCTTCATCGGCCCACCCAACCTGTGTTCAGAAGTTTGGGGCAATCTTATCAAACAGAATTATACTACCTTTGAAACCAGAACCCAGACTTTCTTGAGCTAATGTTAGTTAAAATATATCCTTGGCATTAGAGTGAGATAAAAATAGTTAAATTTTTTTTTCTTTTTATTAACTTATGCAATAAAGTGTGTAGATCCTAAGTGCATGGCTCAGTGAATTTGTACATATGCAGAAGCCCATGAAACTAATATCGAGATCAAGATAGGGACAATTTTCTGTTCCTCTGGACTTCCCCTTGTGCCTCTTCCCAGTTAGTACTCCCAAAGGTAACCACTCTTCTGACCTTCATTACTATCAATAATTTTTACTTGTTTTTGAACAGAAAGAGTATTTAACATAGTTGTTAGTAGTTACTCATCTTCCAGAGACATTAGAGACAGTATATTTGTTTTTTTCCTTCATTTGTTTATTCATTTGTTCAAAACACTATCTAGTACCAACTTAGTCTACAAGGCATTGAGAATACAATATTGAACAAGAAAAAATCAGTGGCTGTCCTTAGGAAAAATTAGAGCGTATGGGTGAATACACACATGTTAGCAGGCAATTATGTCACAGTGCGATAAATGCTACAAAATGAGGACGTGCCAGATGCCAAGAAGAAAGGGAGAGGCATGTGGACTTGGGGATTGCAGCTGTCTCCTGGGACAAGTGACATCTATACTGAGACTGCCGGATGAGTAAGGGCTAACCAGACAGCGATGTGGAAATACAGAAGTAGAGGGAACAGCAGGGACAAATGCTCAGAGTTAAAAAAGAGCTTTAGATATTTGAGGATCTGAAAGAATAAAAACAAAACATGCCTGATGACTAGACAAGTGAACTGGGGTCAGCTCCTACGGGACTTTGCAGATTGTGTTTCAGAGTTTGGACTTGGCTCCAAGGGCAATGGGAAGCTGTGAAAGCGTTTTCAGCAAAGGACTGACATCATCAGACTGGTATGTGTTTTAAAGTAGTACATATAAGAGAAAATAACAGTATGGAAGGAAAAAGTGTTTGAAAAACAACTTTGCTTTGATACTTTTGTATGAGACAAAAAAAAAAAACCTGAGATGACACCCCCCTCACCAGACACACATTTCATGATATTTTATTATTTGAGCACAAGTGGCAAGAAAGTGTACAACAAAATATACCCGAGGAAATATGTCTATAGAACACAAAGTAGCATTTGGATGAGGCACTACTTGATTCCATCTTAGTAGAAAGCTGTCAGTAATGGAGCAAGTTAACCCAACGTTCACAGCTGCAGGATGCACTGCAATGGCCCTGGTAAGACTCCTCCACCGTAGCTGGAATTCTCTATTTTACCTTTTGAACTTTATCTAAATATGTTTTTGATGTTTGCATTTCTGTGATGATCATTATCAGCCTGAAAAATCCAGGAGAAAAGTCTCAAGACCATCTTTACTGACCTCTACTTTCTAAGCCCCCTTCTTTGAACCCCATTTTTAGATTAATGTTCCGCATAATTCTTTCGAACTCCTGCCCTGTTCACTTGGGGCTTGAATTATCCAAATGGATATCCAAGCTGATGAGATGAACCAGATAATCACCAAAGTCCCGTTCCGCCCTGTCATGCAGACACAGTTTAAGTGGTTAAATGCTCTGCTCTCTTGGCTGTGATAAAATGAAACGCAACACCTTCATCAATATCACTTTTATTTCCCTCTGCCTTACTTTAACGGAATCCATTATTGAGCCTTTTGACTTTTTGCCTCGTGCTAAAGTCACATAATATTTATCTAGAGCAGTATTGTTATTCACCTTTTTGTCATGGTTGAAATATGTGTACAATACTGACATGTCTATAAACCAACTTTATTTATTACCATGCTGACAAATTGTGAAACAGTTGATAGGTAGATATCAGTAGAAAAATCCTTGCTATGGGGACAAATTCCAGTAGGATTTCATCCTAGTAATTAGCAATTTTTAACAGACTTCAGTAACGTATATGCCTCTCTCCATAACTGGACCATAAACCCTTGGAGGGCGAGTGTTATAGGTTGAATTGCATCACCCAACCCAAATTCATATTCATATTGAAGTCCTAACCCTTCAGAACGTGACCTTATTTGAAAATACGGTCATTGCAGATGTGACTAGTTAAGATGAGGTCATTCTGGGTTAGGGTGGGCCTTTAATCCAATATGACAGGTGTTCTTTCAAAAAAAAAAGGAGAAATTTGAATATAGACATGCATTCAGCAAGGATGCCATGTGTAGACTGGAGTTATGCTACCACAAGCCAATGAACTACCAGAAGCTGGGAGAGAAACCTGGAAGAGATTGTTCTCCCTAGCATCTTCAGAGGGAGCATGGGCCTACAGAAACCTTGATTTCAGACTTCTGGTCTCCAGAACTGTGAGACAATAAATTCCCGTTGTTCTAAGCTACCATCCGGTTTGTGGCACTTTGTTATGGTAGCCCTAACCAACTCATACAGCGAGGACTATGGTTCCCTCATGTTTATGTGCCCCACAGGGACTCATGAGTGTTGGCTGAGCTAAAGTTGCAATCATAGACCCCAGTGGACCTGAAGCTTGAGCGAGGTAGGGCAATGAGATGCCTGGAAATGGGATCTAGCCGAATTTCCTCCTGGTCTTGAGATATGCCCTCGGGAATGTGCTGGGGTTGGCACTAGGTGCTTGCACCCGATGAAAAGACAAGCATGTGGTCAGAGCATCTACTGATTCCACAGTCCACCTCCGCTCTGAAAGAGGACGACAAAGAAGTGTCTTGATGGACCAGATGGGATGCTTATTTGATGGGGCTGAAGCATCTATACCAGTTTCATAAGGACACTCAGGCTTGGGAAGCTTACCCCCCTCAGTTCTTGTAGACAAGTGTGTGGAATCAGATGTACATTTTACCTTCATTAAAGGAATCTATAGCCTTTGCCTTTCACTCAATCATATCCCCGGTCCATTGTGACTCGTGAGAAAAATTTAATGAAGCCTGTCCCAAATGAGCCTCTCCTTAGAATGAGCCTGCTAGCCTGGGATGAAGAGATACTGGTGGGGATGGAGCGGGGGAGTAGATAGGACTAGTTTTCACCTTTTTGTTTTATGAAGTCTTTTTTCCACTAAATATAACACAGTGGGCTTTAACTTGCTTTGTCTCAGCTGCACACCCCAAGGAAGAGGTCATTGGCCTGTCTACTCCTACACAGAGTAAATAAATAATAATCCATCTCATTATTTTAAATTTCTAAATTTGGTAGTTTGTTGGTTGATATATATATACACACACACATACACACACCCACACCCACACACATCTATATATACAGTCATGTATGAAGTGCATGAATCTTAAATGTGTAGCTTGATGGATACACTCATGTCCCTGCCCAGATCACCAAGATCTGGAATATTACCGGCACCCCCAGAAGATTTCCTTGTGTTCTTCCCCAGGCCTTTACATGTGCGATTTTTAATTAACCTCTAATTATTTTTTCCTAACCCTGCTGACAAAGAACGCCTTCTGAACATTTAAGAATCTATGGCAGGGACTTCCCTGGTGGTACAGCGGTTAAGACTCCGCACTTTCACTGCAGGGGGTGCAGGTTCGATCCCTGGTCGGGGAATTAAGATCCTACATGTGGTGGGGTGCTGCCAAAAAAAAAAGAAAAAAATCTATTGCAGTTCACAGAAATCCTGCCCAGAGCTTGTTGTGTTGCCTCTGTATTGTCCGCATAGTGCAGTTTGCAAACTGGCTGCCTGTGGCTGAAATCTGCTCTTCAAACGTGGTTTGTGTGGACTGCAAAATGTCTTTTAAGAATTGAACCATATTTAAAATTAAGGTATTTCACATGAAAATCCAAATATGAACAGGGGGAGAGGAGTTTCTCTTTTAAAAATGAGAAATTGTGTATCCCCTCTTGGAGAAAATCACCTGGAGCTGGGTAGTGGCTGCCCTCTTGACACCAGCAGAGGAAAGGGGAGCCACCTGTCCCCAGACTTACATAAGGTCAGCGTGTGCGCTCCCGCCAGCTAACCTCACGCATGCGCATCACCTGCATGGTCCTTGGAGCAGCTACAACTAGACAAGATGGTAAATGTAAGTTAGACTTTTAAAAGGGGACTCTTCAACCACCCAGAGGGAAAAATTAGCTTCTGTACTACCAAAATATTTTTAAAGGAAAATGGAATCGGCTTTTAAATTAATACACTGTTTCTCATAACCCCTTACGGTGATTTGATTTCTGAAAATGGCTGTTTGTTATACGCCATTCCAACTCGTTTTACACAGACATACACGGAGGCTGGTGTCTAACATCTGGGTCTGGCTAATGTTTAATTTTTAATATAAACATTATACGGGAAGGCACTCATTTGTGGTGTGCCCACAGCTTCAATTTTGTTGTTGTATTTTTTCTGCATAACTAGTTCCATTAGATCTCAAACTAAACAGTGAATCGACTCATCTTTGTGATTATGTTCCAAAGGAGAACTCGAATCACCTTGTTAGACTATGCTTGGTGTTAAACACTATCTGTATGTATATCTGAAAATTCTCTGTAAATGGCATTTGAAAGTAGGACATAACTATTGTCTTTCATAAACACCTAGGTATTTATGAAACAAACTTATTATAACAGTTCCTCATTCAAATACAGTATAAAGAAAACTACATGGAGTGTAGGGGGTTTTTTGTTACTTTTTTTTTTTGCGGTACGCGGGCCTCTCACTTCTGTGGCCTCTCCTGTTGCAGAGCACAGGCTCCCGACGCGCAGGCTCAGTGGCCATGGCTCACAGGACCAGCCGCTCCGCGGCATGTGGGATCTTCCCGGACCAGGGCACGAACCCGTGTCCCCTGCATCCGCAGGCGGACTCTCAACCACTGCGCCACCAGGGAAGCCCTGTATTTATTTTTAAAGACCTTTTTGATGTGGACCATTTTTAAAGTCCTTATTGAATTTGTTACAATACTGTTTCTATTTTATGTTTTGGTTTTTTGGCTGCAAGGCATGTGGGATCTTAGCTCCCCAACCAGGGATCGAACCCACACCTCCTGCATTGGAAGGCAAAGTCTTAACTACTGGCCCCCCAGGGAAGTCCCTTTAAGAGTAGTTTTAAATATGATTCTGAACCTATTCATCCTCTAGGTTTAGGGAGAGACAAGGGCATCAGTGGGACTCATGCAAGGCCAATAGCCATAGACCTTAAATGTAGACTCACTCAACTTTGGCACTGCCAAACCAATGGGTCCTTCCTCTGAATGATGCCAGAAGTCTCAAACACATCTATCAGATATCACCTTTTCATTCCACCCTAGTATGAATTTCACAGTAAGAACATCCTGCTACCTCTCCAGCCTCCTTCTCCCCTGCCCCTCTTTAGAGTAACACTTCTCCGATGTTTCCCAAATTAGCTGTTTCCAACTTTTCTCTTCCTCTTGAACCTAATTCTATTAAGCTTCCATCCTGGCCTACTGCAATGAAAGGGTTCTCAAATTCTAAGATGCAAAATCTAATAACCAGTGCTTGGTACCATTCCCATGTCCTTGGGTCCATCTCTCTGCTTCTTTGCCTAAGGACTTTCTCCAGCTCCTTGGCCCTCATAGAGCCAAGGACTCAACCCCCTCAGAAGCATTTCTCAACTAATGAAGACAGGAATTGAGAGATAGATATTACAGATTCCCATCTCTTGGTAGGACAATTCTGAAATGTGTTCTATACGGTCCCTCAGAGGATCCGCTGTGGAATTGAACTCCAGCTTATAAACACTCCCTTTATTCCTTTCATTGGTTTTTCTCCTTTCTTTGTTCCACTTTCCCCACCTCCTTGCCTGTGCTTTCCGGGCTCTGACCTCCCAGTTAAATTGTATTCATTCCAGTCCTTGTCTTAGGGTTGCTTTCAGGAGAACTCAAACTAAGATCTCTTTTTTTTTTAGCCAATGTTTACTCCTTTGGCTACTGGGGATTCTTAGTTCCAGTTCTATAAATATCAACAGACTTTGACAACCTCCAAAGTTATACACCCAGCCAGGTCCTCTCTCACGGATCTGGGACTGCTATTTCCAGCCTCCAATCAGATGTCTTTACTTGGATATCCAGTAAGAAGCTCGAACTTAAACTCAAATGTGTTCTTCCTCTCAATATGCTCATCTTTTATCTTTCCAACCTCTGTAAATAGCACCCCCAACTTTCAAGTTGCTCAGGTTAAACTTGGGAGTCATCCTTATTGTTGTGCTTTTCTCTCACATCACATATCCAGTCTCACAAGGCACCTCTACCTTCACAGTATATCCAGAAATGAACTGCTCTGTTCGGTTTCGTTTTTACCTGTTTCATCACTACTGCTCTGGTCCCACCTCCGTCGTTCTTCACCTGCATTATCAGAATAGCCTCCTAGCCGGTCTCCAGCTTCCATACTTAGTCCCTTACAATCTATTCATTACCCAGCAGTCAGGATGATCCTGTTGAAACTAAGTCGTACTATGTCCCTCCTCCACAGAAATCCCTCAGAAGCTTCCCATCACACGCTTAGAATGGCCTACCTTCTGTGACCACCGAGCTCATCCTCTACCCGCTTCCTTCACTCTGCTTCAACAACATTGACCCTTTATTGCACCTTGAACATGACAAACACACTCACCTCTCATATACAATGAGGGTATTATTTCATGAAACCTTAGTTTTAGCCATGATGTATGTGCTTGTGTATATTGGGGTCTATATAATATCGATTTCTTACTTTGGGCCATAGTTTCAAAAAAAGTTAGAAAAATACTTGCTTAGATGTTCACCTGAATCAGATAGCCCTTCCCGATGAAGGACTGAAAACTCCGTGAATTTATGTTTCAGTATTCTCTGCAGTAGTCTATCTAATATTTGTAATCTTGTTGCGTACCTAAAACAGAACCCCGAAAACATAATCTAAGTGTTTCAACTCCTGAGACTTGAGGTTCTAATTAATTAGGCTGTTTAGATTACTGGGCATAGCACATTTCTCTTGGGCTCTTTATTCATTGGGTAAAAGGACTTTACACAGGATTTCTCCCAAACCATGTAATAATTTAATTTAACATCTTTCATCACTAAGAAAGTAGGCATATACTAACATCGAGGTATGGACATTTGAAGAACTAGTAACACATATTAATTGAAGACACAAAGGAGGGAATAACTTTCTTAATTAGAGAAAACATACAAAAACTCAAGTACTATTTAAAACTTTCCATTTTGACCAGCATCCTGAAATAAGGAAATTTATTTTCTTTTCTCTATGTAACTTTATTTAATCCCCTCTCAGAAGTTATTTGTGATTTTTATGATGGTATCCTTAGAGATGGCATAATAAATACTGCACAGAAAACTCCCATCAAAAAAAATGGCAAGTAATGTAAGGATGTGAACAATGTTAGAAGGAAGGCCAAGACTAGATATTAGATGTGGGTTGGGTATCATGAGAAAAAAAAAAAAAAAGCTGCAAGAGATCAGATGAGCAGAGATGGGAAGATGAAGTAGGAAAGAGGTGATTAAATATTCTGAAGGATGATTTTTGTACCATCTTGGAGTTCAGTTGGTATAAATAAATGTGAGAACCATCAGTGATTATTATTACCATCATTACTATACTCATCTAGGAAATTATAGCTTATTTGGTACTTTATTCTTCATATTAATGATGTGAAGTGTCATGACAACCCACTAAGAAAATAAAAATAATAAATCAGCCTGCGGTACTTAGAAGCTTAACGAAATCCAAACACTTCCCAACAGAAGAGGACTCAGTGACACAGAATTGGCAGTTGTTTGTTGTTAGATCATTAGTTTTTACTGGCCTTTTTTCCCGATTTTAAGAAGGAAACCCTCCTTTCTCCAATAATCAGCTTGGATTCATTTAAAGACACCTGGACTGAAGTCATCAATTGGAAAAATAGAGTAGAAGCATCTTTCAATAGCTTAACTAATGTTTTCCAATGGGTTTTAAATTACAGTCATTTTTATTTAAAATACAGACAAGGCTCATTGAAATGGATTTCTTTTGCTCTAAGAAAACAGTGAAAAGAAAAGCCCGCATATTTCAAACTTGTGTAAGGAATGCATGACCAGATTTGTAATGACAACTTTACCGTGCTCTAAGTGGGGTGGAGAAAATGTTATCTTTGAGTAAATGCTCAAGTTTTTACTGATATCTAGGAAATGAAAGCTTTGAAAATTGCTGCTTGTGCTTCTAAAGCTAGGAATATCTTTAGTGGGAGACACCATGTCTGTTTAAGGGGGATTTTCCTCTAGAAGTTGGCCCTTCGGGGGTCAGTAAAGACTTGGACTCCACACGGACAGTGGCCCTGGCATACTTTGCTTTTACAGCCCCAATAAAGCTACTTTAACATTTGAACTAGATGCATCTTGTGCCTACTGTGCCCCTGAAGATTATTTTTTAAAAGATTTACTTTATCGAGAAGGTAGACTATGTTATAAATTATTTAATTTGTTCAGCAACTCTGCAAATGCTAATTTATTCACACAACACCTTTTGCTGAACCCTATCAGGCACTTTACTGGACCCTCAGAATATGGTGGTGAGCAAGACAGGTCCCTCAATGAACCTATATTTCAGTAAAGTAGCTGAGCAAGTTACAACTAAACCAAATAAATGAAACACTTGTAAATGATGACAAGTGGTATGAGACAGAAAATCATAGAGAAGGTCAGGGAAGGCCTCTATGAAGAGGTAAAATTGAAGCTGATCCAAAACAAGAAGTCCTTGACTTAATGTGAAGCTTGTGCAAAGGTCCTGAGGTAGAAAATGAGCTCAGTGTATTTAAAGAGCTTAAAGGAGACCAGTGGAGTTGAAGCAGAAACAGCAAGGAGAGAAGTGTTCAAAGATAAGGTATTGTTTTTATTTTAGGTAAATGGGCTGGCATTTGTTGATAGGTAAGAGAATGGAAATTCAGAGAAAGTAAGCAATACCTTCAATATTGAACAACTAGTAAGACCGCCAGTCTCCCAAACCAGCTCTGTCCAATTCCAACATTCTTTCTACAAAGCTACACCTAGTCACCTGCTGAACGCTCACCAGCTTTTTAGATTGTATGTACTAGTTTGGGATCACTTAAAATTAAAGCTCACTCAGATGTGCTCCCTGTCAGCAAAGTGAAAGCTTGCTAATGGCCGCTTTGCAGCAGTGCCAATGCATCCTATCGAGTGAGGTGCCTGGAGAGGCTGTCCACCGTAAGGAGCAGGACGTGAGCTTTCTGTGCCTCCAGTGAGACTGGGGAGCTTATGGAATGAAATTTAACACTTCACAGTCCCAACTCGTCGAGTTTGGGATGTGATAATTTGGCAAAATTAAAAGACATTCAAGGGAAGGTCTTCAATAATTATTGAATGTCACTATTCTTCTGCTTATTAAATGAATTATGTGTGTGCGTATGAATATGTGAATATGCCCATAAATACATACACTCACAAAACCGCACAATATTATTTTTGTTTTGAATCACAAGTGCATACACTACCTTTAAAATGATAAATTCAATCATAAAAATGTTTACAAAATAAGAGATTAATTCCAATTTACTTTTTAAAAACTGATCAGACTTATTTCTATGCTGAAGATAGGCAAATACCTACAGAGTCCAATATTATGCTCAACACTTTATACATGTTAATTTTATTGAATCTTTTCAATATTCCGATGCCATGACATTTAGAAAGCCTATTTTACAGGTGAAAAAACTAAGATTCTGTGAGGTTAAGTAACCTGTTCTATTTCACAGAGCTAGGAATCACCAGTGCTGGGCTGAGAATTCAAGTCTCTTTGCACCTCACCAAGAATTTTCAAAAATTTGTCTTTTTTAAGAGGAACCATTAAACTGATGACGCGTATTTACACTCCCATATTTCAAAGCATTATCTCCTTTCTGGTTCATGCCTTAGGGATTACGGAAATACTTATTTCTGTAGAGGTTGTTTTCAGATTGAAAGAGGAAATCATTTGGGCCTTTTATCTAAACTTTTACCTATTTTTGTGATTAATTGCCTAGGACAAGCCAACTTTCCTCCTTTCATCGACTGAAAGATGTAGAAATGTCTCTTACTCAATGCTTTGTTTGTGATAGTAGAAGGAGGGAGACGGGTGACAAATGGCCATTCCCCTTTCAACCAAATCATTTGAAGGGCATGTGCCAATATTGGTTCCTCCAATACAACACAGTTCATTATATTTTCATGATGACAGCACTGGAAAATAGGTAGATTTTCTGCTTTCCCGCTGTTCATCTGTAACTAGTATTTTGTGTAGCATGTTTAAGAGAGAAGGGTTTAGGGTACATGAAAGAAAGGAAAACATTAGAAGAGTTATTTTAAAATGTATTGATACATGCTGCCTGACATCTCAAATTTTAAAAAATAATAACAAAAAAGCCACACTCTTACTGAATTGCTAGGGGTGTGTGTGTGTGTGTGTGTGTGTGTGTGTGTATCTGTAGACTACCATTTGTAGTCGATTACTCTAGAATCACAGATTTTATTATTTAAAATGGAAATAAGCATAGGAACCAGAAAGAATGGATGTATTCTTCTTTATACTCTGTTCACAATCAGGATATACATGAGACAGGTCATATCAGAATATGAATGTTTTGATGTAAGCATTACTACTAGATATGGCATTGTTGATCTAGATCAATTGAGGCATAATTCAAAAATAGATGTTCTACCGGGGCATTATGCTCTCATCCAGTAACACATTTCAAGAAGAAGCAGGTATTTGGCTCACACAACTTCTACCATCAGCCTCTTGGGCCTCATATTCCCAAGTATAGGCTTGATTTGCTCCTTTGAAGGGGGAGCAGAGGTGGAGAACTTAACACCATGACTCAGTGTTTGTAGACAGACCACCAGGCTTCCAAGAAGTGGTCACCAGAAGGCACCTTATAAATGGAAGAAAAAAAAGAGGACAAAGTTTCACTAAATGTGAACCTAATCTAGGCTGCTCAATTTTTTATGAAATGAAATGTACTTTCTTCAATGAACATAATGCAAAACTAAGACCAGATGTTCAACTGATTTTAAAAAGTGGGTTGGAGGAAAATGAATACGCTTTGATATCATTGTGGAGAGAAGCCATATATGTACGGGCTGTGGCTGAATGAGAAAAGGGATGCCCATCTCTATATCCTAGGGCAGAGCAGAATGTAATGCTATCATTGTGTCCCTTGAGTTATTTCGAAGAAGAAAAATCTATGTTTAGAATCAAGTGCCTACAGCTTTATGGCAATAATGGATGGCGAGAATCATAGACATTACTATTTGAAAGGGATCTTACCTTATCATTTTTCCCCATCTCTTTCAGAGTATCCCCAATAGGTGAACTTCCGATTTTTGCTTTAGAGGCAACAGAGATTGTATTTATCCCTCCCAAGCAGACCTTTCTTTGGCCATACGATTGTAGTTGTTAGAAAGTTCTTTATTAGTCTGAGTAAAAATATAATATAGCCATTGTGCCCAGTACTGATGTCCAGAAACAGAAAGCTTTAAAAATTACATATTCCTCTATGAAACATGTAGCTGCTTTAATGTTTGAACATACCTATCATATCTTCTTTAATCTTTTCTTCTCCAGGCTAGACCATTTCATTTTTTTTTTCAAATGTTCCCCATCTGACATGCTTCCATATCTCTCACAGACCCTTTTGCTGTTCTGCAAATGTTCTCAATTTGTTAGTATTATTCTCATGTTTTCACACTAAGAATTGAGCCTTGTATTCCAGTTAAGTCAAAGTATACAAGAAGCAGGGCTGTTCAGGGTGACATTTTCCCTTCACGTCCTATTAGGGACATAAAGCTAGATTTAACCACACTAAATCTGGACCCTTTGTCTAAAGATGTAGGGTCTTCAGCTATTCCAAGTTTTAGATTGCTGAGGCTACTAGCAGGGACACACGACAGAGGATGCCCAGGATCTCATTCCAGGACTCTTAAAGGACCCTAGGATTAGGGTTAGGTAATGGTGGTATTAGAAAGAGGTAGAAAGAACACTCTGATTACTTTCAGAATCTTATTTAGAGTACAAATTTAAGGCTCATAGTAACTTCTAATTATGGCCTTTTATTTTATCTTTTTTTCAACTTTATATGGGTTAAAATATTTGTCCCTAATCTGTACACGTACATATATTGAAAGAGTAAGCAAATGAAATACATAGAGAGGGACTACTATTTGCCAAAAACTTTTAGACATGTAATTTTTAAAAATAAGTTAATAAATTTATTTATTTATTTTTGGCTGCCTTGGGTCTTCATTGCTGTATGCAGGCCTTCTCTAGTTGCTGTGAGTGGGAGCTACTCTTTATTGCGGTGCATGGGCTTCTCACTGCAGTGGCTTTTCTTGTTGCAGAGCATGGGCTCTAGGAGTGCGGGCTTCAGTAGTTGTGGCATATGGACTCAGTAGTTGTGGCTTGCGGGCTCCAGAGCACAGGCTCAGTAGTTGTGGCACACGGGCTTAGTTTTTCCGTGGCATGTGGGATCTTCCCAGACCAGGGATTGAACCCATGTCCACTGCATTGGCAGGCAGATTCTTAACCACTGCACCACCAGGGAAGTCCTAGACATATAATTATTGAACAAAAAGAAAACATTGAACAAAGTGTCTTCAGAAACTGTATAACCCATCTATCCATCTATCTGCATAAGTATATATGTACATAAATGTGCATATGTGTGTATAGTGTACATGTATGTGTGTGTTTATGTGTGTGTGTATTGTGTGTCTACAGAAATGTGTGTGTGTGTGTGTATCTTGTTTCTTATTAAGAGCACTTAGACCTTAGTGTACCTTGCCCAGAAATAATAGTCAAACTCCTATGAGCTACATAAGCTTCTTGGCAAGTTATCACACGGTATCAAGTGGATTCCAGGGCCTGCATAAAGGTCTACTTGAACATATGGTAGAACTAATGCAGAGTATGATGGGACTATCAATCCCCAAATCTAGGAACTATAATTCTATTAACTAAAGCCTTCAGGCAAGTCTCTAATACCCAATACTTATGTAATTAGTTTTTGAAACTAAGTGTTCCTATTTATCTCAGGTTGCCTTCTTTTTGTTCATTTTAATCTAGTTTTCTGACCTATGAAGGGTATCTTGAATTTTGATTCTATTACATGTAGTATTAAATAACTCTCTTTTAAGCTTTGAGTTCTCTGAAAGCTTAGTAAACATGTTTTCCCTTCAAATCATCAGTAAAATGCTAAACAGAACAAAGTCAAGAGCAATATCTGGAACACTTCATTAGAGCTTTCTCTCTGGCTGACATGGACACACAGCTCCTCACTTGTGGTATGTGCATTCAAACTAACCTAAGGGTATTTGGAGAACTGACAATCAAGTTGAATTTCTATTAGTCACCTAAGTGTAGACTTAGAGTTTCTTAAGTCTTCCATCTAGTTAAATCAAGATTGGCTCAATGCTAAACTGATTTCCAGCAAGAGTGCCAAGGTAATTCAATGGGGAAAGAATAGTCTTTTCAACAAATAGTGTTGAGACAACTGGATATTTATACAAAAAGAATGAAGTTGGACCACACTCACACCGTATAAAAAAATTAATACAAAATGAATCAGAGACGTAAATGTAAGAGCTAAATCTATAAAACTGTTAGAAGACAACATAGGCATAAGTCTTCATGGCCTTGGATTAGGGAATAGATTCTTAGAAGTGACACAAAAGCATAAGCAAAAAAGAAAATATTTGTTATAAATTGGACTTCATTAAAATTAAAAAACATTTGTTCTGCAAAAGACACCATCAAGGAAGAGGTAAAACAAGCTACAGCATGGAAGAAAATTTTTACAAATCATATTGCAAAAAGGAATGAATTACTGATACATGGTACTACTTAGGTGAACTTTGAAAATGTGATGCTAAGTGAAAGAAGCCAGTCACAAAAGACGATGCATTGTATTATTCCATTTCTATGAAACGTCTAGTATAGACAAATTACAGAGACAGAAGTAGATTAGTGGTTACCTTGGCCCACGGGGTGGGGAGAATGGGAAATGACTATTAATGAATACAGGGTTTCTTTTCTGTGATAAAAATGTTCTAAAATTGATGGTGCTGATGGTTGTACAACTCTGTGAATATATTAAAAAAACACTGAATTGCACACTTTAAATAGGTGAATTGTATGGTATGTAAATTGTATCTCAATATACAAAATTACTCTCTTAGAGTCTGGGGCAGCGTTTTGTCAATGATGAAAAACAGAGGAAAGATTGAACAACTTAACCGTGTAGCCCCTAACTGTCCCAATTTTCAAAGAAGAAATAAAAAGAGTTTGATTCTAGAAGCCACTGGTCAGCATCCTTTTTATAACTTCCAGAACAGAGAGTTTACAAACATTTAGGAAAGGACGTGGTGAGCACTAAGAGCTAATGTAAGTCCATGCTATATCAACACCATTTCCCTTTTGACAGCTTTGGTAGGTTGGGGGAGTTCTGTAGACATAATGCACCCTGATTTCAACTAAAAGGATTCTGGTATACTAAAAGTATTTTAAAGATGAAATGTTTCTGCTTGAAGAATATCTCATTCTAGATAATACTTACTTGAATACAGATCCTGCTTCATCAGAAGAAATTTTTTATGGCTTCCCTAGTTAACTGGAATATGTGTGGCCTGCAAAAAGTGGGTGTGAGACTTGGATTGTTGTAGGTGTAAGACTTGAATCTCTAACAGATGTTACATTTAGCTTCTGGAGTCATTTAGTAGGTGACTTCAGTGGTAATGAACAGCATTAAAACAGAACATAAATTTGCCTATAATGAGGCCATATAATGCTGACTGTTACCAAAACCGAAGTCCCAGGGATCAGCTTGAAGAGGAAGAGTGTCAGAGGAACAGTTTTTATCTGGACGTGTGTGTTGCTCTCTCTCTCTCTGTCTCTATAGTTGATACTGCTGTATAATTAAGTATGAACAAAGAGAGCAAAAAACAACCCAGATATAGACAATTACAGCTCCCAGCCATTGGGAATAGTGAGTCTAGAGTGAGCTGCTGTCTTGCAAGAGCCATATATGCTCATCTTTTCCCAACTCTGTGCTCAGGGGAGTCATTTGAGTAGCCTGAAATCATTCATGGTGGGAGGATTTACACCAGGACAATTGGCAAATGCTACGAACCTGGACTTTATTTCCCCTGGAAAGCCAGTTGTTAAGCATTTACCAGCACACCCCTGGCAAGTCTCTCAGTGCTGGGCAGCTAAAGCAGCACAGTGCAAGAGGACATATCTCTGAATGTCCACAGCATGCAAGTCTTGGCACAAAGACGCAAAGATGGGAGCTGTAACAATACACACTATGCGAAGAAACACCCACGTCCACAGTGAAGAACAACACTGACTTAGAGTCAAGGTTAAAATAAAATGTGCCAGTACTTTAAATTGAACAATAACAACATCCAATTTACACACAGGTGTATATATATATATTTTTTTCTTAATATCTTTTTTTTTTTTTTTTTTTTTTTTTTGCGGTACGCGGGCCTCTCACTGCTGTGGCCTCTCCCGTCGCAGAGCACAGGCTTGGGACGCGCAGGCCCAGCGGCCACGGCTCACGGGCCCAGCCGCTCCGCGGCATGTGGATTTTCCTGGACCAGGGCACGAACCCGTGTCCCCTGCATCAGCAGGTGGACTCCCAACCACTGCGCCACCAGGGAAGCCCTTTTCTTAATATCTTTATTGGAGTATAATTGCTTTACAATGCTGTATTAGTTTCTGCTGTATAACAATCAGCTATATGTATACATATATCCTCATATCCCCTCCCTCTAGCGTCTCCCCCCCACCCTCCCTATCCCACCCCTCTAGGTGGTCACAAAGCATTGAGCTGATCTCCCTGTGCTATGTGGCTGCTTCCCACTAGCTATCTATTTTACATTTGGTAGAGTGTATATGTCAATGCCACTCTCTCACTTCATCCCAGCTTACCCTTCCCCCTCCCCCTGTCCTCAAGTCCATTCTCTATGCCTGCGTCTTTATTCCTGTCCTGCCCCTAGGTTCCTCAGGACCTTTATTTTTAGATTCCATATATATGTGTTAGCATACGGTATTTGTTTTTCTCCTTCTGACTTACTTCACTCTGTATGACAGACTCTCGGTCTATCCACCTCACTACAAATAACTCAATTTTGTGGGAATATAAATTGATACAGCCACTATGGAGAACAGTATGGAGGTTCCTTAAAAAACTAAAAATAGAACTACCATACAACCCAGCAATCCCACTACTGGGCATATACCCTGAGAAAACCATAATTCAAGAAGAGTCATGTACCACAATGTTCACTGCAGCTCTATTTACAATAGCCAGGACATGGAAGCAGCCTAAGTGTCCATCGACAGATTAATGGATAAAGAAGATGTGGCACATATATACAGTGGAATACCACTCAGCCATAAAAAGGTATATATTTTGATAGACTGGTCTGCTTCTTGGTATACAATTACAGTGACCATTCCTTGATCCTTTAGGAACAACTTTACATAGTCATAAAATTCACGAATTCATTTGCCTGTATTTTCCTTTGTCTCTGACTCACAACAGCAGGCATCAAGGATGATATCTAGCTAATAAGAGAACTGTCCTTATAAACCATGAGTGAATAAGTGTAACAACTTCAGATTAATAGGAATGGTTAGAATAGAAATGTAAAGTAAGTATATTCAAACTAGATTCTTGGGAAGACTGAAAATGGAATTAGGTGGGTATATGCCTATGCCTATGTACACTGTGGCCAAAATTCCAATGGAAAAACCAACATCAGAAAAATTGGATTTTGTTCCCCCCAAATGCAGTGTCAGAAACAGCATGATCTGCTCTCTGTGGAACAGCATCCAGAGGCCTCTCTCATGGAAAGGCAACATCTGTTTGAAGAAGTCCTTTGAAGAAAAACCATATAAACCTGTGGGAACGGCATGGTACATACACTCCCTTGTTTAAGAAGTCACCAGAAGAAGTAGGGAATCAAGCCCCGAAGACAGAGGCCCTTCAGTTACCTTGGCTGAGGCAGCAGTGCTAATTCCAGCCTCTCTGATGTTTAACACATCAAGAGAATGGAATGGAGGGAAACAAGATTATAACTGGCATTGACCTTGCCAGTTTCCTGGCATTCTATCAAAGCTTGCTTGGGTCTACCTTTGCATATAAAAAAGTTAAATTTGGGGGGAAAATCTGGGAGGAAGGATTTGGAAGTTCAGTTGCATCTTCCATGCCAAAACCTGTCCTCATAATTAGCCAACAAGAAAATTTATCAGATCCAATAATCCATCAAATCATCTAGAGCAGGGGCTCTCAATCTAGGCTCCTTGGTTAGAATTCAGAGAGTCTGTGAACTTAGACTTTAAAAAAAGACATCTTTATTTTTACTAACCTCAAATTGAAATTTATGATTTCCTTCAATTATGAAGGTAAGCAACAAACCACAGTGACTGTTACTATGATTTATTAGTAATAGAAATCACAGATACTTTTCTATCACAATGCAGTAGTTGTAGATATCTTTACAAGCCACTTACTCTCATCACCATTTTGAAATTATGAAAGTTGGTAAACTTGCCACTCCGTCTTGTATTTAAGAATTAATAAAGAAACACATATATTGCTACATCAAAAATTTGGTGTTTGAGTGGGTTTTTATTTTTTTGGCGTTTTAATGTGCTGAAAACTACTTCAGTGTGATTGGTTTCTTTTGTGATTCTGTGTAACTCTAGGTCTTTTATTTTAAGTGTTTCAAAACGTAATCCAGAGAAAGAGTCCACAGGCTCCATCAGAAGGTCAGAGGTGTCAGTGGCACAGAAGAGGTTAAGAACCAGTGGAGGCATGGGCTTCCCTGGTGGCAGAGTGGTTAAGAATCCACCTGCCAGTGCAGGGGACACGGTTCGAGCCCTGGTCCGGGAAGATCCCACATGCTGCAGAGCGACTAAGCCCGTGTGCCACAACTACTGAGCCTGTGCTCTAGAGCCCGCGAGCCACAACTACTGAGCCCATGTGCTGCAACTACTGAAGCCCGTGTGCCTAGAGCCATGCTCCGCAACAAGAGAAGCCACTGCAATGAGAAGCCTACACACCGCAACTAAGAGTAGCCCCCACTCACCACAACTAGAGAAAGTTCACATGCAGCAACAAAGACCCAACACAGCCAAAAAATAAATTAATTAAATAAATTAATTTTTAAAAAAAAAGAACCAATGGAGGCAGAGGTAAAGAGTCACAAGGGCAATAAGTCTTTCCTGAAGGCTGTCTTTCCTATGTGTCAGAAGGAAAAGGAGGGTCCGACCAACCCCATATTCAGTTATAATCTCATTTAAAGTTTGAAGACAAAGGTGATTTATACAATACTTCCACCCTTAAGGGGAAGAAAAAGGGAAATAAGTAAAAACATTAAGAACCTAAATTCCCAAGGAAGTGAGGGGGAAGAAGAATCGGAAGACCACTTAAAACTGTGAAACCTTTCCTTTGAGGTCAGATCGGATAATCCTGGGTCATGGAGTGCATGTCTGAGATGGAAGCAGAGACAAACAATCTTTTGAGGACCAAAGCGGTGAGTAGGAAGTCGGGACAACCCTGTGGCCTGTCGACTCTGCCGTTACCAAAACTTCTTGTGTGATCTTGGGCACGTGACATGACTCTTGGCGATTCAGCTTTTCCTTTTCTTGGCCCCGCTTTCCATTCAGCTGGCTGTGCAGAGGTCCCAAGATAAACACTTTGCTGAGAGACAGCATGGATCATTTTCTTAAAGGAAAGACAATGCCAAGGATCTGCTTCCAAGTCTTCGATGATGGCTCCACTCCTGGCTTTAATCCCCACCCTGTGTCCTACATTTATTCTTGATCTCACTCTTAGCTCAGCTTTCCATTTGCTGCCAGGTCACTGCCTGCAGCTGTTAGAGAACCTAGCTCTCCTTCACAAGGCCAGCCTGCATGCAGCACTAAAGAAGGGACGTTTGCCTTATGCTATCTTCTCATCCTTGCACCACTGTTTTTCTCCATGGGACTTTCCTCCCCCTTCTAACAAAACCTGCCATCATACCATCCATGAATACTGGCACACAACTCTGTGTTTCTAAACTTGATAAACATAAAAACATAAAACCTCTTTAAAAAAAAACAATGGTCACGTCCAAAGAAATGGGTGCCAGTTACCAGAGCAAAAGAGTTTTGACTTTATAACTAGTAAAACTATTATATGATTTTGGAAGTAAAAATGCAGTATGTGACGAATATACATGAGAATTCCTATGGGACCATGGACCTCTGTTTGAGAAACAGCAGTATTCGCATTTGATGACAGCTTTGTGTTAGTCTTTCAATGGTTATTTGAATGTTGACAAAGATCAAAGTTTTAAGCCAACAGGATGAAGCTTAGATGATGGAATTTCAGGCATCAGGAATTGGGCAGTAAGAAGCAGTGGCAAACTGGAATCCTTTTGGACAATCCTAGAATCACGTGACATTACTAATTACCAATTGTGTCTATTTCTGAGGTTGGGCTTTATGATTGAAGCAATTCAGGTAACTTTTAAAATAAGGTCACCATACTAAACTGAAAGAGACCAGGGGCCACCTTAGCTATGCCAAGGATACAACAATTACAGTTATCTGTTCTCTCAGCAAAAGAACAAATTTAGCGTTGGTCATCAAGATGCTTGCTGTGCCAGTCTCACGCTTGTTTTTAAAGATACTATTCAGTTGATCCACAGAAACTTTGAGAACAACCTCTGACATTATTAACCAGAAACCAATCACCTCAGTTACTATCTACTTTTGAAAAATTGGCTTAGAGATTTTTTCCTTGAATAATCCAGCTCATCAGAGTTTCCACCATGCATTACAGCAGAGCTAAAATGGTTTTTCTATAATCCTGCTTCCTTACGTTTACATTTCTTTTCCATTTTCAAGCATAAAACCATTTTTCCCCACATCAAGCTTAGTTTTATTAGTTTGGATTTCAACTTGCGTGCCAGGCAGAGGAAAATGTAGGTTTGAGCACAGAAGTAAAGCCTTTCTAAGAAAGGCCAGAATCAGGAAAACAGGAGTTTCTTAAGACTCCTGCTTTTACCATACTGACTTCTGAACATGTGACCACCTGGCTATCTGGGACCCATGCTGATCTATGGACCACATGTACGTGATCTCTGTTCTCCTTACACCCGGCTATACTTCTCAAACCCTGCCTGCATCCCCATTTTATGATGAAGGTAAAGTTTTTGCATTCAGGTAACTAAAAATATCTTGGCCAGGACAATGCCAATTTATTTATCTACTTCTTAGCAGGTAGACATAAAGCAATAGGTGTAAGGAAAGAGACCATGGCTCATGAAGTAGCCCTGCATGGCTTTCAAGATCCTGACTTGTACCTCCTATTCACAAGGCAGAGCAAAAGAGCTGGCTCCCAGGTGTTCTGCTGAATGGACAGGTAGTTGTGGCCTCTGCCCTAATGCCAACCCACCAAGCAGTCAAGACTGCTGGTGGTCTGCCAGCAGTGTCTGACTTGCTCTGAAGGTGGGCAAGTCTTGGATAAGTGTGTTCTTGCACAAATCAGAGATGCAGAGCCCTCCTGGCAAGCCATAGGTAAGCATGCTTTCATCACTGAAAAATCCACCGTCCCCCTTCAGATCAGGATGAAGGTGATACCACTGGGCATCAGCAAGCACATGACCACATGCCTTAGAATGTTTACTCTGGCCCACCGGAATCACTTAACTTTTGGAACCCAGTTATTTTAGATCCCAAAGGAACTTATTTATAATCTGCATAAATTTGAGTTTTGGAAATGTTTTGGATTCCATAAACTTCCCCCATCCCAAAGTAATAACTTATATTCACACATTTCTTTTTTCCAAGCACCTGAAAGGCAAAACATTTTTCTAACCACTAATGATTACCTTATGAATATTGCATTTAATGGGCATTTAGATCTACCTATTTTGCATTCATTCAGATTCATTGCACTCAGTGCATCAAAACAGAACCTAGTGGGGATCATAACATCAAGGAAAAATTTATACTTGTAAGTTTTTTAGGCTTAAATGAAGTTGTGCCAAAGGTAAGCCAGTAGAACCCTTCAAGGTTTACTTCAAAAGGCGTTCTGTTGTATAAGCCTCATACTTTCTCTTCTTGGTTTAGCAAACTTTTAATTTCTTCAGTAAAAGCATATTACCTTCCCATTCTCAACCACACCACCAAACATATGCATATTAAGAACTGATACCAGAGAAAAGAGAAGTCTTAAAGGATGGTTTCAGTGCAATTACATAGGAAATGATTTTCTTTGAACAAGCACATATGATAAAACTACATGAGAAATTGCTGTTCTTCCTTGCAAGACAAATCTAATAAAAATTATAGCTACAGAATGTTTAACCACAATGCACAGAATGTCAGGCGGTGTTCTGATGAGCTGAATTTCCTAATTGGTGGAAAGTTCAAATTCCCACTTTTAGTTTCAATTCTTCTCCTTTGCTGAAAATCTTTCTGAAATGCATTTTCCTGCTTTCATAAGAAGTGAGGGGACTTTCTTATTCTTCATTTTAAAGGAAAAGAGGTTAGTGACTAGGTTAACTCTCTGCCTTCAAATCTTTACTATTTATCAGAATAACAGAATTAACTAATTTGAATTTAACTATTCATTATGGATCTTTTCAAATACACACACATATATAGTATACATTGAAGTGTTTAAATACAAATACATATGTAAACATAAATATTGATATAAGAATAAATACAAGCAATATAAGGAATCTCTTCTCACCCATCACCCACCCAGGGTCAATAATTAAAAATATTCCACCATTTTGTTTCATCTATCCCAGCAACTCCAACTCTTTTTCTCAGTAGTTAGAGCAAACCCCATCAGTGTGTACCCAGTACCATTATGAACTTCCTTTTTAAAAACATAATCACAATAATATTATGCTCGACAAAAATAACAATAATTCCTTAAAATCATTTCATACTCAGTCCATGTTTAGATTTCCTCTATTGTTTCAAAAATGTGTTTTTATGGTTGATTTATTTACACAAAGTCCTGAACAAGGACTGTGTTTGCATTTGGTTGATTTGACTTTAAGAATCTTATCTATACTAGTTTTCCCTTTCTTTATTTCACATTGTCCATGCCATTAATTTATTAAAACAAACAAACCAGCCAACCACTGGGCTGTTGGTCCTCCTTTGTATCCTTTCGTATTCTGTAAGATTCCATCTGATCATAGACTTATGGTTGTATCTAATATGTTCCCAATGGCTTCTATTTCCTCTAAACTGTTAATTAGACCTAGTGACTTAATAGATGCATATGCAATTTTTAAGGTCAGAACATCTTACAGGTTGTACTGTACACTTCCTACTGCATCACATGAGTAGGGACAGAATGTCTGACTGTCCCATTCTTAATGTTATCCATAATGATCAGTTGGTTCCAGGTATCTGCTTGATCCATCCTTTATAAAATTTCCATCAACTTTTCAACTAATTGTTTTAAGAATTCTGGATAATCATTGCCTCAAGCCATTAGTTCCTTAACTGTTGCAAAATGATGACTGTCTCATTTTATTATTTCTTTTGCATGTGTTGACTGGAATTCTTCTAAAAAGACATTTTTTTCCGCATCTATTTAGTCATCCTGAAATAAGAGTGAGTACAGGAAAGACAAGATAAATATTAAATTTTTAAAATTTAGCTATTTCCAGAATGAGTTGATGTTCTAGCCACTAACACTGACCAATGTTTTGCTTTGTTCATATCACTAAAAACTCCTTGAGTTGTAAAATATTTGAAGTATTCCGGTCATTTTCAGTCAATATCTTTATTATGCTCAAATTGTCCCAACTTAGGGCAATGGGAATCCCTTTGCGTTGGGTCCTATATCCTTTTGACAAAACCCTGTAGTTTTCAGTAGGCTTGTTGACTTCTGTCCCATGTACCAGGATAGAGAATACATTTCTGCCTCGGACTTGAAATCAACCATTTCTCTAAGGAGCTCTGATTCCTTTGAATGGATAAGAGTATAGAGAGAGCATAATCTGGGTGCAAGGGATATTCATTGCTACTGGACTGGCCCTCTTTCCAGGACTTTTAAGTGTACAGAGCAAGGAAATGCATATTTTTATTTTAAAAAAATGATTTAATAGGAATATTTCACAACCAAATTGGACATCACAAGGTTTGCTCTTAAAACTTTTATTTTATATTTATATCTCTTTTCACCTATGCTGAACAACATTTATTTATTTGCTTATTCAGTTTATCATACAAGTTTCAAAAAAACATACCAGTGTTATTACTAATAATAGGACTCCTGAATGCAGTTCTTTTTGTCCTTACATATACTCTACCTAGGACGGACAGTCAGAAAACATGTTTTTTCTTTTTCTTTTTTTTTTAACATCTTTATTGGAGTATAATTGCTTTACAATGGTGTGTTAATTTCTGCCTTATAACAAAGTGAATCAGTTATACATATACATATGTTCCCATATCTCCTCTCTCTTGTGTCTCCCTCTCACCCTCCCTATCCCACCCCTCTAGGTGGTCACAAAGCACCAAGCTGATCTCCCTGTGCTATGTGGCTGCTTCCCACTAGCTATCTATTTTACGTTTGGTAGTGTATATATGTCCATGCCACTCTCTCGCTTTGCCACAGCTTACCCTACGCCCTCCCCATATCCTCAAGTCCATTCTCTAGTAGGTCTGTGTCTTTATTCCTGTCTTACCCCTAGCTTCTTCATGACATTTTTTTTCTTCTTAAATTCCATATATATGTGTTAGCATATGGTATTTGTCTTTCTTTCTGTCTTACTTCACTCTGTATGACAGACTCTAGGTCCATCCACCTCATTACAAATAGCTCAATTTCGTTTCTTTTTATGGCTGAGTAATATTCCATTGTATATATGTGCCACATCTTCTTTATCCATTCATCCAATGATGGACACTTAGGTTGCTTCCATGTCCTGGCTATTGTAAATAGAGCTGCAATGAACATTTTGGTACATGACTCTTTTTGAATTATGGTTTTCTCAGGGTATATGCCCAGTAGTGGGATTGCTGGGTCATATGGTAGTTCTATTTGTAGTTTTTTAAGGAACCTCCATGCTGTTCTCCACAGTGGCTGTACCGACTCACATTCCCACCAGCAGTGCAAGAGGGTTCCCTTTTCTCCACACCCTCTCCAGCATTTATTGTTTCTAGATTTTTTGATGATGGCCATTCTGACCAGTGTGAAGTGATACCTCACTGCAGTTTTGATTTGCATTTCTCTAATGATTAGTGATGTTGAGCATTCTTTCATGTGTTTGTTGGCAATCTGTATATCTTCTTTGGAGAAATGTCTATTTAGGTCTTCTGCCCATTTTTGGATTGGGTTGTTTGTTTTTTGATATTGACCTGCATGAGCTGCTTGTAAATTTTGGAAATTAATCCTTTGTCATCTGCTTCATTTGCAAATATTTTCTCCCATTCTGAGGGTTGTCTTTTGGTCTTGAGAAACCATGTTTTAAACTGATTTGAAATATTCTTTATCTGTATAATTATGCTACCAACTTGACATGAACTCGTCTGTTTCTATTTGCTTTTTTATTTTTACAGAAATTCCTTTTCTGTTTAATTTTACAAAATATTTATATAATTTCAAAGTCAAAATTATGACATTACAATACATCATATTACTATAATAAGACTACACATCCAGAGACATTAAGCCCACTCATTTTCTTTCTCCCCTATCAGTAACCACTTTTATTCATTTTTGGTTTGTTGTTCAATTGCTTCTTTTTGAAATCTTAAAAATATTTACACATTTATATACCCTTTTCTATTAAAAAAGGAAGCATACTATTTACACTCTTCTATACCCGGCTTTCTTAACATAAACATCCTGGAGAATGATCTATAGCAGTATATAGAGATCTTTCTCTTTTTTTTCAATATTTACAGAGGACTGTATTGTATGAAAGTCCCAGAGTTTATTGAACCAGTACAATGCTGATGGACATTTGGATTGTTGTTAAGCCTTTTTTTCCTCATACAAGCTCTCATGCAATAAAAGACTTGTCCATACTTCATGTTTTTTCCAGCGTACCCTTGGGATAGTTTCCTAGAAGTAACAATAGTGGGTCAAAGAATATAGAAAATGTAATGTTTCTAGTTATTATCAAATTTCTATCCATAAAGTTTGCACCATTTTGCATTTTCCTTACCAATGCATGGGAGCAACTGTTTTCCTACTGCCATCAATAGTGTGTTTTGTCAAATTTTTTACATTTTGCTCAATCTGATAGGTGAGAAATGGTACATCTGTGTATTTTAAATTTTGATTTCTCCCACCAAAAGCATGATTGAGCATCCTTTATATGTTTATGGGTCATGTGTGTTTCTTTATCAGTGAAAGTTCTGTTTATATCTTTTACTCATTTTCAACCAAGTGGTTGGTCTTCTTTACCTCAAAACTTAGGTGGTCTGAATATATTAGGGGCATTAAATCTTTGTCTGTGATATAAATTAGAAATATAATTTTTGCAATTTGTCTTCTTACTTGTAGTATTTTTAGCCAATAATTTTTAATGCAGTCAAAGTATCCATTAGTTTTTATTGTTTATGTGTTTTTAAATCATAGTAAAAATGTTGATGTGTTTTAAAATCATAGTAAAAATTTTTTAATTTATAAATGATAGAAAAAATTTTATTATGTGTTTTTAAACCATAATAAATTTTTTTAAAAATCATACATATCTTTAAGTCTTCCAAAGACATGTATGATTTCATTTTTTACATTTAGATTATTAAGGAATTTACCCTTATGTTTGGTGAGAGGAATGGATTCAATTTTATCTTTTAGATTTGGCTACCCAGTCATCGACCAAAAAGTTCTTCTTTCTCCCATTTATTTGAAATGTCACTTTTATCATGTAGTCTCATATACTAAATACTATAATATACTAAATGTCCATATGTAATCAAGTATATTTCTAGATTTCTTATCCTAGTCTATTGGTATAGCTGACTACTTTGAATTTGATTTCTCTCTTCCTTAACTTCCTTTTCTGTTACAGAGACTAAAGATTCACAATTTTTTAAGGCAGGAAGTATAAAAAAATAAAAGCCATTACCATTCACATGTTCCCTCAATACAAATCTCACCATTGAAAGCAATGGTGATTTTTCAGCATGGAATTATTCTTATTCAAATCCTTAGATCTACTGATAATTATTCTATCCCTGAGATTTTCTCATATATAAATAAAGACCCAAGAAAATCAATTATTAAGATTAAATCAAAATTACAGCAAAACTAAAGTACCCATTAGTTGTCTACTTATTTTTATTGAGTCTGATTTTCTATTAAAACAAGCTAAGTTCATAAGTAATATCACTAAAGGTATTTTTATTTTATTATATTATATTTACTTAATTTTTTTGCGGTACGCGGGCCTCTCACTGTTGTGGCCTCTCCCGTTGCGGAGCACAGGCTCCAGACGCCCAGGCTCACTGGCCATGGCTCACAGGCCTAGCCGCTCCGCAGCATGTAGGATCTTCCCGGACTGTGGCATGAACCCATGTCCCCTGCATCGGCAGGCGGACTCTCAACCACTGCACCACCAGGGAAGCCCTAAAGTTATTTTTAAAAATGTGTTTGCCCACTTAAAATTAGGCTCATAGCTTTAACTAGTCTTTCAGGAAAGACCACCTCAACTTGCCTCAAAAACCCTTATACTTTATCTAGAGAAGGAAAGATTTGCTCTCTAAATATCAATACATTAAGACAAAACACTCATCTTATTTCATCTTTTTCCAGCGAAAGATTTGTTAGTTCTAAGAATTTGAAGTTAATATCTTTTTGAAGTTGCTGTGTAATACAATTAGTGTTTTCAGTAACTTAATATTCAGAGAAGTGGACAGGCAGGATGGAAACTCTAGGTTAATGTATATAAAATTAAGTATAAAGTAATCAGTTAAAATAGTACAATTAGAGTGCCCACAGCTAGGGTTTTTTTCAATAGAAAAAAATCTCGTAAAAATGGACAAGAGGTGGGGGACCTCCAACATGGCAGAGGCGTAAGTTGTGGACATCAACTTCCTTCCTACAAATACATCAAAAATACATCTACATGTGGAACACCTCCCACAGAACACCTACTGAATGCTGGCAGAAGACCTCAGACTTCCCCAAAGGCAAGAAACTCCCCACGTACCTGGGTAGGGCAAAAGATAAAAGGAAAAGCAGAGACAAAAGAATAGGGACGGGACCTGCACCAGTGGGAGGGAGCCGTGAAGGAGGAAATGTTTCCACACACTAGGAAGCCCCTTTGCGGGCGGAGACTGCGGGGGTGGGGCAAAGCTTCGAAGCCACGAGGAGAGCGCAGCAACAGGGGTGCAGAGAGCAAAATGGAGAAATTCCTTCACAGAGGATTGGTGCCGACCAGCTCTCACCAGCCTGAGAGACTTGTCTGCTCACCCACCAGGGCGGGTGGGAGCTGGGAGCTGAGGCTCAGGCTCCGGAGCTCAGATCCCAGGGAGAGGACTGGGGCTGGCTGCGTGAACAGAGCCTGAAGGGGGATAGTGCACCACAGCTAGCCAGGAGGGAGTTGGGGAAAAAGTGTGGACTTGCCTAAGAGGCAACAGATCATTGTTCTGGGGTGTGTGAGGAGAGGGGATTCAGAGCACCACCTAAATGAGCTCCAGAGATTGGTGCAAGCCGCGGCTATCAGCACAGACCCCAGAAGCAGGCGTGAAATGCTAAGGCAGCTGCTACAGCCACCAAGAAGCCTGTGTGCAAGCATAGGTCACTATCCACCTCTCCCCTCCTGGGAATCTGTGCAGCCCGCCACCGCCAGGGTCCTGTGATCCAGGGACAACTTTCCTGGGAGAACACGCAGTGCACCTCTGGCTGTCACAACGTCACATCAGTCTCTGATGCCACAGGCTCATCTCACATTCCGTACCCCTCCCTCCCCCCGCCTGAATGATCCAGAGCCCCCTAATCAGCTGCTCCTCTAACCCCCTCCTGCCTGGGTGGGGAACAGACACCCTAAGGCGACCTACTTGCAGAGGCAGGTACAAATCCAAAGCTGAACCCCAGGAGCTGTGCAAACAAAGAAGAGAAAGGGAAGTTTCTCCCAGCAGGCTCAGGAGCAGCAGATTAAATCTCCACAGAAACCTTGACGTACCCTTCATCTGTGGAATACCTGAATAGGCAATGAATCATCCCAAAATTGAGGCAGTGGACTCTGGGAACAACTGTAGACTTGGAGTTTGCTTTCTGCATCTAATTTGTTTCTGGTTTTATGTTTATTTTAGTTTAGTATTTAGAGCTTATTATCATTAGTAGATTTCTTTATTGATTGGGTTGCTCTCTTCCTTTTTTTTTTTTTTTTTTTGTGGTATGCCGGCCTCTCACTGTTGTGGCCTCTCCCGTTGCGGAGCACAGGCTCCGGACGCGCAGGCTCAGCAGCCATGGCTCACGGGCCCAGCCGCTCCGCGGCATGTGGGATCTTCCCGGACCGGGGCATGAACCCGTGTCCCCTGCATCGGCAGGGGACTCTCAACCACTGTGCCACCAGGGAAGCCCTCTCTTCCTTTTTTTAAAAAAAATATTTTTTTTTCCCTTTGGCTTTTTTTGTGAGTGTGTATGCTTCTTTGTGTGATTTTGTCTGTATAACTTTGCTTTTACCATTTGTCTTAGGGTTTTTTCTGTCCTTTTTTTTTTTTATACTTTTTAGCTCTTGTTATCATTGGTGGGTTTGTTTGTTGGTTTGGTTGTTCTCTTCTTTCTTTTTTTTAAATACTTTTTAATTTTTTTAGTTTTAATAATTTTTTACTTTAAAAACTTTATTTTATTTTTTTCTTTTTCCTTTCTTTTCTCCCTTTTCTTCTGAACTAAGTGGATGACAGGGTCTTGGTGCTCCAGCCAGATGTCAGGCCTGAGCCTCGGAGTGGGAGAGCTGAGTTCAGGACATTGGGCCACCAGAGACCTCCGGCCCCATGTAATATCAGTTGGCAAGAGAAATCTCCATCTCAATGCTAAGACCCAGCTCCACTCAAATATAGTGCTGAACACCCTATGCAAACAACTAGCAAGACAGGAACACAACACCACCCACTAGCAGAGAGGCTGCCTAAAATGAAAATATGGTCACAGACACCCCCAAACACATCACCAGGTGCGGTTCTGCCCACAAGAAAGGCAAGATCCAACCTCATCCACCAGAACACAGGCACCAGTACCCTCCAACAGGAAGCCTACAAAACTCACTGAACCATCTTTAGTCACTGGGGCAAACACCAAAAACAACAGGAACTACAAACTTGCAGCCTATGAAAAGGATACCCCAAACACAGTAAGTTAAGCAAAATGAGAAGACAGAGAAATATGCAGCAGATGAAGGAGCAAGGTAAAAACCCACCAGACCAAACAAATGAAGAGGAAATAGGCAGTCTACCTGAAAAAGAATTCAGAATAATGAGAGTAAAGATGATCCAAAATCTTGGAACTAGAATGGAGAAAATAAAGCAAGCATTTAACAAGGACCTAGAAGAACTAAAGAGCAAACAAACAATGATGAACAACAAAATAAATGAAATTAAAAATTCTCTAGAAGGCATCAATAGCAGAATAACTGAGGCAGAAGAATGGATAAGTGACCTGGAAGATAAAATAGTGGAAATAACTACTGCAGAGCAGAATAAAGAAAAAAGAATGAAGGGAATTGAGGACAGTCTCAGAGACCTCTGGGACAACATTACATGCCCCAACATTTGAATTATAGGGGTCCCAGAAGAAGAAGAGAAAAAGAAAGGGTATGAGAAAATATTTGAAGAGGTAACAGTTGAAAAGATTTCCCTAAAATGGGAAAGGAAATAGTCAATCAAGTCCAGGAAGCACAGAGAGCCCCATAAAGGAAAAATCCAAGGAGAAACACGCCAAGACACATATTAATCAAACTATCAAAAACTAAATAAAAAGAAAAAGTATTAAAAGCAGAAAGCAGCAAATAACATACAAGGGAATCCCCATAAGGTTAACAGCTGATCTTTCAGCAGAAACTCTCCAAGCCAGAAGGGAGTGGCAGAACATATTTAAAGTGATGAAAGGGAAAAACCTACAACCAAGATTACTACACCTAACAAGGATCTCATTCAGATTCAATAGAAAAATTAAAAACTTTACAGACAAACAAAAGCTAAGAGAATTCAGCACCACCAAACAAGCTTTACAACAAATGCTAAAGGAACTTCTCTAGGCAGGAAATGCAAGAGAAAGAAAAGACCTACAATAACAAACCCAAAACAATTAAGAAAATGGTAATAGGAACATACATATTGATAACTACCTTAAATGTAAATGGATTAAATGCTCCAACCAAAAGACATAGACAGGCTGAATGGATACAAAAACAAGACCTGTATATATGCGGTCTCCAAGAGACCCACATCAGACCTAGGGACACATACAGACTGAAAGTGAGGGGATGAAAAAATATATTCCATGCAAATGGAAATCAAAAGAGCTGGAGTACATTTCTCATATCAGACAAAATAGATTTTAAAATAAAGACTATTACAAGAGACAAAGAAGTTCACTACATAATTATCAAGGGATCAATCCAAGAAGAAGATCTAACAATTGTAAATATGTATGCACCCAACATAGGAGAACCTCAATACATAAGGCAAATGCTAACAGCCATAAAAGGGGAAATCGACAGTAACACAGTAATAGTAGGGGAGTTTAACACCCCACTTTCACCAATGGACTGATCATCAAAAATGAAAGTAAATAAGGAAACACAACCTTTAAATGATACATTAAACAAGATGGACTTAATTGATATTTATAGGACATTCCATCCAAAAACAACAGAATACACTTTCTTCTCAAGTGTTCATGGAATATTCTCCAGGATACATCATATCTTCGTTCACAAATCAAGCCTTGGTAAATTTAAGAAAATTGAAACCATATCAAGTATCTTTTCTGATCACAATCCTTGGAGACTAGATATCAATTACAGGGAAAAATCTGTAAAAATACAAACACATGGAGGCAAAACAATACACTACTAAATAACCAAGAGATCACTGAAGAAATCAAAGAAGAAATAAAAAAAAACCCTAGAAACAAATGACAATGAAAACACAACAAACCAAAACCTGTGGGATGCAGAAAAAGCAGTTCTAAGAAGGAAGTTTATAGCAATACAATCCTACCTCAAGAAACAAGAAACATTTCAAATAAACAACCTAACCTTACAGCTTAAGCAATTAGAGAAATAAGAACAAAAAAAACCCAATCATAGCAGAAGGAAAGAAAGCATAAAGATTAGATCAGAAATAAATGAAAAAGAAATGATAGCTAAGTTCAATAAAACTACAAGCTGGTTCTTTGAGAAGATAAACAAAATTGATAAACCATTAGCCAGACTCATCAAGAAAAAAAGGGAGAAGACTCAAATCAATACAATTGGAAATGAAAAAGAAGAGAAAACAACTGACACTGCAGAAATACAAAGGATCATGAGATATTACTACAAGCAACTATATGCCAAAAATGGACAACCTGGAAGAAATGGACAAATTCTTAGAAAAGCACAACCTTCCAAGACTGCACCAGGAAGAAATAGAAAGTATAAACAGACCAATCACAAGCACTGAAATTGAAACTGTGATTAAAAATCTTCCAACAAAAAAAGCCCAGGACCAGATGGCTTCACAGGCGAATCCTATCAAACATTTAGAGAAGAGCTAACACCTATCCTTCTCAAACTCTTCCAAAATATAGCAGAGGGAGGAACACTCACAAACTCATTCTATGAGGCCACCATCACCCTGATACAAAAACCAGACAAAGATGTCAGAAAGAAAGGAAACTACAGGCCAATATCACGGATGAACATAGATGCAAAAATCCTCAACAAAATACTAGCAAACAGAATCCAACAGCACATTAAAAGGATCATACACCATGATCAAGTGGGGTTTATCACAGAAAAGCAACGATTCTTCAATATACGCATATCAATCAATGTGATACACGATATTAACAAATAGAAGGATTAAAACCATATGATCACCTCAATAGATGCAGGAAAAGCTTTTGACAAAATTCAATACCCATTTATGATAAAAACCCTCCAGAAAGTAGGCATAGAGGGAACTTACCTCAACATAATAAAGGCCATATATGACAAACCCACAGCCAAGATTGTTCTCAACGGTGAAAAACTGAAACCATTTTCACTAAGATCAGGAGCAAGACAAGGTTGCCCACTCTCACCACTATTATTCAACATAGTTTTGGAAGTTTTAGCCACAGCAATCACAGAAGAAAAAGAACTAAAAGGAATCCAAATCCAAAAAGAAGTAAACTGGTCACTGTTTGCAGATGACATGGTACTATACATAGAGAGTCCTAAAGGTTCTACCAGAAAACTAGTAGAGCTAATCAATGAATCTGGTAAAGTAGCAGGATACAAAATTAATGCACAGAAATCTCTTGCATTCCTATACATTAATGATGAAAAATCTGAAAGTGAAATTAAAAAAACACTCCCATTTACCATTGCAACGAAAAGAATAAAATACCTAGGGATAAACCTGCCTAAGGAGACAAAAGACCCATATGCAGAAAACTATAAGACACTGATGAAAGAAATTAAATATGATACAAACAGATGGAGAGGTATACCATGTTCTTGGATTGGAAGAATCAACATTGTGAAAATGACTATACTACCAAAAGCAATCTAAAGATTCAATGCAATCCCTATCAAAATACCAATGGCATTTTTCACAGAACTAGAACAAAAAATTTCAGTTTGTGTGGAAACATAAAAGACCCCAAATAGCCAAAGCAATCTTGAAAAAGAAAAACGGAACTGGAGGAATCAGGTTCCTGGACTTCAGACGATATTGCAAAGCTACAGTAATCAAGACAGTATGGTACTGGCACAAACACAGAAATATAGATAAATGGAACAGGATAGAGAGCCCAGAGATAAACCCATACACATATGGTCACCCTATCTTTGATAAAGCAGGTAAGAATATACAATGGAGAAAAGACAGCCTCTTCAATAAGTGGTACTGGGAAAACTGGACAGCTACATGTAAAAGAATGAAATTAGAACACTCCCTAACACCATACACAAAAATAAACTCAAATTGGATTAAAGACCTAAGTGTAAGGCCAGATGCTATAAAACTCTTAGAGGAAAACATAGGCAGAGCATTCTATGACATAAATCACAGCAAGATCCTTTTTGAGCCACCTCCTAGAGAAATGGAAATAAAAACAAAAATAAACAAATGGGACCTAATGAAACTTAAAAGCTTTTGCACAGCAAAGGAAAACATAAACAAGATGAAAAGACAACCCTCAGAATGGAAGAATATATTTGCAAATGATGCAACTGACAAAGGATTAATCTCCAAAATATACAAGCAGCTCATGCAGGTCAATATCAAAAAAACAAACAACCCAATCCAAAAATGGGCAGAAGACCTAAATAGACATTTCTCCAAAGAAGATATACAGACTGCCAACAAACACATGAAAGAATGCTTAACATCATTAATCATTATAGAAATGCAAATCAAAACTACAATGAGATAACATTGGACACCAGTCAGAATGGCCATCATCAAAAAATCTAGAAACAATAAATGCTGGAGAGGGTGTGGAGAAAAGGGAACACTCTTGCACTGCTGGTGGGAATGTAAATCGGTACAGCCACTATGGAGAACAGTATGGAGGTTCCTTAAAAAACTACAAATAGAACTACCATATGACCCAGCAATCCCACTACTAGGCATATACCCTGAGAAAACCATAATTCAAAAAGAGTCATGTACCAAAATGTTCATTGCAGCTCTATTTACAATAGCCCGGAGATGGAAACAACCTAAGTTTCCATCATCGGATGGATGGATAAAGAAGATGTGGCACATATATACAATGGAATATTACTCAGCCATAAAAAAATGAAATTGAGCTATTCGTAATGAGGTGGATAGACCTAGAGTCTGTCATACAGAGTGAAGTAAGTCAGAAAGAGAAAGACAAATACCGTATGCTAACACATATATATGGAATCTAAGAAAAAAAAATGTCATGAAGAAGCTAGGGGTAAGACAGGAATAAAGACACAGACCTACTAGAGAATGGACTTGAGGATATGGGGAGGGGGAAGGGTTAGCTGTGACAAAGTGAGAGTGGCATGGACATATGTACACTACCAAATGTAAAATAGACAGCTAGTGGGAAGCAGCCGCATAGCACAGGGAGATCAGCTCGGTGCTTTGTGACCACCTAGAGGGGTGGGATAGGGAGGATGGGAGGGAGGGAGATGCAAGAGGGAAGAGATATGGGAACATATGTATATGTATAACTGATTCACTTTGTTATAAAGCAGAAACTAACACACCATTGTAAAGCAATTATACTCCAATAAAGTTGTAAAAAAAAATTATTCAATTATTTATTTATTTTTGGCTGCATTGGGTCTTCGTTGTTGTGTGCAAGCTTTCTCTTCTTGCAGTGAGCGGCGTCTACTTTTCGTTGTGGTGGTGCATGGGTTTCTCACTGCTGTGGCTTCTCTTGTTGCGGAACATGGGCTCTAGGTGCACAGGCTTCAGTAACTGTGGCACATGGGCTTAGGAATTGTGGCTCGTGGGCTCTAGAGCACAGGCTCAGTAGTTGTGGTGCACAGGCTTATTTTCTTCATGGCACGTGGGATCTTCCCGGACCAGGGTTCAAGCCCGTGCATTGGCAGGCGGATTCTTAACCACTGTGCCACCAGGGAAGTCTGACAAGGGGTTCTTGAATAGCCATTTATGGAGGATTTCTTTCAGCAATTTTCACATTTGTTTTTAGATTAACTGTGCCATAAACCAGGCAAATTACACACACCAAAAATAAAAGATCTTGACAATCTTGTATGTAACTGATAGACAAGAGGGAATACTTTCAGGCAGCAGTCATAATTTTTCCTTGACTGCTAACATCTGCTTGCTAACCCTTGCACTCATCCCCAGGGTGCTGGGGTTTGTAAACATTACTTGATGATTACACACTGAATATTATAAAAACGTGTCTCACAATCCACACCCAAAACCCTCCAAAGAACATTTCATATTTTCAGACTGTGGTCAGCAGGCTTATGGGGGACTATTTGTAGTTTCTTAACTAAAAGTTAAATAGATCCTTTATTAAAAATGAATTCCTGGATTATCCTTGCTGGAAACAAGATGGCCATAAGCCACAAGGTCAATTTTGAAGTAAAATGCTATAGAAATTGAGGTTGTTTCTCACCTCTCCTGATAGGAAATGCTGCAAATTATAAGAACAGATTATTTACTGAAATGGGCATATAAATAGCCAGACAGTTATTTCTTTGCTTTTACAGACTTCAAGCCTCCAAACCACTTTCAGGAGGCAAGAATAAAACTGTATAATTTCTGTCAAATCTTGATATTCAAGTAATGCTCACAGCAGCAACGTAAGGTATAGAGTTTGATAATGAGAAAAAAGATACAATATTTCTAAGAGAGTAAAGTTTAAATGCAGAACGAACACCTGAAATAAAAATTATTATTTTAGACAGATTCAGTACTTTTCTGTTGACAGAAATCAATAGGACTATCACAATTAGCAGACATTTGGTACTGTCCAAAACATTCATAAAATATTTGGTCCATGCCAAAAGGTCCTTGAAATTTGGTTCTTTCCAGAATGTCCATGAACATGTTTGGTCCATGTCAAATTGTTTTGGACAGGAACAAATCCCAATTTCCTTTTGGCATAAAATATCAAGGACCATACAAATATCAAGGACCTTTTGGCATAAACCAAATGTCCTATGGACCAAATGTTTTATGGGCATTTAATACAAGACCAAATATCAAGGACCTTTTGGCATAATTCAAATGTCTTATGGGCCAAATGTCTTTTTGGACAGAACCAAATATCCTGCAAGAGATTGCCACAAGCAGAGAATATACGATAGGAAAAGAAATACCACTCGACTCCAGAAGAGACTTTCTGTATTATAAAATATTTATAAAGCCATTGTGATTCATAAGAATTATGCTATTTACATAATGAACATCCTAAATGTAAAATTATGGGTAGGCATACTCCCAAATCAAGTTCCAAGTAAAATAATGAAGTAATGTTCTGTGAAAAGGAAGAAATAATGAAGAGAGATGAGAGAAAAGAGAAGAAATATTTGAAACTGCCATAAAAAGAAGTATTATACATTTATCTCTTTGCTGTCTGATTCTTTTTTCTTTGTATATGGTCATTATGGAAGAGGGACATAATGAAAACTTTGGAAAATTACTCCACACTTGGACATAAAGTGTAGGAAGAAAACTACCAAAGGTTGATATATTTTTTTAAAGTGATTGATGAGGAGACCTTCAAAATGGCAGAGGAGTAAGGCATGGAGATCACCTTCCTTCCCACAAATACATCAAAAATACATCTACATGTGGAGCAACTCCCACGGAACACCTACTGAACGTTGGCAGAAGACCTCAGACCTCCCAAAAGGCAAGAAACTGGGTAAAGTACCTGGGTAGAGCAAAAGAAAAAAGAAAAAACAGAAACAAAAGAATAGGGACGGGACCTGCACCTCAGGGAGGGAGCTGTGATGGAGGAAAAGTTTCCACACACTAAGAAGGCCTTCACTGGTGGGGACAGGGGGTGGCTGGGGGGAAGCTTCGGAACCACGAAGGAGAGCACAGCAACAGGGGTGCAGAGGGCAAAGCGGAGAGATTCCCACACAGAGGATCAGTGCTGACCGGCACTCACCAGCCGAAGAGGCTTGTCTGCTCACCCGCTGGGGCAGGTGGGGGCTGGGAGCTGAGGCTCGGGTTTCCGAGGTCAGATCCCAGGGAGAGGACTGGGGTTGGCTGTGTGAACAGAGCCTGAAGGGGGCTAGTACGCCACAGCTAGCCGGGAGGGAGTTGGGGAAAAAGTCTGGACCTGCCTAAGAGGCAAGAGACCATTGTTTCAGGGTGCACAAGGAGAGGGGATTCAGAACACCGCATAAATGAGCTCCAGAGGCAGGCACAAGCCGTGGCTACCAGCGCAACACCAGAGACGGGCATGAGACGCTAAGGCTGCTGCTGCAACCACGAAGAAGCCTGTGTGAAAGCACAGATAACCATCCACACCTCCCCTCCTGGGAGCCTGTGCAGCCCGCCACTGCCAGGGTCCCGTGATCCAAGGACAACTTCCCTGGGAGAACACACAGCACACCTCAGGCTGTTGCAACAATGTCATGATGGCCTCTGCCACTGCAGGCTCACCCTGCATTCCGTACCCCTCCCTCCCCCCACCCCCACCGGCCTGAGTGAGCCAGAGTCCCCTAATCAGCTCATCCTTTAACTCCCTCCTGTCTGGGCAGGGAACAGATGCCCTCAGGCGACCTACATGCAGAGGCGGGGCCAAATCAAAGCCGAACCCCAGGAGCTGTGCAAACAAAGAAGAGAAAGGGAAATCTCTCCCAGCAGCCTCAGGAGCAGCGGATTAAATCTCCACAATCAACTTGATGTACCCTGCATCTGTGGAATATCTGAATAGACACCGAATCATCCCAAAATTGAGGCAGTGGACATTGGGAGCAACTGTAGACTTGGGGTTTGCTTACTGCATCTAATCTGTTTCTGGTTTTACGTTTATCTTAGTTTAGTATTTAGAGTTTATTATCATTGGTAGATTTGTTTATTTGTGAGGTTGCTCTCTTCCTTTTTCTTTTTTCAATATATAGATTTTTTTTTCCTTTTTCTCTTTTTGTGAGTGTGCATGTGTATGCTTCTTTGTGTGATTTTGTCTCTATAGCTTTGCTTTTACCATTTGTCCTAGGGTTCTGTCTGTCGTTTTTTTTGTTTTTTTGGTCTTTTTGTATACTTTTTAGCTCTTGTTATCATTGGTGGATTTGTTTTTTGGCTTGGTTGCTCTCTCATTTATTGCTTTCTTTATTTTATTACTTTTAAACTTTTTTCATATTATATAATTTTTAAAAATTTTAATAACTTTATTTTATTTTATTTTTTTCTTTATTTCTTTCTTTTTTCCTCACTTTTCTTCTGAGTCGTTTGGCTGACAGGGTCTTCATGCTCCGCCAGGAATCAGGCCTGTGCCTATGAGGTGGCAGAGCCGAGTTCAGGTCATCGGTGCACCAGAGACTTCCTAGCTCCATGTAATATCAAAATGCAAAAGCTCTCCCAGAGATCTCCATCTACTCAATAAGACCCAGCTCCACTCAACGACGAGCAAGCTACAGTGATGGGCACCCTATGCCAACAACTAGCAAGAAAGGAACACAACCCCATTCATTAGCAGAGAGGTGGCCTAAGATCAAAATAAGGTCACAGATACCCCCAAACGCACCACCGGATGTGGTGCAGCCTACCAGAAAGACAAGATCCAGACTCATCCACCAGAATACAGGCACCAGTCCCCTCCATCAGGAAGCCTACAAAACTCACTGAACCAACTTTAGTCACTGGGGGCAAACACCAAAAACAACAGGAACTAAGAACCTGCAGCCTGTGAAAAAGAGACCCCAAACACAGTAAGTTAAACAAAAAGAGAAGACAGAGAAAGACACAGCACATGAAGGAGCAAGGTAAAAACCCAGCAGACCAAACAAATGAAAAGGAAATAGGCAGTCTACCTGAAAAAGAATTCAGAATAATGAGAGTAAAGATGATCCAAAATCTTGGAAATAGAATGGAGAAAATACAAAAAAAATTTAACGAGGACCTAGAAGAACTAAAGAGCCAACAATGATGAACAACACAATAACTGAAACTAAAAATTCTCTAGAAAGAAGCAATAGCAGAATAACTGAGGCAGAAGAATGGATAAGTGACCTGGAAGAAAAAAAAATGGAAATAATTATTGCAGAGCAGAATAAAAAAAAAGAATGAAAAAAATTGAGGACTGTCTCAGAAACGTCTGAGACAACGTTACATGCACCAACATTCGAATTATAGGGGTCTCAGAAGAAGAAGAGAAAAAGAAAGGGTCTGAGAAAATATTTGAAGAGATTATAGTTGAAAACCTCCCTAATATGGGAAAGGAAATAGTCAATCAAGTGCAGGAAGTGCAGAGAGTCCCACACAGGATAAATCCAAGGAGAAACATGCCAAGACACATATTAATCAAACTATCAAAAATTAAATAGCAAGGGAAAAACAACAAATAACATACAAGGTAATCGCCATAAGGTTAACAGCTGAACTTTCAGCAGAAATGCTGCAAGCCAGAAGGGAGTGGCAAGACATATTTTAAAGTGATGAAAGGGAAAAACCTACAACCAATATTACTCTACCCAGCAAGGACCTCATTTAGATTTCACAGAGAAATTAAAACCTTTACAGACAAACAAAAGCTAAGAGAATTCAGCACCACCAAACCAGCTTTACAACAAACGCTAAAGGAACTTCTCTAGGCAGGAAATGCAAGAGAAAGAAAAGACCTACAATAACAAACCCAAAACAATTAAGAAAATGGTAATAAGAACATACATATTGATAACTACCTTAAATGTAAATGGATTAAATGCTCCAACCAAAAGACATAGACTGGCTGAATGGATACAGAAACAAGACCTGCATATATGCTGTCTACAAGAGAACCACACCAGACCAGGGAGACATACAGGCTGAACGTGAGGGGATGGGAAAAGATATTCCATGCAAATGGAAATCAAAAGAAAGCTGGAGTAGCAATTCTCATATCAGAAAAAACAGACTTTAAAATAAACATTATTACAAGAGACAAGGAAGGACACTACATAATTATCAAGGAACCAATCCAAGAAGAAGATCTAACAATTGTAAATATGTATGCACCCAACATAGGAGAACCTCAATACATAAGGCAAATGCTAACAGCCATAAAAGGGGAAATCGACAGTAACACAGTAATAGTAGGGGAGTTTAACACCCCACTTTCACCAATGGACCAATCATCAAAAGTGAAAATAAATAAGGAAACACAAGCTTTAAATGATACAGTAAACAAGATGGACTTAATTGATATTTATAGGACATTCCATCCAAAACAACAGAATACACTTTCTTCTCAAGTGTTAATGGAACATTCTCCAAGATAGATCATATCTTGGGTCACAAATCAAGCCTTGGTAAATTTAAGAAAATTGAAATCATATCAAATATCTTTTCTGACCACAATGCTATGAGACTACATACTAATTACAGGAAAAAATCTGTAAAAAAATACAAACACATGGAGGCTAAACAATACACTACTAAATAGCCAAGAGAGCACTGAAGAAATCAAAGAGGAAATCAAAAAATACCTAGAAACAAATGACAATGAAAACACGACAACCCAAAACCTATATGGGATGCAGCAAAAGAAGTTCTAAGAGGGAAGTTTATAACAATACAATCCTACCTCAAGAAACAAGAAACATCTCAAATAAGCTAACCTTACACCTAAAGCAATTAGAGAAAGAAGAAAAAAAAATCCCCAATCCTAGCAGAAGGAAAGAAATCATAAAGATCAGAAATAACTGAAAAACAAATGAAGGAAACAGTAGCTAAGATCAATAAAACTAAAAGCTGGTTTTTGAGAAGATAAACAAAATTGATAAACCATTAGCCAGACTCATCAAGGAAAAAAGGGAGAAGACTCAATCAATAGAATTAGAAATGAAAAAGGAGAATTACAACTGACACTGCAGAAATACAAAGGATAATGAGAGCCTACTACAAGCAATATATATGCCAAAAAAATGGACAACCTGGAAGAAATGGACAAATTCTTAGAAATGCACAACCTTCCAAGACTGAGCCAGGGAGAAATAGAAAATATGAACAGACCAATCACAAGCACTGAAATTGAAACTGTGATTGAAAATCTTCCAACAAACAAAAGCCCAGGACCAGATGGCTTCACAGGCGAATTCTATCAAACATTTAGAGAAGAGCTAACACTTATTCTTCTCACACTCTTCCAAAATATAGCATAGGGAGGAAAGCTCCCAAACTCATTCTGTGAGGTCACCATCACCCTGACACCAAAACCAGACAAAGATGTCACAGAAAAAGAAAACTACAGGCCAATATCATGGATGAACATAGATGCAAAAATCCTCAACAAAATGCTAGCAAAGAGAATCCAACAGCATATTAAAAGGATCATACACCATGATCAAGTGGGGTTTGTCCCAGGATGCAAGGATTCTTCAATATATGCAAATCAATCAATGTGATACATCATATTAGCAAACTGAAGGAGAAAAACCATATGCTCATCTCAATTGATGGAGAGAAAGCTTTCGACAAAATTCAACACCCGTTTGTGGTAAAAACCCTCCAGTAAGTAGACATAGAGGGAACTTACCTCAACATAATAAAGGCCATACATGAAAAACCACCACCAACATCATCCTCAATTGTGAAAAACTGAAACCATTTCCACTAAGATCAGGAACAAGACAAGGTTGCCCACTCTCACCACTATTATTCAACATAGTTTTGGAAGTTTTAGCCACAGCAATCACAGAAGAAAAAGAAATAAAAGGAATCCAAATCCAAAAAGAAGAAGTAAAGCTGTCACTGTTTGCAGATGACATGATACTATACATAGAGAATCCTAAAGGTGCTACCAGAAAACTAGTAGAGCTAATCAATGAATCTGGTAAAGTAGCAGGATACAAAATTAATGCACAGAAATCTCTTGCATTCCTATACACTAAAGATGAAAAATGTGAAAGTGAAATTTAAAAAACACCCCCATTTACCATTGCAACAAAAAGAATAAAATACCTGGAAATAAACCTACCTAAGGAGAAAAAAGACCCATATGCAGAAAATTATAAGACACTGATGAAAGAAATTAAAGATGATACAAATAGATGGAGTGATATACCATGCTCTTGGTTTGGAAGAATCAACATTGTGAAAATGACTATAATACCCAAAGCAATCTACAGATTCAATGCAATCCCTACCAAACTACCACTGGCATTTTTCACAAAACTAGAACAAAAAATTTTCACAATTTTTATGGAAACACAAAAGACCCCGAATAGCAAAAGCAATCTTGAGAAAGAAAAACAGAACTGGAGAAATCAGGCTCCCTGACTTCAGACTATACTACAAAGCTACAGTAATCAAGACAGTATGATACTGGCACAAAAACAGAAATATAGATCAATGGAACAGGATAGAGAGCCCAGAGATAAACCTACACACATATGGTAACCTTATCTTTGATAAAGGAGGCAAGAATATACAATGGAGAAAAGACAGCCTCTTCAATAAGTGGTACTGGGAAAACTGGACAGCTACATGTAAAAGAATGAAATTAGAACACTCCCTAACACCATACACAAAAATAAACTCAAATTGGATTAAAGACCTAAGTGTAAGGCCAGACGCTATAAAACTCTTAAAGGAAAACACAGACAGAACACTCTTATGACATAAATCACAGCAAGATCCTTTTTGAGCCACCTTCTAGAGAAATGTAAATAAAAACAAAAACAAACAAATGGGACGTAATGAAACTTAAAAACTTTTGCACAGAAAAGGAAAACTTAAACAAGATGAAAAGGCAACCCTCAGAATGGAAGAAAATATTTGCAAATGAAGCAACTGACAAAGATTAATCTCCAAAATATACAAGCAGCTCATGCAGTCAATATCAAAAAAACAAACAACCCAATCCAAAAATGGGCAGAAGACCTAAATAGACATTTCTCCAAAGAAGATATACAGATTGCCAACAAACACATGAAAGGATGCTCAACATCACTAATCATTAGAGAAAAGCAAATCAAAACTACAATGAGATATCATCGGACACCAGTCAGAATGGCCATCATCAAAAAATCTAGAAACAATAAATGCTGGAGAGGGTGTGGAGAAAAGGGAACCCTCTTGCACTGTTGGTGGGAATGTGAATTGATACAGCCACTATGTAGGATAGTATGGAGGTTCTTTAAAAAGCTAAAAATAGAACTACCATACAACCCAGCAATCCCACTACTGGGCATATACCCTGAGAAAACCATAATTCAAAAAGAGTCATGTACTGCAATGTTCATTGCAGCTTTGTTTACAATAGCCAGGATGTGGAAGCAACCTAAGTGTCCATGGACAGACTAATGGATAAAGCAAATATGGCACGTATATACAATAGAATATTACTCAGCCATAAAAAGAAACGAAATTGAGTTACTTGTAGTGGGGTGGATGGAACTAGAGTTTGTCATACAGAGTGAAGTAAGCAGAAAGAGAAAAGCAAATACCATATGCTAACACATATATATGGAATTAAAAAAAAATGGTTCTGAGGAACCTAGGGGCAGGACATGAATAAAGATGCAGATGTAGAGAATGAACTTGAAGACACAGGGAGGGGGAAGTGGAAGCTGGGAAGAAGTGAGAGAGTGGCATGGACATATATACACTACCAAATGTAAAATAGATAGCTAGTGGGAAGCAGCCACATAGCACAGGGAGATCAGCTCGGTGCTTTGTGACCACCTAGAGGAGTGGGTTAGGGAGGGTGGGATGGAGACGCAAGAGGGAGGAGATATGGGGATATACGTATATGTATAGCTGATTCACTTTGTTATAAAACAGAAACTAACACACCATTGTAAAGCAATTATACTCCAAGAAAGATGTTAAAAAATGCAAAAAAAAAAAAGTTATTGACACATTTAAATGGAAATGATAATGAATTTCTCTTGTCCTCATGCATTTTCTGATCAACAACTTCCTGCTTTTTTATAAATAAACTCATTAAGTGATATAAACTAATTAAAGGATATTTTGCTAAGTCATATTACTTTAAATCATCACGCTTTTTTTCCTTCCAAAAAGTTTATTATCGCCCAACCAAATTTAAGCTCATTGAAACAAAAAGCACAGTTATTTCAAGAAAAACTTCTTCAGTTACATATACATTAAAAAAAATATTGTAGAGGTCTTTGCTGAAGCATGAAACATATTCATTAGAATATGTGTTCCATAAAAGCAAAGCCATTACTTTGTTCACGGCTGTATCGCCAACATCTAAAACAGTTTTCAACAAATATAAGGCATTTATGGTAGTCCTCTCTTGCACAGAAGTAATAAAGAGCTCATTTTTTCCCCAAATATAATTTAGTTAATCTTTATAATTAGGAAAAAGTAGTGTTTATTGGCTGGAAGAAATTGGAATGAGGTTTAAGGAATTCAGGAGGTGATGTTGATTAAGTACTACTGTGTAGCTTAAACTACTGAATATGCTTTCGCAGACAGTGTGTGAAACAGTGAGGCTGGGTCCTCTCCTACTGCTGTTTGACTGTAGATCAGAGCCAGCTTCCTGGCATGCAACCTATGCAGTTGTGCAGGGCCCCATGCTTAGAAGGACCCCATGCTTGGTTTAATGCTCTACTGTTGCTTTTTGAAATGTCTATCTTATGAGCAAGGGAACCTACACTTCTGTACTACACTGGGTCCTGAAATTATGCAACCAGTCCTGCTGCAGAGAGTTTCTACAAAGATTGAGTCAGCAAGAGAAAGATGCTGTATGGATGACCAACAATCCAACACATAGAAGACAGATTAGGAGGGACTAAATGAGAACCTATACACTCCAAAGGTCTTTAATAAGAGAAAGCTCCAAATAATATCCATTTGTCCTTTTTCTTTAGGTTTCCATTGTGCCTAAAAAAACATCTATATAAGGACTTGAGTTATCGCTGTGCATTTATCAGCTTTGACTTTTTAGCTGACAAAATCATAATTAAGTTCCAAAGTCCCAGTAACTCTCTTAAGCATGTAAGTTTGCCTTTCACAGCTCTCAAGAACCATGTGCCCACCCTACTAAACATTTAAAAGATTCTAATTTTACTTGGTAGGTCACTCTTTGTAATTCAGAAATCATAGTACTCAAGAGAACTGTAAAGTCAGCTTCTTTAAAAAAATGAAAGTCACATACTAGGGCTTTACAAGTCTCTAAAATCTGAAGGCTGTAGTGGGACGCTAATGTAATGTCGACATTCCAGACACGTCACCAGCATTTGTATTATACATCCTGTGTACTACATGGTCCACAGAAAATGTTCTTCAATCCATTGAGACATACCACTTGCCATGACTTGAGCTCTTTATACTTAAGATTATATCGCTAAAGGAATATTACCACTTCTTACATTTAAATCTTGAAGACATTTACAATGTAGTAGTGTGGAGTTAAATATCCATCTTTGCTCTTCTGTCACAAGATGTAAGGTTGGACTAATAATCTATTTTGGTTGGTAGTGAAAGAGCACATGACATAGTTAAACTCGCTCATTGGGTCATGGATCTATTTCAAGCAAATGATAAATCATGTTCAATATCATCATTTACATGGTATGTTTGCAAACCTAAAACTACCACAGAAAGAAGAAAGTCCATAAGACTATCCCTAAAAGTGTTTTACTTTAATTAAAACTAGAACCAGATATATTTGAAAAAGTAGATTTCAGAACCATTTTCATCAATCCGTAAACATGCCTTGGGTTTGGGATCGTAGGTGTTTGCCTTGGGGCAGACATTTCCCACCTGCTCCAGTTGGAAAACCCTGCTTTCACTGTTACCTTGATCACAAACTTACAATAAATCTCTATTGCTAGTTACAACTCCTGCAAACTGAGGGACCTTTATGAGCCCAACACTGTGCCAGGGATTTTATATACACCATTTTATTAAATTCTTATACTTCTGTAGAACTCTGAGCAGTTCAAGCCCCTGTCCCACGCCTCTGCCTCGCTTCTCTAATTGGACTTCATCCATACCACTTTCCTATTTTTACTTTCACATCTCTCTACTTTGCATCCCCCAGTCTCCTTAGCAAATTTCAAGGAGTGATGCCTTTAGGATCACTGAAAATATTCTGCTTTGTCACGTGTCACTCTGTCTGGACCTTCCTTCCTCCCTCTTACTTATCCAATGTCTTCTCCTTCAACATCTGGTTTAAGTCTTTCTTCTTCCATGAATAGTATTCTACTTGTCTTTTTGCTGTGAATTCCTGGTGTAGAACTTCCGTGAGAGAGAACTAAAAGCATGAAGGGCAGGATACACAGCATGAATAAAGGAAAAGAGGCAGGAGCATGTGGAAGGTAAGGGGGAGAATGAATGGGGTTGTGCGGCTGGATTACAAAGTGGAAGTTGAGAAGTGAAGGAGGAGTAGGCCAAAAAAAGAGTCAGGATCAGATTGTTAAGGACATAAGAGTCTTAAGTTCTCTTATAGGCAGTGGTAGCCACTGAAAGACTCTATAGCAGAGGAGGGGCCCAATCAGAATCCTGCCTCAGACAGGTCATGCTGGTGGCAATAGGTAGAGGATGGATTGAAGAGTGAAAGGGCAATGAAAAAAATGGGGAAAAGATCACGAAAGGACATCAACTAAGTTAAAAGTTTAGCTAGGGGACAGCAGAGAGAGGCTATGTGAGGTAGGGGGTATGGAGGAAGAACATTCCTGGCTGAAGGAACAGCACGTACAAATGCTTCAGGGCAGGAACATGTTTGATCTATTGGAGGAATGCCAAGGAATCCAAAGTGACTGGGCCATTGAGAATGAAAGGGAGAGAGTCAAGAGAAGAGGTCAAGGAACTAGAACAGCCAGGGCCAAAGTACGCAGGACCATAGAGGCTCCATAAGAATTCTGAATCGTACACATTTGTGTTTGAGGAAACCATTGGAGAGTTTTGGACAATGAATTGAGATGTTCATATTAAGTTTTTGGAAGCATCACTGCCTCTACTCTGTAGAGAATTAGCAACAGGCAGGGTGAGTAGGGACACCAGGTAGGGCTATTATAGTATTCGCCATGGAACATGATGGTTGGTGGCTTGGACCAGGGAGTACTGGTGGAGGTTGCAGAAAGGTCTGATTGACAGGACTGTGTGTTGTGTTAGTTACAGAGTGTGGGAGAAAAAGGAAGCAAGGATGACCTCCAGAGTGAGTGCTTATCATTGACGGTGGATAAAAACATAAAAAGCAGTGTGAAGGCAAGACATGAGATGCTACATGCACCTTAATTGTAAGGATATGTCTTATACTATTGAATGAAAGAATCTTTTCTTTAAAAGTGCCCATAACACCTTCCTTTCCCTGCTTAAGTTTTCCTGAGCATCAGATATCCTTGAAATAGCAGCCCAAAGCCCCTTTCCAGTGCCTTGTGTGGGATGATTTACTCCAAATTTGCCATATCTAGGATTTGACTTTGAAATATGATTTCCTTCTGAAGAGCCCTATATTCTAACCAGAATAAGCTGTGTTGTCAAGCTGTTTTTTAACCTTAACTTTCTTAAAATAAATGGGTACAAATTATTAAAAGAAGGGTTGGGGCTTCCCTGGTGGCGCAGTGGTTGAGAGTCCTCCTGCCGATGCAGGGCACGCGGGTTCGTGCCCCGGTCAGGGAGGATTCCACATGCCACGGAGCGGCTGGGCCCGTGAGCCGTGGCCGCTGAGCCTGCGCGTCCGGAGCCTGTGCTCCGCAACGGGAGAGGCCACAGCAGTGAGAGGCCCGCGTACTACAAAAAAAGAAGGGTTGAACATGTTTTATCTTTATACTAAGTCACACACATGGATTTCAGTGGAAAATGGTTTCCTCAAAGTCATAGAAAGGGTCTTTTGTTTTAAATTTAAATTGGAAATGTTTTCTTCACTAAGAGATGAGAGCTCTGTGCTGCAGCCAGTATCCAGCTTTGCAAGTTCTCAACAGCTGGAATCATAATAAGCTTCTTTCTATGAAAATGAGCTCATTACTATTTGGTTTGCACTGATGCTCAATAAATCCACAAAGTGCTTCTCTAGATCTGAGGAGAATTTTGTGAAACTGTACAAGGAATTTTTAAAACAAAGTTTTAGGTCTGGCAATATTAAAATTAGAATATCTTTTTGCTCCCCCTTTATTGTGAAGACAGGTCTCAAAGCTGAACAAATTATACATATTAGTTTGTATATATTCTAAAAGACATACTCAGTTAAATTTAGTATATTAAATATGTTACATTAAAGTTAATGGCTAAACGAATATTATGTTATAATCTAATATTATAAAAGAAATCATAAAGCATAATAATAATCACAGTAATTATATTTTTATCACGGTAGTTATATTTTTAAGTTTGCCAGGCCCTATGCTATATACTACCTCATTCTGTAAAACATGTATCTTAAATCATGTAGAAAAGTGAAAAAGTAATACAATTAGTTTTAGTTGTTTTTTTGCTTTCACTCTGATGTTAATATTTCTATAATGAGATCAAATCCCATCCTCAGGGTTGATTTCATTATGTCTTTAAAGTAAGTTTTCTTAGCACTAAAATTATAATAAAGTAACTTAAAGATGTAAGCTACTGGGAGAAAAAAAAACAAGCCCTGGTATTAAAATGTCTTAGAAACAGGAACAAAGAGTAAAAAAATCAATTTTTGGTCTGAATTTAAGTATGTCTCAAAATGTTTAGCTGAACATTTGAGTCATTTAGGAAATAAGAGGGAATAAAATAATACAGTAAACTTACTAGGTCTTACAATTTAAAACTATCCACTTCTTAGTCAAAATATTTCCAATGTGCCATTTTTATATCCCTTTGATGTGAATTCCAAAAAGACTTAATGGAGAGACAGTGGATAGTGGACCCATAATTAAAACAATAATGGCTGTGAAATTCAACCTCTAAAGTAATTTTAGTGTGAACTTCCCTCTGTGAAACCACAAAAAATCATAAATAACACAGTTCGATTTTGATCAGCTGGGAGAGTTCTAATCAGCTCAAATTCCATTATCTTTGAGCAAAGTCCAAAGCTTCCATTCACTATGAAATGAAGTGAAGGCCTCTAGCAGACCTATTCACTTGAGGATGTAACCTTTAAATGAATGCCACCTTTGTAAATGCCACTTAAGAGGATCCTCCTAAAAGCCACAGTGAGATGCCACACTGGCCTTCTTGTTGGATTTTCCCAAGGCTGATTTCCTTATAGGAAAGGGGAGAGTGATGTCTGGCACCAAAACCAGAGATTCCTGGGGTTTTATTCCCAAACTCTACGTCTGACCACATTCAACCTGTAAATTTCCCCTGTGCAAGATTTCACAACTCAGAACAGTGTTTTACTTATGTGTGCCTTGCAGAGTATAATGTCCCTCTGTGACAGGATTGCACCTTAGGATATGTGAAGGAAAGGGATTCTTAAACAATTTTGAGCACCATGACTGATTGGCTAGCCCCATCCCCGAGGAAAGATATTAACAATATTATGTTTTAGATCCAGTTTACATGTTATAGGCATGACTCCTATTCTGGAATATTTTGTTCTGATTTCAGAACAAAATCCATGCTATGGGATTCAAAGAAGGAAACATTATTATCTTATTTTACTCTTGATTTATTAAAACCTCTGACATGCTTTTTGTGAGGTGAAATAAAATTTAGGCCTCCTTCGAGAAAGCGGGACATAAGAATGTTGAGTTAGGTCCTTCCCTGGTGGTGCAGTGGTTAAGAATCCACCTGCCAATGCAGGGGACACAGGTTTCAGTCCTGGTCTGGGAAGATGCCACTTGCCGCGGAGCATCTAAGCCCATGCACCACAACTACTGAGCCTGTGCACCGCAACTACTGATACCCATGCACCTAGAGCCGGAGCTCCACAACGAAGATCAGACCCCTCTCGCTATAACTAGAGAAAGCCCTCACACAGCAACGAAGACCCAATGCAGCCAAAAATAAGTTAATTAATTAACTAATTTTAAAAAAAAGAATGCTGAGTTATTAGGGCAATATTCACTGTTGCTATGTTGCCTGTGATGGTAACTTCCAGACGCTTTAGAGGAGGTGGGAAAAATTGTCAGACACAGAGCCTTTACAGCATACCTGCACTAGTTAGATTATGAGGACACAGCAGAAATTTCTGGCTAACCACCCCCTGCTGAGATGACTGGCTTGCTAATCAAGCAGTATGTTCCATTTGGCCTGTATGCAGCCATTTTAAGAAAAAAAAATTACAGAAGACTCCATTAATGTCTAGGTTAAAGGAAATTTTTCTACTTGGAATGTGAAACATTTATTTTTCAAAATACTGTACATTATTTGTACAATTTTCTCTGAAAGTGTGCGATCCGAACTTAGCTCAGAAAGATGCTCAGAGACATAGAATTCTCAGCTCCGTGGTTTGAGGTTCCATCTTTATTCCCTGAACTTGTTTTATAACCTGGTAGGAGACCTCCTAGTGTGTGAAATATACAAGATATGGGGAAGAGGCCCACAAACCCTATTCCTAAAACAAAATCTAATTTTTCATTAGGTAGTAATTATTAATTAAGTATATTTTAATTGGAAATTTACCATGCACCACCAGCTCTACTAGGTATTCAAATATAGATTTGAATCAAACAAATACAATCACAGCTGTCATGGAGCACAGGTTTAATGGGAGATAACGTACAATAACTGATTAACTCTTGGTGCCATATCTGGAATGGTGGAGACCTACAGGGGTGATGGGAAAGTGCGATGGGAGACCTAAACCAGCAAAAGGTTGGAGAAAGTAGGTGTCCCCAAGGACTCCCTTGAGGAAAGAACTTTAAGTGAGAGCTGAGGTTTGAATCAATCAGTGAAAAGTGTTGAGAGAGAGCTGGAGAGGTGGCAGGATGATGCTGGAAGCACAGGAAGGGGCTGTGGGAAACCATAAAGGGGATTTAAGGGGGCAGTGGGTATGGTATGATTATAAATATATTTAAAGCTGAGGAAAATACAGAAAGGGAATGAAGTTCATTAGATATGGAAAAATCAGTGAGAAGGCTTTTGTAAGAGTCTCAATGAGAGATGCTCATGGCTTAGTCTAGACGCATAAAATTCCATCCAAAGACATTTAGAAAGGCTTGAATTTTCTCTGAGCTAAACTAGAGCTTGGGGACATCGAGCAGAGGCGAAAGAGTAAGGAAACAGAAATACCAACCCACGGGCAAAGTCATAACATTTGGAAGTTGGGGTGTTTGGAAAAACCTTGCCTATTTTTCAGTTTTGGCTGAAGTTGGCACTGTTATTATCACCCTACTGAAAAAAAGAGGAACGTGCTACTTGACAAAATTTGCAACCAACGTTTTTGGTTAAAGAAAGCTGCATTTATTTTGAACAACTTTTCGTTTTATTTCAGTCTTGTCTTTGATCTGACTCCTGTCAGAACCTTTCTTTCACGAGAGGATTTGAATATTACAGGAGGCAACATCTGTAATTTAAAACAAAGTGGTCCAGTTTGGCCTAGTAATTATTTCAGAGTGGGTTTCCAAAAGAGGGATACATCTATGGTAAATGTGCTGTACTGTCCTGCCTTTCTTCCCTGCTCAGCTGGCATCCAGCTAGCATCCATCCAATATCGCCTCATGCCTTTCCTAACCTAAGTTTAAATCCAAGCCATAGGTGATCAAAATTATTCACAGATATTAAACAAATCTACTAGTATACAAGCTCAGGAAGGGATTTTTATCTGTTTTTCTTTCACTGTGTGCTCCAGAACCTAGACACTCAATAAATAGTCATTGAAACAATGAACAAACAAATGTGGACCAAAAAATATGACATAATTCAAAATATTTCATCTTTTATTCAATGTCCAGGGCTTCCTGAACTTAGAAAGTACATTCTCATTCCCCTGGCATTTAGAACCTCCCCAGTAGAGTCCTATTACATATTTCTCTTAATTTAACAAACCTATATTATTCCTGTCTCCCCACAAAATTATTTTGGTTTTCTGTTTGTATCCCTCTTCTTATTTTGCTCCCTTAGCATGGAATTGTGCTTTTCCTCTCCCATCCCTCACCCCCTAGGTCTACTGTCAATTTTTTCTCCATCCTTTCAGGACTATCTCAAAGGCCTGCTCTTTCGGGAAGCCTTTCCTAGGAGCTTCTCACCATATCTAGACATACTCACTACTCCTCTTAAAAACTCAAGGCAATTTTTCTTTCATTGCATCTCATTTAGCCTGCCTTTTATTAAAATTATTTGTGTACCTATTCTATACTGTTGTATAGTTAGTATTCACTAAGGAAAACTGAACCACTCTAGGTATTTCAAATAGAGAGAATTGAGGGAATTTATTATGTAGGTGATGGGAGATTTAACAAAAACAAATAGTTTTAATGAGACAAACCAGAGATTAACAATAGCAGAAAGCCCTTCCCTCACGTGGGGCTTGTGAGACAATGAGAGAAAGTGGTAGAGGCAGTATTGCCAGAACCCAGAACCATAGGGCCAGAAGCATGGTTGGAGCTAACCAACAAGATCTGGGATCATGGGGAAAATAGTTGTCTCCCAGGAGTTGTAGTAATTGAAGAGACTCAGGTGCAGCCAGCATTGCCACACAATTACACAATTCTTCTCCCCTCAAATGTCTCCAATGCCTTGATTAGCCAAATCTACTTGGAAATCAGTTGACAAGGGAGCCTAAAAAGGGGGATACAGCTCCTTATGATACAGAGAAGAACAGGAGAACAAACAGGCAAATAACCTGTCGCTATAATTTCAGGAGAAAAAAAAGCAATGTGACTTTTCAACACCTAGTGAAATGTCTTACACAAAATATTGATTAAATTGTATTATATCCCACTTCTAAAAAGGGGAGTGTCATTCTGTACAAAGATGAAAATAAGAATTTATACATGAGGTGTTATGTAACCAGTAATTCTTTCTGCATGTCCACTAACCATCAACATAATTTTTAAAATATATGAAGCTTATTTTTTTATAAGCAAAATGTCATTATGAATTTGGTACTCCATCTCCAGTAAGTCCTGCCTTTCCCTTTTTTTCTGAGACTCTCTTAGCTTGTTTGAGTCACCAGAGCACAAGTTCTAGATCTTGTTTGGGTCTTGAAGTCCTGTGAAAAACTGATGAAACTGTCGATTTTCTGCTGGGGGTGAGGTGGGATAGAAGATGCTATTTGCGTATATACTCAATGTTGCATACAATTTCTGAGAGTTTGCATAGCCCAAAGCCTGCCCGTTAGTGTTCTGTATCACAGAATAGTGGAAGTCTTGACAATCACCTATTAATCAAATGAAATTTGAAAATAGCACACAGCTTATACCTGATGAGCTACCTTGGTTTCCTCCGTGTGGTCAACTCTAAGCAACCCAAACAGATGACTGGAGTCTGAAAAGGCATAGTCTAGAGCCTCAACAAGTTCTCAACTGGGAGAGAAAGTGAGAGGCCCGCGTACCGCAAAAAACAAAAAAAAAGATCACATTAATTTACAATGCAAGATACACTTTACATTCCTCTATGCTCCCCCAAAAAAGACACAAGTTGCTGACATATTTAATCAGATTTTACTGTGTCTCTTGAGTTCTAAGTTTCTTAATCTTTTATGTCAACTCTGTCATGGTATCTTTGAATCTAGTCTATAGCCTATTAGATGATAAACAATGAATTCCCATTATACTTAAAGAAAAACCACTCTCTAGCCCAGGAAACCTGGTTTTCAGGAAAAAATATACCAAATAATATACCAAAAAAGATATGCCCCAAATCTTAACTATACAAAGATTGAGAATATGAACTCAAAGTACACCCAAGGTTTCCAGGCACAAGTCTACTCTGTCCTTTTTCCTAGACAGGTATGTGTCCAAAGCCCCAGACTAAATACGCCCAGACCTCAGGCCACACTCCTGAAATTCCACATTGCTTTGAGTGAATTTCCAAAGCTGTGTCAAGGTAGGGTCCTTTAGTAAGCTGACTCAAGAAACATATTCTGGCCTTCTATTTTGGAATAGGTTTATACTTCAGGACTAGGCTGCTCCTAGGTGGGTAGCTGTCCTGCTGGTGGTACATCTGACCCCACTGCACACCCACTGATTCAGAATCTCCAAAAGCGGGGCCTACACATCAGGTGGAAAAGCACAGTTCTAGAGAGTATAACCTCCCATGGGGGATCTTGTCCTGAAAACACCCTGGACTGTAATAGAGCTTTTCTTCTAGGGAAGGCCAAGAGACGAGATTCCATCAATATTCTAGAGGACATTTGCACTTTGTTTATTCCTTACAGACCTCAGGAATTCTAGAGCTGCCAGGACGGCTCCCACATCCCCAGGCCCTGGGCCCACCCCAGCACCAGGCTAGCCACGGACCTAGACTCCAGGCTGGCTCTGTGGACTGAGGTTACAGGCTGATTCTCGAAGCCCCAGGCTCCAGGCTCACCCTAGCACCAGGCTAGTGTCCAGGCTGGCTTCCACAAAACCAGGCTCCCAGGCAGTTCCAGTACCACACTGGACTCTGAGGACCCATTCACTGGGCCCACTCCAGTGGTCCCCAGCACTTGGTTGGCCCAGTGAACCCAGGCTCCAGTCCTACCCCAGTGCCCACCCACTACCCTCTTCCCCAAGGGGCTCCCCAATGGATTGTAGAATGAAACTCCTCCTTTAGCCTAGCAGTATCTGAAACACTGACATCTGGTCTTTACATCTTTTCTAATTTTTCCTCACTATTTCTCTTCCAATACCATGTGCTTCTGTATCTTATAAGTTTCTAGTTCTGTGTGTTTTTTACTAATATTTTCTCTATCTGAATGTCCAACACCAAATATCTCTTATTTTTGAAATATCCCCTCTTTCATGAAGCCTGACCTCACCCCCGCAGTCAAAAATACCAGCTCCCCTTTTGGAATACCTACTAAAGTTATGGTGTTTCATTAGAGTACTTTTCACATTTTCCTCTCTTTCATAATAACCCATACATCTCCTTTATGGCTTTCTTATCTTGGTATCCCCCATAAAGCCTACCAGCATGGTGCTTTTGGCAAAGAAGATGCTCCTCATATTTTGATGGAATGAAGGCTGCAAGTAAAATATTACTGCAAGATTCAGGTGCTCTGCATCTACAATATTTTTATATTTATCTACTGAGGTCATTCCTTTTTGGTAGTTGAGATTCAGAAGAATAAAGTGTTATAACTGGAAATCAAACTGAAAATTACAATGAAGAATGTAGTATGCTGTGTGGGCAGTAAGGAAATTCTTTTACATAACCCATTGTTAGTTTTCTGCATCAACTTGGCTAGACTATTACCCAATCAATTGTTCAAACGCTAATCTTGGTGTAACTATATTTAATAGATGCAGTTAATGTCTCTAACCAATTGATTTTAAGTAAAGGAGATTACTTACCTTCCATAATATAGGTGGGCCTGATTCAATCAGTTGAAAGATCTTAAGAGCAGAAATGAGGTTCCTCCGAAGAAGAAATTCCACCTGTGGAGAGAGAGAACCGCTTCAGCTCATGCCTCTGAGCTGCTGCCTGTCTTTCCTGACAGATGCCCTATGGATTTGGGATTTGCCTGGTCAGCTCCCACAACTGTAAAAACCAGTTCTTTGCAATAAATAAATAAACAAGCAAATACCAGTCATCCTTTAGTATTCATGGGGGATTGGTTCCAGGAGCCCTCACAAATATTAAAATCCATGGATGCTCAACTCCCTTTTATAAAATGATGTATAAAATTGTTGAATTCACAATTGTGAAACCCACGGATATGGAGGGCCAGCTGTAAATAAACAAATTCTTCCTACTGGCTCTGTTTCTGTGATGGAACTCAGACTGATATGCTTATTATGAAAATTTTCACCTGAAATTTTTAAAAGTTCATGATTTTGTATGTATGTATGTATGTGCATATACATGTTTCATAGATAAATGTGTACTCATATACATACATACATAAATACCCACACATAGTACAGATTAAAACAATAAAAGATACCTTTTTTGCCTAACAAATAAGCAAGGTTAAAAATTATGATAATGCTCAATGTTATTGAGAGTTCTATGAGATGAACCCTATATGACTGTGAATAAGAATGCCTTTCTCAGAAATTTAAAAAACATACAATATTGCTATTTTAGTCAGAAAAAGAGAATTTTTAAAAGTCACAGAATTAAATAATACTCAAGAACATAAGATTAATAAAGAATAAGTTGCCACTTATTTGGTTAATTGATACCTCTTATTATAAAAGCTGCTATCAGCTAAATCAAGCATTAGATTAAAAAGTGTCATTCATCATCACATGAACAGTGAACCTCGACACTTGGTAAAGCCTCACCTGACTCAGGACAAGCCAAACAGCAGACTTCCAGTTGGCTCTTCCAAAAGGGACATAGGAGGGGCTCGAACTTAGCTTGTTTCCCCTGGAAGGAGTCACCACTCACAAGGTTGTTCTCTTACTGACTCAGGGGATGTGACACGTCCAGGTGATTTGGTCTTCAGTTGCTTAACTCTTGATAGCTTGACAAATTTTAGTTTAGTACATTGATATTACCCTGTGTGTTGTGAGTGTAATGAATAAGAGGAAAACAGATTTTCATAATGTTAGCAAAATATTTTTCTCATGATATAATTCACACAAGCCAACTTCAATTCTTCAGTGACTTTAGATTATAAAAAGTCACAGCTAGAAGAGATTTTAGACCAACTCTCTCTTTTCACAGGTGAGGAAGCTGAGGGTATGAGAAGTGAGGTGATTTGCTCAAGGTCACCCCAATGGGTGGGGACAAAGGCAAGACTGTCATCCAGACCTTCTGTGTGATCTTACTATGTCACCATGTCACCCTCCCTTCTTACTTATGACTTGTTTGGGTCAGAAAAATCATTAGCCATCATTAAAGCATAATAGAGACAAGAAAAAATGAGGTTGAACCTAATAATTTTCCTTAATTATAGTTATTTCTTTAAATGTGTTCATGTAATTGTATTCAAAGCTATGCTGTCAAAATCTGTAGCCACCTGCTCCATATGGCAAATATACACCTGAAATGTGTCTAGTATGACTGAGGAGCTAAATTTTTAAGAATTAATTTAAATTTAAAATTGAAAATGTGCTTGATTAAATTATTAAGAATGTTTTAAGTTAGGTTTAGAACAATATGGATAGGCGAATCTACTTTTCTAACTGTAAATTTTATGAAACCTACATGAAGAGCAAGTATTATTTTCAATGAAAATTGAGACATACTCTAAAAAAATATATACAGGATTTCAAAGACTTAGTACACAAAAAAGAACATAAAATACTTCATGAATAACTTCTGTATTGGTTATATGTTGAAAAGGTAAGATTTTGGGATAATTAGGTTAAATTAAATGTTATTGCAATTAACTTCACTGTTTCTTTTTACTTTTTCAATGTGGCTGCTAGAAAGTTTTAAGTTACATGTACGGCCCTCATTATATTTCTATTGGATGGGGCTGATAGAGAACCTCAAGTTTTTTCAAATTTGTAATGAAGTGTATCTAAATAGCTCTTGTAGGGGCACATACGAACAAACTGCTGCTGCTAATCACTTTGGGTCCTCCTATGCTAGCTTCTGAAACGTATCAATTAGAAATGAACACCTGCAATTTGGGATGTTGTGATTTATTCCTGGTGAAATAGACACCTGTAGAAAATCTTGGGGATTTGAGAGTTAAAAAGTAGTTGAAGGAAATCATTGATATACAGGGGATCTATGTTGCTTCCCTCTTATCACACCACGTTGAAATCACTCTCATAAATCCTGAAGGTATTATATTTTTAATAGTGTCTGAGCCCTGGATGTTTCATTGATGAATATTGTGGGCACTCTGAGTCTCCAATAGGACCTTTCTCTTGAATAATATATCCCTTAATGCTACCTCCCACTTTCAGTCTGAGTAGTTGTAACAAACTTCAGACATCCAACTGATATCAGGTTTCTTAGCATAATTTCATTTGGGGCTTGTAACTGAAACCATTGTGTTTGTTGTCCATGACATCTTAGACATAGGGTATGTCCCTCCTAATTGGCGGCCAAGTATTTCTCCTAGGCTTTGGTTTCCCTTTCTGGGAAAGAGCAGGCTCCCTTTGACATGCCATGCCACCCCATGGGTATATCATGAACCTCCGTTTCAGATGCTCTGAATAGTGTCTCGACTGCCTTCCATTTTTAGCACTCAGATGTTCTTTGAATATCTATTATGGGCTGAATTGTGTCCCCCCTCCCAGAATCCATTTGTTGAAGTCTTAACACCTGGTACCTCAGAATGTGACTGTATTTGAAGATAGGGTCTTTAAAGATGTAGTTAAGGTAAAACCGGGTCACGCAAGTGAGTCCTGATCCAACATGACTGGTCTTCTAATAAGATGAGATTAGGACACTTACATGTGCACACACAGAGGGGAAGACCTTATGAAGACACAGTGAGAAGGTGGCCATCCGCAAGGCAAAGAAAGAGAGCTCTGAAGAAACCCAACTCACCGACACCTTGATCTTGGACTTCCAGCCTCCAGGACTGAGAAAATAAATCTCTGTTGTTTAAACCCCCTAGTGTGTGGTCTTTTGTTACGGCAGCCCAAGCAGAGTAGCATAGCATCCTTCTCGGTTGCCCTTGATTAAGCGTCCCTTCTCTAGACAACCATCAAATGCCTTTTTGTTGGATGTCACTTTTATTTGCCCTTGAAGGAAGATGTTTCTCCATTTGCCCAAAGACATTAGCCCTGTGGCGCTCCTCAGTTTCCTCCAAAGTGAATCTTACATGTGCCAGGTTGTCTACTTTTTAAAGTCAGACCATCCCATACATTGCCTCCAAATTTGATGAAAATTCCCCTAGCCAGTTTTTCATGATGTGTTAATTAAAATAGAGAAGCCATTTAATTTTTATAGATCATGCTTAGGTTCTAATAACAGTCAGCCTTAGAGAATTTAAAAAGCAGTGAACGGGGTAGAAGGAGCAAGGCCTGTGCAGGATTATGGACCCAGGTTGAAATTTGAATGTGTACTTATACCCTCGGTGGCCCCAGGGAAGTTTTAATCCTCCTGGGTCTCTGTTTCCTCAGCTTTACATTAGGGTTACTAGTCCCTACCTCAAAGGGTTACTTGGAGAATTAAATGAGATAACATATGCCAGGTTCATGGCAAGTGATAATAAATATTAATCCTCTTGCCCCAAAGGGAATGACAGTCTCTTTGAAATATGACTACAGATTCTTTTTAAAAACAACAACAGCTAAAGTGTTTTATAGTTAAAGAAGGGGGAGGAAGAACATCTGTTTATGGTGCCCTTTGGTGAAACAACATTCATTTATATTCTAGGGCAATGATGTAGCCCTAATTCTCTAGACCCTGGAAAGCAGTTAGTTGGAAATACACCATTGTTTAGCGTCTCTGGAAGGAAGGGGGTCCTTGGTGAGCTTTAAACACTTAACACGTGGTAAAAACACTTTACCACGTGACTCAGCTCTGAAGACTTGTTTGCATCTTTCCTTTTTTTCTGATCAAAATAATAATGGTAATGCTTAGTTCACTAAGAAGAAAATTTATGCCTAACAAATTATTTAAGGGAAGTTTTTAAATAATACACCTAGAATACCCATATTTATGCATTTACACACATACTTACTCACATCTACCTATCAGTAAGAAGTACCATGTCAATGCGAAAGATTTCCCCATTCATATTTGATTGAATTCCACAGACACGTGGGTACTAACTGTCGGCAAATTTCTCTCATGCCTCTGAATGGAGAGGAGACAAATAAATTGAATGCAGTCGTGCCCTCAAGTCCTGGCCATAACTCTGCTATTAAAAATGGAATTTGAACTCACATCACATGATTTTAAAGCTCTTAGAAAGGTTCTGGGTGAACATTAAATGGAGTAGAACAGCTGCTGGCCCCTCACATCTCTATTCTAGTTAATTGCTACTGACAAAACTGGTTAGTCCCCTCAGTCTGACTGCTCTTGGGAACATGTCCAGGCCAGGAAGATGGTCCCTTCATTAGACTGCATTATTCTCACTCAGCACTCTGCTCCCTGCTGGTAGGACAAAGCCTGAGTATTAGTTCCTCCCTGCTGTGCTGCTAAATTGAGGGGGTCTGTTATTAATCCACACACTCTTCAGAAAAGAAAAGAAATCAATCTATCCAGATATTTTAAATAATAACACATCAGCAAGGTGATATTCCACCAACACAAATGACAAGAGCATCCAGTTCATTTATGTCTTTCCCATCAGCTTTTCCAAGATTCAAAGGAAATGTGACTCCTAAAAGTACAAAGCAATTAAAATACAATCCTGTTAAATGTCAATATTTTACATTTCCTCCCTAAAGGCATTAGATTAGAAATAAATTAGTTTTATAAGAAACATTTATTAAAGGTATAACTAGGTAGTAGAAGTGATATAGAGATACATAAAAAGATGACTATTCTTGAACTGGTGAGAATTACTTTGGATACTGTATTAGATACTGTATTTGAATTTGGGGCTGCCGAAACAAAATACCACAGACTGGGTGGCTTAGACAACCGAAATTTGTTTTCTCACATTTATGGAGGCCAGAAGTCCAAGATCAAGGTGTGGGCTGGTTGGGTTTCCTCTGAGGCCTCTCTCCTTGACTTGCAGATGGTGCCTTCTCTCTGTGTCCTCATGTGCTCTGTGTGTGTGTTCTAACTTCTGCTTCATATAAGGGCACCAGTTATATTGGGTGAGGGCCCACCCATATGACTTCATTTAACCTTAAGCACATCTTTAAAGGTCCTATCTCCAAATACAGTCACATCCTGTAACCCTTCCTTAGCCAAAGTAGATGTTTCAGAAGGCAACTGGAGGTTCTCTATTAAGAAGGAACGGTGAAGCTAGAAGAACAAGGTTTTGTTTGGATAATATGTATCAATGGCAGCTGTATTCAGTAAAATAAAGACCAAAGAAGAAAAATGTGAAACCTCCCCATGTGCACTCCTGATCATTCAACAATTTAAGAGAATTTGAAAACGCTGGATTGAAATGTAGTTATTTTGTATACAGCAGTTCCCCTTACCTGCGGTTTGGTTTCGGTTTCACTCTCTGAGGTTTCAGTTACCCATGGTCAAAACGATAAACGATTCAAAATATTTTTTTGCTTTTTAGAAAAACTTTTATTGGAGCAGAGTTGATTTACAATGTTGTGCTACTTTCTGCTGTGCAGCACAGTGAATCTGTTATGCAGATACATATGTCCACTCATTTTCAGATTCTTTTCCCTTACAGGTCATTACAGAGTATTGAGTAGAGTTCCCTGTGCTATACAGTACGACCTTATTAGTTATCTATTTTATACATAGTAGTATCCATATGTCAATCCCAATCTCCCAATTTATTGCCCTCCTTCCCCCTGGCAACCATAAGATTGTTTTCTATAATACATCTGTAACTCTATTTCTGTTTTGTAAATAAGTTCATTTGTACCATTTTTAAAAAATTGTGTGCTGTTCTGAGCATGATGAAATCCCGAGCTGTCTTGCTCCATCCCGCCTGGGATCCCCAATCATTGGCATCCTCTGCTCCTGAGACCCAACCGTCACCTCCGTTGTGGCTCAATGACCCAGGATCACCTGAAGCACACATACAGTCAGAAGGGCAATAGTAGCCTAATGCTACGTCGCAATGCCTGTGTCATTTATCTCACTTCATCTCATCAGGTAGGCATTTTATCATCGTACATCACAAGAATAAGGGTGAGAACAGTACAATAAGATCTTTTGAGAGAGAAAAAAGACCACATTCACATAACTTTTAATACAGTATATTGTTATAATCCTTCCACTTTATTATTAGTTATTGCTGTTAATCTCTTACTGTACCTAACTTATAAATTAAACTTTATCATAGGCATGTATAGGAAAAAACGTAGCATATATAGGGTTTAATACTATCAGCAGTTTCAGGCAACCACTGGGGTCTTGGACTCTTTCTCCCTTGGAGAAGGGGGGACGATTATATGTACAAAGTGGAGGTCACATGGTCGGAAAACTGAGCACCAGGCAGGGACAGGGCTTCTTTACTTCTCATACCCATCCAAGTACCCTGAGACCCATTCCTCCTTGGAACCAGAAAGGACCTGAGAGCCCATCAGTCCAACCTGATTAATCCTACGAGTGAGGAACCTGAGACCCTTGGAGGAAAAGCTTGCTCAAGATCAAAAGGATGTAACACAGTCAAGGCTACAATTTGGACTCACAGATTCATGACCGTGCCTTTTTCACCACATCATATTTCCTCTTGCTCTGAAATTCTTTGGCTGTTTCTGGAGGTGTTTTTGTTGTCAGACCACCAGTACATTGCCCTCCTTACAACGTATATATTTATATATATTTTAATACTGTATAACGCAATTATATATACTATAAACAATAATATATACACTGCCCTCTTTATATTTTATGCATATTAAAATATAAGTATAGTATACTATATAACATATATTACATAACACGCTAATACAATTGTTTTATATTGTGTATATATTTTGTGTTGTACATATAGCGCCACTAGTTCATCAGGCTCTGACTCTGTCAGGGCAGCTGCTCTGCAGTGTCCCCTCTGGCTCCTCATTAACTCTCCATCATCACCCCCAGCAACCTCTTTTGCCGGACAATCCCACAATGTTCCCCCTGTAGCTCTAAGAAAACCACGCTTGACTCCCTTGTCAAGGTCTTTTCTCATCCATAATGCTTTGCATCTGTTCTCCTCTGATTTCTCTGTTTCTCAGATTCTACAGAGGATCTGGTTCCTAACTGTTTGCCTGTACTTGAATCCCCTACTTCCCCAAACTCAGGTGTGTTCTCCTGGTGTTTTTATATTTCCCTGGGCTTCTGACCTGGCTTTTACCTGGGGCCCTATCTTCTTATGTGCATTATCCTGTAATCTTGCTGTGATACAAAAATCTGATCTGGGGCAATTTTATAATAAATCACTATAGCACATAGGAGGAAGTTAAGGAATTCTGGCTAAAGACACTTCTCCTTTATGTTCTTTAATCCTGAGTAACATTTTCCAAGCAAAAAAACGGATAACAATATGCCTTAGTTTTAGTTTCCCATTCTTGCTATTTTTATTTTTTCCTTTTTCATTTAAATCACTAACCCAGTTCCTCCCAACCCAATGGACCCAACCCAACAATTATCCTCTGGGTCGTCTCTCCTTTGGTTTCATCGAACAACCAAGTATTCAACACAAGCTGAGAACTGTGAACATAAAGTCATTGGATAACTGTAACACACAATCCCTGCCAAGTATAAATGCCTTAATTAATTCATAGTTTATCTGTTTGAAAAGTCAGCTAGTTCAGTTTTGTGCTTTACACAGACATTATTTTCTTTTCATCATGCTGAAAGCCAAATTTGGTTTTAGTGCAAGCTACGCTCTACTGAAACATTAGAATCATGAAACCAACCTCCAGAAGATCTAAACATGGGTTTAGATCTAAACATCTAGATTTGAGGCTGGCTTACTTCAATTAGCCCCGAAGTGGTAATCTAACTAAATTTCTCTTAAAAGCCAGGCAGACATTTGTTTTGGTTAATTTTCAAGGACTGAGTTTTTGGGCATAAAAAAGACATTGTGAGAATAAGAAATTCAAGTGACTAATAATAACACATATCACTGCAAACTCTCTTGTACCGTCTTTTGACTTTTCCACTGATTATGAGAAACAGCAATGTCCCAGCTCATGCGCAAAGTCAGTGGCAGAGCAGAGAAAGCTCCACTGGATGGGAGGTACTGTGTCCAGGCAACTTTGCTTTGCTGTGCTTTTTCCATCTGCAAAAGGCTGTGAATTATACTCTACTGGCTAGGAGTTAAGTCTAAAGAATGTGTCTATACTGAAAAGTCTAAGCGTAGTACAAGGGGAAAGGTTTACTACAATGAAGACATAAAGCAAGATGAGCCTGATTCACCCACTAACGTTCTTTCTTTTCGAACATTTTTAAAACATTATACAGCTCAGTTACCCTTTTCTACAATTTACAAAATAACCATAAAGGTGACATCTTGTAGGAAGGAAGAGTGTGGTCTCTGTATGCAGACCACCTAGGGATATGCCCTGCCACTTATTTGCTGATCTAACTTCTCTGTGTCTCAACTTTTTCATTTGTAAAATGGAGATAATCCTATCACTCTCTTTTTTGTTGGTGCGAGGACTAACTGAATTAATACATGGATAGCGCTTAGAACAGTTTCTAACACGTGGTAAGCACTACACATACACAAAGTTAATTGATATACGTAATTTAATGGTCAGTCTTACATGTGAGGTTTAATGAAGAGTCTTACTATCTTGTTATTTTTCTTATTGCATTAATGTGAAATTATTTATATACTGATGACAAATTATCCTCCAGAGACTATGGATTGAAATAGTATATAACGGTCTAATATTCTACATCTGGCTTTCCCGATGATATTTATTTTGCAAAAATTATGCAGGGTAGCATTATTGGGGTTTTAACACAGGGAGAGCTGGGTAGAGAAAGAGTCAAGATAATAAAGGCAATTAAGGATAGTGTTTGTCAGTAACCAACAGTCTCCAGGGGACCATTTACATAATAACCTCAAACTATACCTCCACAGATCCTGGGGCACAGTAGCTTCTCAAAGCTGAATTTCATGAAACCAGCCACCGAAAAGGAACTTCCATGGAAAGACTGTTTGGGGCTGAGGCTATTGACTAAAACACCAACTTTGGGGAAATACATTTGGGAAAACCCTGATTCATAAAATTAGAGAAACCACAGTCTGCATATTTATTATTTTAAAGTCTATCCAAGAGGGGAATCAAATCAAAGAGGACTTATTTTTATTAAATAAGATTCTAGAATTTGTTGCTAATTAGGGGCCTTTAAAAACAGTTATAGGATTAAAGGTTCAACTTGAACAACTCCTTTCTTTCTTTTTTCATCCGCTTTACCAAGCACATACATTTTGAACCACTCAAGCAGATCACATCAAAAAGATATCGAAGAAATTTGTTCTCTCTTATCACAAATAATTTTTACAGAAAGGACAGTTTTAATTACTTTTCCCAAGTGGATTTGGTACTGAATATACTGAGAGTATAAGGACTATACTGCTGAAATTTTTACAAACAGAATGTTAAGTACATGCTGTGTAGTAATCAATTTAAAAACTTATTTTTCAGGTAGTAAGAAGGTAATTGGTCTCCTCAAAATATTAAATCATTTTAATAACTGTTTAAGTTAAAGATCTGGCCTGTGGCTTCAGAAAGCCAAATACCTGCCTGATTAACATCATGTAGAATAAACACCTGAAAATTAATACAAATTTCATTTTTCATTCAAAGGTATACCATTCATTATTCATGGCCCTCCTCAGATATCAAAACAGTGCTTTATTCCTCCTCTTGGAGCTAGTCAACCACTAGATTTTAAACATTTGAATATTTCTGTGCTACAATCTTTTTGCCCATAAAACAATTATTTCTGAATCTATTTTATATCATAAACAATAAAGGTTACAAATTTCTTTGAACTGCTCACATGGAACAATTTCCTAAATACATTATCATACAACCTCAGAACAAGGAGAGACAATTGAAGTCTTGATAGTTTCTGGACCATTTTTCCACCATCTGTGGGCTCTGGTATTTTGTGTACATTATTTCTAATTATCCTGGGACAGGAAAAATTGTTATTTATACCCACATGTATATTTATCTCTCTTTTCTTCTAAGAATGGTGGAATATGGTGATAGAAGGATGTGGGTAGGCAAGCTTGGAGGGACTCAGGCCAAGTTAAATAAATCTGCATTAAAAAGAGGGAGATTGAGAGCTATGGTAAAGAGCTGGGAAGATTTACAAACCGTCCTTGGCAAGAAACAAGAAAGGAGAAAAATGATTTTGGAAAATATGGGAATAAAATACAGTGGAGGGTGCGATGTAAGCTCCTCCTCCCATTTCCCATACAAATTTTGAGTAAAACCACTCTACTAAAATGGTATGGTCAGAGTGGAGTTTTCACCGTGAATGTGAAGAGGGGTTGAATTGGCACTCTGAGCACAAACGGATGGTGTACAGGACTGCTGCTTCTGGACTACACTACCACACCTCTGAAGCCAAGTATTGACCCCATGTTGTAGAAGACGATTTGGGGCTCTGAAAAACTCCATGGGATTCTCAGGGTCACCTTCTGGTCAAGCAGCAGAGTTGAGATTTGAATCAAGTTCCCTCCAGCTTCTCTCCATGTTCTTTCTGCCGAATTATTTCCTATCCACTGAGAGACATTGTCCCCTAGACTGAACTCTTAAGATTAATTCTTCTGCTTCCCAAAGCCTAACAGCGCCTGGAACTGTAAAGTAAAGCGTTTGTCACTGATGATAGGTGTAGATATTTCATGGTGGCCCTAGACCGTGAGCTTCCTGAGGGCAGTGTTGTCCTGCTGTTCTGCCTTCCACTGCACTCTTAGCACTTAGCCCAGGACCTGACACAGAAGAGGAACCAAGCAAACGTTGGAAGAATGAGTTCTCAGATAACCAGTATCTAGTCTGCAGGTTCTTTCAATTCTTAACCATTTTTTGTCATCCATTTTCAAGATGATAACTTTCTAGTGGAATAGTCTAGCATGGCAACTTTTCAGGTTTTTAATAATGTTACAACTATGCTTAAATTGAAAACATCTTCATCTACAATCTACCTTTCTATTTCCAGAATTTGCATCCCGTGATAGATGTGATGAATATCCATGGTTGAACTTTACAGCCATGCTTCCTCGTCAGCATATCCAACAACTTCGGGCATTCTGAGACAGAAGGAATTAGCAATAGATTCCGAAGTCTTCACAATTCAGTTCTTTTAAAGTGTATCATTTTTTCATGAAGATTATACTTCTAGGTCAAAATGTATGAGTCTTTGCTGGATGCCTCATGGATTCTAACACTGGGCTTTTTCATTTGGCTGCATGATTCATTTCAAAGGAAAGATTTCTGATTTCAGCCTGTGGCTTAGAGCCCTAGATATTATCTCAGCATGGGCATGTAGAACATAAATGCCATTTCCAGCACTGTGCAACACAGCAGGGCATGAGTAGCTTGCTGACAAATAAGCTTTCCTAGGAGCAAGATATGAAATAAAACCTTGGAGAATTTAAACTTAAGAGCTAGTTTTGTTTACCCTCGCCGAGTTAATCAGATGTGTCCTATCACATTGATTCTTCCACTCTCATAACACCCTGTATCACTTCTAATAGAACTTACCAAAGGTGTAATTTCACAATTATTTGTATGATGCTGTGATGAATAGCTACTTCCCCTTACAAGATTATCAGATGTCTGACTCTAAGCTGTTATTATTGGTTGATTGTTTGATTCACTATTACTTCTGCATAGCCTAGCACAGGGCTTAAGTATTCAATAAATGTTTCTCAGTGGATAAAATGAATGATTTTACATTTATAACTGGACAGGGTCTGTTTCCTAGAAGAAGCATGAACAGCGGTAGTTCTTAACTTGGCTCCAAACATAGCCCTAAACCAATAGAATCAGAATCACTGTGGATGGTTAATAAAAAGCAGAGTCTTGGGCTTTGAATCAGAATCTCTAGGGATAGTGGCATGGCAATCTACCCTTTAATTACAGACTCCAGATAATCTCAGACATACTAAAACTCGATAATCCACTGCTACTCAGTTCTTTTATTTGATAGCATCGTGCACTTCAAAAGGAAGATTGCCATTTTCAGGCTGAGATTTAGAGCCCCAATGTTATCCGGCACCCATATATCGAAGGCAAATGCCACCAGAGAAAGTCAAGAGTTCACTCAACACTGGTCGCACTGTAGACTTGCCTTCGCCACGTGTGTTACTTCTATTCATCTGCTTTACTTTAAGAGGGCATGAGTTCTAACAAAAAGCTGTGCTTGAGATTCTGGAATTCTCAGTCTCTGGGGACAGACATGCAATTCTTCTCATCAGTCAAGAAGCACTGCGGGGGCTTCCCTGGTGGCGCAGTGGTTGAGAGTCCGCCTGCCGATGCAGGGGACACGGGTTCGTGCCCCGGTCCAGGAAGATCCCACATGCCACGGAGCGGCTGGGCCCGTGAGCCATGGCCACTGACCCTGCGCGTCCGGAGCCTGTGCTCCGCAACGGGAGAGGCCACAACAGTGAGAGGCCCGCGTACCGCAAAAGCACTGGGGACAAACATTTCCAAGCCAAGTGTGTACATTTGATGTGAAAAGCACACCTCCAATTAATCATCTTGTCCCGGCTGGAACACTTTCCCCAGAATTACTGCAAGAATGATTGAAGGACCATTCTCACCTGTTTTCCAGGCACAAAGGATTCATACTAATTTTGTCTTTGACCTTCTTTCCCTAATTTGGTGTATTTGTTTATTGTTGTCAGATTGTAAGCTAGACACTTCTCAATCAGGTAGCTGTAATGGGCAAAATGTTGACTCATTTTGTAAGGCATCTGGAGAGGGGGAAAGTGTTTTGTTTACTGAATTTGAATTATGAAAGGTGGGAGTGTTTCAAAAAAGAAAAATAACCATATTGCTTATAATTTGTGCTCCCGAAATGCTGTTTAATAGCCAGACCAAGTCAAGAAACACTTTGTTCCCATTTGCTAGCAGTGAATTTCCAGCCGGGCTGGCTTCACAGAGTAAACCTAACGCAGTCTTCCATTCTCCTTTACCTGTTTTGCTATATTTCAAGAGCATGTCTGTTTTTTTTTCGGAAAAGTTTGTTTCCATCCATCATGTTCTCCCTTACGTAAAAACTAAAACAACTTTTGTCTTTTCTTCTCAGATCTTAAACGAAGCAATCGATTATGACTGCATGGGCGAACTCTTTACACTTTAATGAATTCTTTATCTTAGAGGAACATGTGTTTTATGCTTCAAAAGGGATGGCAAAAAATGAACCTCAAAGTCAAATTCATCCAAATGTCTGTTGTAATTGGGTGGGTTTAAACATTGCCATTCATCAGCACTAAAAAAGCAGTAATCTTTCGTAAAATTTATAGTTCTGAACTATCTCACCATTACCCATCAAGCATATTTGAATTTTCTGAGTCTCCCTTCAGGTAAATCTTCTGAACCCTCTAGCAAGAGCTTTTGTTTTGTTGGAAATACAGCTCCCATGGGACTGCCTAGTTTCCCAGCCCCCATGGGACTGCCTAGTTTCCCAGCCCCATGAGTACTTGGAATGAGAAATCTCCTTTTTTTCTGGAAGTATTGTGCATAGAATAGATGCCAGCCATAGATAGCACCTTCTTGAAAGTGTGGACAGAGCCTTAGTTATATTAATACATCTCTGCCTCCCTATCAGGTGTCAAACCTGGCAAAGGGAACTTGATTAGAATGAAGACATTTTCCAAGTTGACTAGGGGTAAACGAAGCCAGCTGTCACAGCAAAATTACCCAGTACCAGATGGTAGTCACTGTTGAAAACCAAGGACATGTCTGTAGATGGATAGTTAATCCACCTTAGAGAGGATGAAATGGTTAGGTCAAGTGTCCACTTCTTTTCTAATAGAAAATGGGAATAAGTACTTAGAATTTGTGCTACAACATGAAATAAGAAAAACTCATGCAAATGTCTAAATGATTTAGCACCTTTTTCTCATGACTTTAAATTCAAAGATAAGGACACAACCTAAAATGTTGAGATGATAACAGACCCAAATTAGCACTTCACAGCTGGACACAAATGCAAAGCGAACCAACAGTTTTCATTGTCTTGTCACCTGCAGCTAATATAAAGCATATATTCTCCCTTTCCCTCCCCAAAACCCTTTCCCAGTTTCCTGCCCAGACCTTCATCCTTGGTGACAGCTTGCTGCACCAGAGGCTGTCAAAATGTGAGCCCTATGCCAGTGGCATCAGTAGCTCCTGAGAATTTATGAGAAATATAAAATTTCAAGTCCCACCCTAGACCCACTGAACCAGAAACTCTGGGATAAAAGCTTGGCAACCTATATTTAAAAGAGCCCTCGAGGTGATTTTGATGTTCACTAAAATTTAAGAACTACAGGCCCAGGTCATGTGTCACACTGACCTTAATTACAATTTGTTTTATTTGCATTTAAGATTTTCTCATTTTATAAGTAGCATGAGGGGAACAGGGGTCTAGGTGAATGAGAGAGGGGTCCTACAATCCAACCACTTTGGGATGTTAAGGCTTGCAAAATGTAAACGTTCTGCTGTTTCTCCATCCTTATTTTCTTGATTTCTCCACAAGATATCGATGGCATGTAGGTGCTTTCCTGAATTCTTAGGCTCCACACTTTCTACATTTTATAAGAAGGCCTGATAATTTCCCCTTCTCCAATTCAATAAGATTTTGTCTACTTCTTTCCAGTAGTTTCCAATTAACAAATTCTTAGAATTTCTATTATCATCTCTAAAGTTTTCTCCCACTACATTAAATACTTATTTTATTAAATACTTATTTACAGCAATAGTTCTCAATTTTGACGTCATATTAGAATCACATAGGGGAGCTTTTCAAAAAAATTCCCAATGCTGGAATGTACTACAAACTAATTAAATTGAAATATCTGGGAGTAGGATCTAGACATCAGTACTTTTTTTTTTTCAAGCTCTTAATTGTGCAGCCTGAATTCAGAACCATTATGTTATAGAATATATATGCAACCTATTTTAACACCTTTCTTTATTAATCTTGGAAATTTAATTCAGGATCTGGTTATATGAACACCCATGTATCAAATACTCTTTTTAATCCATTAATCACATTAAAAAAAACTCCATATACTTGTGCAGGCAAAGAAAATGACCAAACAGAATACTTCCTTCTTGGAATTCAATATCAACAAAAGTTGACAATGCCTTACTTAGATCAGTGATAGTAGTCTACTGAAAATATGATTTTTTTAGTAAAGGCCAGTATTAAAAGAGGAGAAATAAAAACTCATTAATAGAAACAAAATTTTGGACTCTTTTCTTATATTTACAACTTGTTTCTGATGCAGATTAGCTTCAAAAGAAGGTCTCGAAAGCTGAGTGCTACCATGTGAGTACATCCCTCCCTAAGAATGTAAGAGAGCATAGGGAGCCATAAGATATGGGAGAATACAATCTCAGGCTCGAAGTAGAAAACAGCAGCTGCTCATCTGAGAGTTAACAGATACCTACTTTCTGACACTTCTACTAAGGCTTCAGTCACTCTTAAGATGCAATTTTTAAAAATATAATGGAAAAGGGCTTTCGTTCTTACCAATGTATTTACATTGCATAAAATCCTGGGTAATCATGTCCAGAGGAACTCAAATATCTAAAATGCAGAAACTTCAACCTTGATCACATGATGCTGGGAAGCACAAGCCGGCAGAAGCAAACTCATGTTTTCCAGAGAAAAGCAAGTCTGACTCCAGTGGATTTATATTAAGAAACTGATACATTTAAAAGAAATGAAGAAACACAAAGCATTTCTACGGAAGTTCAAGATTTATGCTTATTGAGCATACGGGACACTCATGATTATATAACCGGTTTGTGGTACAAAGGAGAAATATAAAGAATCCCAGAGTTATCTGCCATAGCCCTTAATTTCACTGCCTAGTTGAGGGTCGGCAAGCATTTTCTGTAAAGAGGCACATAGCAAATATTTTCTGCTTTGCAGATCATACCGTCTGTGTTGATACTACACAACTCTGCCACTGTGGAACAGAAGCAACCACAGACAATATCGGTGAGGTTGGGTTCCAGTAAAACACATTTTACAAAAACAAGCAGCTGGCCAGCCCTGGCTAACAGGGCAGGCATGGCTGCACGCTGGTCTAGCGCATCATTTCTTTTTTTTTTTTTTTTTTTTTGTGGTACGCGGGCCTCTCACTGTTGTGGCCTCTCCCGTTGCGGAGCACAGGCTCCGGATGCACAGGCTCAGCGGCCATGGCTCACGGGCCCAGCCGCTCCGCGGCATGTGGGATCTTCCCAGACCGGGGCACGAACCCGTGTCCCCTGCATCGGCAGGCGGACTCCCAACCACTGCGCCGCCAGGGAAGCCCCCTTTTTAAAAAACAAAAAATTAGTTAATTAATATTTTTGGCTGCATTAGGTCTTCGTTGCTGTGCGCGGGCATTCTCTAGTTGAGGCGAGCGGGGGCTACTCTTCGTTGCGGTGCGCGGGGTTTCTCGTTGCGGTGGCTTCTCTTTGTCGTGGAGCACAGGCTCTAGGCCTGCAGGATTCAGTAGTTGTGGCTCGCGGGCTCTAGAGCTCAGGCTCAGTAGTTGTGGCGCACGGGATTTGCTGCTCCGCGGCATGTGGTATCTTCCCGGACCAGGGCTCAAACCCGTGTCGCCTGCATTGGCAGGCAGATTCTTAACCACTGCGCCACCCAGGAAGCACCATAGTGCATCATTTCTATGTGTGACCACACAACTCATCTGCCTTGAAAGTCCCTGCCTCCACCCACCCTCCTATGCTGGTGCGGCCTTGAGATCTGTCAACAGATCTGAGTCTTCTTATCACTCCTCCAAGGTAATTGGATCCATTTCACCTTTTCGGCTGAGGACTGTAAAATCATGATCTCTAGGATAAAGCAGGCTCTTATAGCCTGAAAGTTTTTCTTATCATGCCAACTGCCTCCTCTGTATTTCCACTTAGATATTCCGTGGGCAGCTCAAACTCAACTCAAAAGCCATTGTTTTCCTCAGAAGACCTGCTCCTCATTGTGGACTTTCTGTATAAAGAATGGCCCTCCCATCTACACAGTTATCCAAGCTGAAGACCTGAGAATTAGAGGCAACCTACAGGGCCATGGCAATGGCTAGGTAAGATGTGGCAGCTGCATACCATAGACTACTTTTCCATGCTAGGCTGCGTCAAAAGCCATGAATTTCAGATCCATACGGCAGCATGAATGAATCTCAAACACCCAGTGCTGGAAGTGCCAAAGGTAAGAAACCAAACATGCTCTGTGATGTAGTACCATTTGTGTAATATAAAACTCATTCAGGGCTTCCCTGGTGGCGCAGTGGTTGGGAGTCCGCCTGCCGATGCAGGGGACACGGGTTCGTGCCCCGGTCCGGGAGGATCCCACATGCCGCGGAGCGGCTGGGCCCGTGAGCCATGGCCGCTGAGCCTGGGCGTCTGGAGCCTGTGCTCCGCAACGGGAGAGGCCACAGCTGTGAGAGGCCTACGTACCGCAGGAAAAAAAAAAAAAAAACCCAACTCATTCAATAGTAAAAACAACACTGTTTTTCAAAGATATAAAAATTCTGGTTCATAAATCGAACGCACTGAAGTGGGGGCCCTTGGAGTGGAGGCTGGGAAAAAAAGGAAAAATGATATCAACAAAATAGGAGAAGAAACTTACCAGAACAATGATGACAGTAAGCCATAATGATTAACTCAATTCTCTGTACTTAAAAATGTTTTTTTGAAGTAGAAAAGACTGCAAGGCTGCAAATCATATGTGCCACTGAAATGGGTGAAGCAAATAACTATTTGCCAATCATGATGTTTAAAAATTTAACGAGACGCAAGAAGGAAGAAATATGGGAACATATGTATATGTATAACTGATTCTCTTTGTTATAAAGCAGAAACTAACACACCATTGTAAAGCAATTATACTCCAATAAAGATGTTAAAAATAAATAAATAAAAAGCAAAAAAATAACAAAATTGAGGTTACATAATAATGGAAATTTGAACTATTTAGATCTTTTTCAGTTATATAGCATAAACTTTTGTTCATCTCATTATTAAATTATTCTACCACAAATGAAACTTTCTAGAGTTTACTAAAGAAGCCTGACATGAGCCCACTTCATGATGCAAATGTCTTTAAATCTGCTGCTGTAATGAGCTGTCCAGATGTGGTGCAGGGTATCAAGACACACACCACATGCAACAAAGCATGATTCAACCAGACACACACCATGACATCATCACATAAGGCTTCTTTAGATAACGTAGATCACATAAAAGTTTATAAGCAGAAACTCGAGACGCTAAGTTGTCATTTCAATTTGGAAAATTATTGCTTGATCAAAATATAGATATATTACTTTTTATTCTCTGCAAGAATAATTCAAAGTGAAAACACCACCAGTTGCTGCTAAAGGGAGCACAAGCCACCTGAGGGATGATTAAACTGGCCAATCTCTAATGTGTGCCTTAGTGAAATTTTTGAACTTTGTGGTCAATGATACAAACTCTTGAAAAAATTATTTAGGTACTAAGGCTTTTTGATTAAAGCTGAATATATTAGATGTGAGAACAAGCCACAACTTTTATCAATGCAAGCATGAAAAACAGCAAAATGGTATTTTATTTTATTTATTTTATCTTATTTTATATTTTAGAAATATGGTATAGATCTTTTAATTTGTTACTAAATTTTCACTTTTCCATTGGTTTCAGTGGCATCATATAGAAAGACACGACTAAATATAGATTATCCCCCTGGCTCTTCAAAATCACTTTAATTCTATTTCTCTCAAACCAGTAAGCATATGCAAACCCAACATCAAAACTATTCTTAGAACAGAAACAAACTCACAGACATAGAAAACAAACTTAACGGTTACCAAAGGGGAAAGAGAGGGGAGGGGGCGATAAATTAGGAGTTGGGGATTAGCAGATACAAACTAGCATACATATATATAAAATAGATAAACAATAAGGACTACTGTATAGCATAGGGAACTATATTCAAAATCCTATAATAGACCATAAAGGAAAAGAATATGAAAAAAAAATGTATATATATGTATAACTGAATCACTTTGCTATACACCAGAAACTAACAAAACATTGTAAATCAACTATACTTCAGTTAAAAAAAAAATTCTTAGGAAAAACTGCAGTGTGGACAAAGGCCATTTCAAGGCCTCTGTATGTTCCCTTTCTTTTTCCCTTCCTCATTACTTGTCCCCGCCTGACCACCACACAAGGTCCTTGTACCACTGTTCCCCACTTCTGCCAACTTATTTCAGGCATGTCTCCTTCCTTTCCTTCATTCAGAATATCCTGTGCTCTGTCGCAAGAGACACTGTGTGTAAGTGCTTTACAAACTGCAAGTCACTTTACAAGGCCTTTTTCATTACCTACAGTGATCAATATTAAGTAGGCTAAAATAAACATTCATTATTTTTAAATAATAGAAAATTTAATTGGAGGAGGTAGGAAGGAATTATTGAGAATGAGTCTTCTGCTTTTTCATTTCCAGGTATGTTGGAGGTGATTGCTAATAAGCTGATGTGTTACTGCCTTTCCTGGCCATGTCTGGATTTTCATGGAAGGCAAGATACTCTAATCCTAAGGAATTTAAAGATACGGACGTCTAATGGTAAAATTCCAGACCCTGGACTTTCGGCTAGGAGGGAAGAGCTGGAGCGGAGAACATCCTGGAAACACCAGCTAAGCCACACACCACACAGTACTGGCTGCCACTCAGCTCAGTCCATGTTCTATAAATATTGGCCTGGCATCGGAGAAAAAATCCAAAAATAAACGGTGATTATATAAATTCTAATTTTATGTGTGTTGACAAGTTTCTGTGACTCTATATCCTATTTCTTTTTAATAAATTTATTTATTATTTATTTATTTATTTTTGGCTGCATTGGATCTTCACTGCTGCGCACGGGCTTTCTCTAGTCAAGGCGAGTGGGGGCTTCTCTTTGCGGTGGCTTCTCTTGTTGCAGAGCACGGGATCTAGGTGCACGGGCTTCAGTAGTTGTGGCACGTGGGCTCAGTAGTTGTGGTGCACGGGCTTAGCTGCTCCACAGCATGTGGGATCTTCCCGGACCAGGGATTGAACCCGTGTGCCCTGCACTGGCAGGCAGATTCTTAACCACTGTGCCACCAGGGAAGTCCTTTATATCCTGTTTTGAACAGTTAACACTTTGTCTTAAATTCCTGTCCTGTCAGATTTTACAATATGGGGACTTTGTTATTAAAACTAATCTGGGTGGACATAGAAGATGTTACATTTTAAGCCATCTGAATGTATATTTTATATCTTTAACTGGAATTTGTTACTGCTGTTTTAGATTTTTTTTTTACTGTTGTTATTTAATGACAAGGCTAAAATTATTCATGTTTTGAAATCTCATTGGAAATGACAAGCTATGAACAACTGTCTTTCATCCAAACCATTAGAACAATGACACATGTTGACTCACTGGGGTTTTGTTACATCCAGTCTGGATTTTAGACTATAAATTCAAGCCAGTTTCCTCAGCCTAAAGTGCTATATCACCATATTTGGGCAAGGACTGTAGTGGTTCTATTATAAGCTTCTAGACTGGGTCTAGACGTTGAAAATTTGAAGCAAAATTTTTTTTCTATATACAAAGCTAAATCACCATATATTTGGTACCCATTAAGTAAACAAGTTCATTTTAATGTAACCATATATTAGAGTTTAAAATATATGGGGACCTTTTAAAAAATAATGATGTTAAAATGCTTTTCCCCACCCTTACCCCTTAATTGATGCTGTAGGTAGAAGCAACCCAATATCTCTGCTGGACCTTAGATGTAGATGGGTATATCTTTGCTTATCCTAAGTTAAGGGTGGAAACAGTTCTATCTCTATGGTGGGTACCCTTTTAATAACTGAGTCCTACCATTTAGGGCAGATTTACAGGTTCAAAATAAAGTTGGCTTTCCTAGGAGACAGAAGGAAGTACTATTTTATGTCCTTAACTTAGGGATACACTCTCATGAACGCTTTCTGATATGATTCCCATATAAGAATTTGCTCAGTCATTTTATTTAGCAAATAGTTATTGAGTCCCTTCTATGTGTCAGGCACTGAGCTGAGTACTGGAGGTACTGGCAAAAACAAGACAAATATCATCCTTACCCTCAGGGAGCTTATAGTCTAATGTCAGAGACTAACGTTAAACCAATAATTATATAAATATCCATTTAAATGACAATAAAGGTCATAAAAGTGGGAGAAAAATAAAGTACTATTATAGTGCATAATAGGGACATATACTCTGAGTTGGGGAATTGGTGAAAAAATGAACTTAAGCTGAAGCTTGGTGATAGCCAAAGAGGGAGGGGAAGAGTGTATCAGGCAGAGCACGTGCAAAGGTCTGAGTTTGAAATGAACTTGAGGGAATTCCCCAGTGGTCCAGTGGTTAGGACTCTGCGATTTCATTGCCTAGGGCATGGGTTCATCCCTGGTAGGGGAACTAAGATCCCCCAAACCTTGTGGCATGGCCTAAATAAATAAATTAATAAGTAAGAAATGATCTTGAGCTTCCTGGGGACTGAAAGAAGGCCACAGGGTGAAGCATAGTGAGTGATGGCGAGAATGAGGCTGGTCTTTGTGTCATGACATAAAACTTCTATATCACTTTAAATCATTTAAAAAAAACTAAGTTACAGAAAAACATACATTTTAAATCCCATATTTGTAAAAAAAAAAAAAAACTGTATATTTTTTTCATAGGTCAAACAAAACATCTAGAAACATATATGCCAAATTCTGAAAGTGATTTCCTTTGGGAAATGAAGTTGATCAAAGGAAAATGTGGACTTGCACTTTCGACTTTACAGATTTCAAATGTGTTTGAATTGATGAACATCTGTTCTCTTTACAGTTTTAACAAAGCAGTCTGTTAGTTTCCCCTTTTTCTTCTCAACAAAAGCATGTGACATCAGGATTGGCAATGCTTTCATGTGTGTCATCTAAAATGAGTGATTTTGGGGACTTCCTTGGTGGCACAGTGGTTGAGAATCTGCCTGCCATGCAGGGGACACGGCTTCGAGCCCTGGTCCAGGAAGATCCCACATGCTGCGGAGCAATTAAGCCTATGCACCACAATTACTGAGCCTGCGCTCTAGAGCCCGCAAGCCACAACTACTGAGCTTGTGCTCCACAACAACTGAAGCCCGTGCGCCTAGAGCCTGTGCTCTGCAACAAAAGAAGCCACTGCAATGAGAAGGCCACGCACTGCAACGAAGAGTAGCCCCCGCTCGCTGCAACTAGAGAAAGCCCGTGCACAGCAGAGGACCCACTGCAACCAAAAATTAATTAATTAATTAATTAATTAAATGAGTGGCTTTTTCCTTTTTCAGCTATACCCCTGATGATTCTTCAAATTGTTCTACAGTACATGAGGCACCCACACATCTCGCTGCTATGTGGATATCAGTGTAGATGTGTAGGGATCATCAATCAAGTGGTGTGGGTCAACACCCATAGTGACATTCTATGAGTCTCACGTGCAAATTTTCAGAGAAGAGGCAGAGGTATTCCTAGTGCAATGCCAAAAATGAAATCATCGTGAACAGTAGCAATTGGCTTTAAGCTCTCAAGTACCCCTATAGTTTTCTATGTACTAATTTTGGTTTCACTTAGCCAAAGTAGGAAAATACAGTGGTAATTAGTGATATCTCAGTAATCCATCCCTGGAATTTTTTGGCAATGTGTTTAGAAAATTAAGCATTTTGAAAAATAATTTCCCAAAATGCAAAATAATTTTACTACCTAAGACAAATGAAACCTTTACTCCTGATACTGAGTACACATTAAATAATCCCAAGTGGAGATCTTTTTTTTTTTTGCGGTACACGGGCCTCTCACTGTTGTGGCCTCTTCCGTTGCAGAGCACAGGCACCGGACACGCAGGCTCAGCGGCCATGGCTCACAGGCCCAGCCGCTCCGCGGCATGTGGGATCTTCCCGGACCGGGTCACGAACCCGTGTCCCCTGCATCGGCAGGCAGACTCTCAACCACTGCACCACCAGGGAAGCCCCCAAGTGGAGATCTTTTTGGCATAAAGCTTGATTTCTTTTTTTAATAGAAAAGAAGACCCAGGTACTGTTTATCAGCTATATAAGCCAAAAAAAAAAAAAAATCAGTCTTTCAAAGCCAACAATACTTACAAACTTGAATATGTTTAGATTTCTGGGATGGCTGAATTATAATCAACATGGAAAAGAAAACATCACTAAAACATTCTCTTGACCAAAATACACACTCCACCCTTCAGCCACTTCCTCAGGCAAGTATGTGGACAGAAAATTATTTACCCTCCCTGGTCTGCTTGTTAACTAGTCACCATTGTTAATTAGAGGAATCCAGGTCAGTCTGCACAAACAAGTCAATTAAATGTATTGTTAACAGATGTTATGGGCACCTATGATAATTTTATTATCATCCTATCATCTGGAAGCATCATGGGAAATGAAATAGTTTCTACAGAGATTTGTTGTTGAAATGCTACAAAATGCAAAACAACTATGAAACATATCTAAATAAATGAGACCAAATGAAAAGAAAAACTATCCTCCACATTAAGAACTGGGGAGAAATGGAATAAAGATGGTGCTTAAAGAGAGAATAAAATTCCCCCAATATTATGCTAGTACATGGTGGCAATAAAAGCATTAATACTTGGAGCAAGAGTGAGAGTGATTTCACCAGTTTAGCGACTACTAAAAATCTCTGTTCTTACCTTAAAGTCAAATAGATTTTAAACACAAATGTCTCTTGAGGCTTGACATTAGTTAAAAAGTGATTGTTCACTGGAGGGTAGGAGAAGGGGGGATGTGGATGGGAAAAGGTGAGAGGGCACAGGGCATATTTATAATGTGTATATATATATGTATATATTTTTAAAATAAATTTATTTATTTTTGGCTGTGTTGGGTCTTCGTTTCTGTGCGAGGGCTTTTTCTAGTTGCGGCGAGCGGGGGCCCACTCTTCATCGCGGTGTGCGGGCCTCTCAGTATCGTGGCCTCTCTTGTTGCGGAGCACAGGCTCCAGACACGCAGGCTCAGTAGTTGTGGCTCACGGGCGCAGTTGCTCCACGGCATGTGGGATCCTCCCAAACCAGGGCTCGAACCCGTGTCCCCTGCATTGGCAGGCAGATTCTCAACAACTGCGCCACCAGGGAAGCCCATGAATATATTTTTAAAGAAAACATTTCATATCATTAGGAAGTCTATTAAGTTCTCACGCTGATGGCTTTAATATTCTCAGTGGATTCAAAAGATGTTATTATGATATTATGTACTTATGCTCCCCAGTGAAATGGCATATTATCTAATCACTTAATTATTTTTTTATATTTCAAGATAGTCATTTTTCTTCCTGAATCGTTATATTAAATCAGTTCTCTTAATAAAATTGTTTGTCAAAGTCTCTCTTTGTGAAACCAAACTGATGGGATTTACCAATATCAACTAACCAAGAAAATAAACAGCAGTCCTTTTCCTGAAAATGAAGTAGTGGGATTTATACAACCACTTGAGAGAGGCTTAGTCAATCCCTGAGAAGCATAAAGAATTATTCTGGAATAGATTAAGTGCCTCTACAAGGCATTCTTCCAGCAAAGAAAGAGATAAGGGTCATCTATTTGAGTGACAGGGAAGTTTGTCTAACAGTATGACTTGCTAAGGAAAAATTCTCACTCCAAAGACTTTTTACACAAAATGGTGACTCACAGATCTGGGGATAAGGGAAAGGAAAAGTTCTGAGAAGGTAAACAGACTTCACTTTTTACATATCACCAGTTCATACCTGAGCTGAACTGGTAAGTGTGACACATTTTCCTAGCTGGGTACATACATGATTCCATGAAGATACTTTTGTTTCATGAGCATAAAAAATGAGTGAGAGCGAGAGACAAAATGGATACCTTATATCTAATGAATAGATAATTACTATATCTAAAAATATAGATCATCTTTAGAAAGGATCTCTATGATTCTAACAAGAAGTAACATGCTTATTTAGAATTGTAATCATTTTTCTAACAATTACCAATGAAGGGTCATAAGTATACAAGTCATTTCTCTTTCCAATTGCTAAGGCTAAAAAGGGTTTCTTGAAACTCTGCTTCATTTCCAGTGAACTACAGTACAAGATTGTAGTCTTTAGTTGCTACTGAAAACACAATTATTCCAAGTGGTATGTAGATCCTTCTGTAGGTAAGTGATGCTTTGTAAGGCTCTAAAAAATTATTTATCCCAATAAATTTAAGGTAGAGATGCATTTCTCACAGTGCTTCACTCTCCTTGCTTTTTTTCCCCAGTACCCAGAGGCATAGTAGACATTACGTCTTCCCCCACACCCCCAAGTTCACAGTTGCACGCTCAGGCTATTTCAACTCACTTGTACACACTTCTGAGTTATCAATCAGATGGGCATCCAGAAAAGAAACATCTTAATTTTTAAAAAGCAGTTTGTGGGACCTAAATGATAAATGGAAAGGATTTGTTTTAAAATTCTGGTACACTCAGCAATGGAATACCGTTCATTTTTAAAAAAATAGTATTGAGTACACTATTTAATGACATGGAAATAGGTTCATGATTTAGTGTTAGGTGGGAAAAAAATAGTTACCAAATACTATGCTTAAAAAGTATTTATACAGGGGCTTCCCTGGTGGCGCAGTGGTTGGGGGTCCGCCTGCCGATGCAGGGGACACGGGTCTGTGCCCCGGTCCGGGAGGATCTCACATGCCACGGACAGGCTGGGCCCGTGAGCCATGGCCGCTGAGCCTGAGCGTCCGCAGCCTGTGCTCCGCAACGGGAGAGGCCACAGCAGTGAGAGCCTCACATACCGCAAAAAAAAAAAAAAGTATTTATACAGTTATAAGTAGAAATACACATACAGAGATATGGAAATCTGGAAAGTTAGAGCAAATTGATGGTGATTATCTCTTAGTGGTGAAATTAATAATAATTTTTATCACTTTTGTAGAGAGTTTATGTAACTTACGGAAGTACATTTGTTTATTTCCGCTCTATTTTACTCATTTTTCCATGTAGAAATTGAGTTTGGCAACAAGATTTCACATGGCTGCTTTGATGATAGGATATTAATAGTCGTTTCATCATCCTGGTGGTAAAGCCTTATCTTCCACTTCCTAGTATGATAGCTCTTCTTTCAGAAAGGCCATTCCATAGGCATTTGTTCATCATGTGGTGAGTGTAAGTTAAGGGTCAAAATATAAATATTTTAATCACAGCTTCTTTCTTCCAATTAGACTCCCCACTTTTCATCTCTCCATGGCAAATATACTGTCAATATATGACTTTGATAATCAGAAAGAATTAGAATTACAGGAGTCCCTAAGAGAATCTCCAAGGAGGACTAACATATATTGACATGTATACTAACATGTATATGGTAATATATACCAAGTGTTTCATAAGCATGATCTGTGGATTCGAGATCTTAAGTAATGTGCCTGAGGTTGCCTAGCTAAATGGCAGAGCTTGGACTGAAACCTAAGTCTAATTGACTGAAACCCCATACCTTTCCTCCAATAGGTAGCAACCTCCCTAAAATATTTCTTGACCATCTACTTTATGTCTGACACTTTACATACATTCATTTGACCCTCAGGATAACCTCAATGGGTAGTTATTGTTATGCCCAATTTACAAATATGGGAACAGTTGCTAAGAGAGTTTGAACAATTTCCCCAAGGTTACACTAGTGCTACAAGGCATACTCAGATTTTAGCTTTTCAAAGCTGAGATATTCCTACTACTGTATAAGTTTGCTAGGGCTGTCGTAACCAAATTCTACAGCCTGGTGGCTTAAACAACAGAAATTAAGCTTCTCACAATTCTGGAAGCTGGAGGTCCAGGATCAAGGTGCTGGCAGGTTTGGTTTCCTCTGAGGCCTCTCTCCTTGACTTACAAATGTCCATCTTCACACTGTTCCCACCTGGTCTCTCCTCTGTGGGCACGTCTCTGGTGTCTCTCTGTGTGTTCAAATTTCCTCTTCTTATAAGGACATCATTCAGATTGGATTAGTGTCCACCCATAGGACCTTAATGACCTCTTTAAAGGCCCTATTTCCAAATACAGTCACATTCTGAGGTACTGGGCGTTAGGACATGAACATATTAATTGGCAGGGCGGTGAGGGTGGGTTAGGGTGGACACAGTTTAGCCCATAACAGGCACACAGTAAGATCATATACAGATCTTTTACATACTTTCTTCAGCTCAGGTTTTTACCTCTTCCAAGGACTGAAAACTTCTTAATCTATGAGTGTGCATAATTCTAATGTATAAAAGTTTAGAAATACACTCATTGTAGAAAGAGTGATTAAATGGACAGAACTATAAGCAGGAGGATAGACGACTTAGCAGCAAGCTATATAACTATGTAGAAAAGGAAGAGATTACGCCCATTCTTGCAATGGTTTATTGTTTCAGCTTCTCCAGGGAATAGCAGAAATACAAGGGCTGATTCTTAGACTCTTTTGCAAAAACTCAATCTCTGCCCTAGGGTTAGGTGGGGGTGATGCCTTAGGGATGTCCATGGCCCCCAGACATACCACCTCCTCACATCCTGTGGGGGGGAAACACGGCTGAATGAGTCAGCGGCTAAGTTGGGAATTAACCCAGAGCTTCTGGAATAGTAGGTTCAACATGTAAAAATGAGAATAATCGCCACAATCATTTTCACCCTGAACCAGCTGATTCTAAAGATATGATTCATTCAAAATAAAGCCAAATATTCCACCTACATACTTTTTGAGTCATTAGGAAAAGAGGTTTTTCTGTATATAAAAATATATATACTTTTAGGGCATTTCCCTTTTTATACTTTTGGCAGAAACAGAAAGATCACAGGAATTCAACTCAGGAAAGAGAGGGAGGGATGGGGAGAGAGAGAGATACAGAGAAAAAGAGAAATACAGAGATACACACACAAACACATATACACATCACAAAACAAGGTATAAAACTAGTCAATGAGCAATGTGTTCAGATAGTATAGACACAGAATGAATTCAGAAACCTGTTCTGAAATCTAAACTATCAACACCACTTCACTTCATAAGACATGTTCCCATTCTTTTTCCATTTGTTCAGTGTGGACTTCATTTAAGACATAAATTATTAACAGTCTTCTGAAACCAATAGCAATGTCCACAAAATTATGTAGATAACAAAAAAGTCGGCATGTTTTCCATTTGTTTGTATTTGTCCTAATAGCCCAATGTAATTGTTTTACTAGACTGGCTTACCGTTAGAATATTTGTTAATATAATACAAATGAATTCAAAAAGATTTGGAAAAGATTTCGGGGGGAAAAAAGCTCAACTTGAAGCAACATAGCTAGATAATCCAAATAGTTGATGTCACTCTCCACTTTTTATTCAAGACAAACTTTCTTTTGTTAAGTACATGATCTTATGCCAACAAATCATTGTTCTCAGTCCTGCACTGATCTAGTTTTTAAGGTAGACGTGGCAGCCACTTCCCTTCTAGGAAGCTAGGGACATAATAAGAGGATTCATGGTTTGGGCCATTCACTCAGGTTATCACATTTTAGCCTCGGATCCTAGGGTCTCCTCATCCTCCTGTATGCATATTTTTGATTCCTCTTTTAGGGACCAAGACTGAGGAAGAATCCAGTGGGAGGCTTAATACCTCCAGCATCATAACAGCTGACGAGGTGGAGCCAGTGACAAAGCCCTCAAAGAGGACACCCTAACCAGCCAGGGCATAGATGTCAGTTGTTGGCCATAATGGTGGCCACATAAGCTTGGAGAGAAGAAGCCTCTACCAGTCCATTAGTATCAACAAGTTATGTAATTAGCATGGCTGCCTGAATGATAAACTTTTAACTGTAATGCTAAATTATATTTTTTTCCCTGGGTCACGTATTTAGTCCCATAGTTTCTCTAGGTCTCCTTGACCTCAGAGGATTTAAGGGATAGATTATATGGGGGAGAAGGAAAGAAGTAGGAAGCATTACCCCCTATTTCGAAATAGCTACACATCTCTTTGGAACTAGAACAAAGGTAGTACACAAAACAATGGTAAAAATGGGACGAAAAAGCTTAAAATTTTGATTGGGCCTAGGTGGCACGAACTATATCTGCTACATTAGAATTTCTATCATGTTTAATATTAAATAAGTGAACACTCTTCTTCCTAAAACCTACTTCTTCACAACTCCTACTGTTCTAGCTTTGTCCAGCCTGCTTGGTCTAATTCTCTGGTCCCTCCCCCTTCTTTCAGCCTAAAAATATTGACATTTATTAGGACTCCTTTCTGTTCCCTCTTTGTTGTATTTTCAACCCTAGCTCATCTCTTCTACTCACATAAATTTAAGTATTATATATATACTGACAACTCCTACATTTATATCTCTAGTCCGGACTTTGATTCTCAGCCTCAAACTTGAATAGCCAATTGTCTACTGTTATCTTCAGTTGGCTAACTCATCCAAAATGGAATTCTAGATACTTTCCTGTATCTCCACTCCCATCGGCCTTACCTTAACCCAGTAGTCCCAACCTTGGGACCTGGCACAATCATTTTCTACCCAGTTACTAAAGTCAGAAATCTGGGGATTATGCTGAGCAAATACTGATCTTCCTACCTACAAAATATATCTTTGTTCAACATTTCCCACCTGAATTACTGAAATATTCACCTAATCTGTATCATTACTTTTTCAAATAAGGTACCCCTCAAATCTATTTTCTGCATAGCTGCCAGACAATCCCTCTTAAACAGAGGTTATCTCCTGTTACTCTCTTGATTAAAAACCTTTCAGTGGCCTCCTATTGTATTGGAGTAAAATGTAAACTTTTTTCCGTATCTTACAAAGCTCCCCATGGCCCTGCCCCTCCTACCTCTCTCCTCTTCCTAAGTCCAGTCACACCAGCCATTGTCATTTCTAGAAGGTTGCCTGATAGGTTCTTTCCTTAATTCATCACAGGGCTGACTCCTTTTCATCCTCTGAGTCTCTGTTTAAAATTCACTAGTTTTAGTTAATTGCGTGTTCGTCTTACTGTTAGTCTCCCCCACCGAAATGCAAAGGTCAGGGATCTTGACTGCCCTATTGTATTCTCATTGCCTAGAATGGTGCATGACACATGGAAGTATTCAGTAAATACTATTGAGTGGATAAATTAAAGAATGAGTGCCAAAATTATACAACAGATTTTATGTAGAACAGTAGTAAAAACTAAAAGTGGTAATTAAAGTTAAAAGGTAACTGTTTATGTCCAGCTATCGTTTAACCCAATTATAATTAAGCTTAATTTTCAACATGGTAAATAAACTTTGTTAATTTTACTTAATTATAATGGAACACTATACACCTATTACATATATATGCTTAGTATTCATATCTGTATAGTCTAACCCTCACAGTTAATCATGTCTGAAGATTGTTGGCTCCCAATTCTTAAAAAGGGAAGGAACATTGATTTTATTTGGGAGAGCTTTAGAAAATTTTGGCAAATTTGTACATTTGCAACTTTGGCAAAAAAAAAAGCATACTTTTATTGACCTTATATGGGTACAGATTTAATGCTTTAGCAGAAGTATTTGTTAGCATATGCAGATTACAGCTGGTTCACCTGGGGATGGTTATATGAGATCACGCCATTTAATTCTTGATACCAATTCTTTCTCAGAGCGCTACTTTCTCATTCTTTGTTTTCCATAAAGTATTAGTCTTAGGCTGAAAGCAGCCATGTTGAATTTTATCCTTTTTTTTTTTCTTTTTTGTGTACGGAGGGACCTCAGCATGAAACAAAGCATGTACTCTTTATAAATCTTTATTGGCTGGACGCTAAAATAACAGCTGCAAGTAGTTAAGAGTTAGGGGACTCTTCCCTGACCCCTCCCTTTGGCCATTTAAATTCTCTTCTGATGAACCTACAAACAGCCCAGTTGATAGAGATTTGGAACATTCTCCAAGTCTTATTTTGACTAATCTAATTTTCTACAACACTTGCTTAGTTTTGCTTGATTGGTATATGTTGGATTTTCTTTATAAAGATTTTTTTTAATTTGATGGATGTATGGACTGGATAAATGATGGACGATTATAAAAGGCAGCACTTTTTACTGTTCTCTTTCTGGGAGACATACTTTTTAAAAAGTCAGCCAACAATGCTTCTAATTTAAGGTTTTAGAGATATGAGAATCTTTATACATGCATATTGCTCAAGACAATAAAAACGGACTTTTTCAAAATGGAATTTCCTACTAAGGAACATTCCATCACAACCTCTGAAATTATTAATTAGCAGCCCTAGTCACTCATGGCATTACCTTTTCCACTGGAAGAGAATTTCTAGCCAGTTTTCCATGAGTAAATGCAATGTTTCCAAGGGATGGACATGGGAAAATACTGCAGAGTAAAACCGGTCAAATTGAATTGAACTGAATCAAAGGAGGCACCATAAATACGTTAGATTCAGCACATCATAAAGGCTTCTTAGGAACTATTAGGGTAACCATATCCTTCACCCCTAATCCTGACTTGAATTCTAAATGAAGATGTTTCATGAACAAAGATCTTTACAAAAACATATCCAAGGAAATAATTATGAATATTGTAGGAGAGGAAAAAGTTTTTCTTGACCCTCTTAGAGTTGCTGGCTGGGTCTGAAAATTAAACTGACAAAGATAGATGAATAAGAGAAAAGCATACAGGTTTATTTAATATAAGTTTTATGTGGCCTGGGAGCCTTCAAAAGGAACTGAAGATCCAGAGGAAGTTAAACCTGTGTATTTTATGCTGGGTTTGATAAAAAGTGGACAGTCTCAGAGGAGTCAGATAGGTTTAGAAGTATGAGAAGAATGCAGTGAACTGAGGGAAACTGAGTGAGGTCTCATTTAGAGCGAGGTTGTTAGAATTTTTCATGGTGTTCCCTTGTCTTTAGAGATAAGGATGCTCCTTTCCTCTGGGTACCGGGAGATCACCATTCACGTGAGGGTTTTATGAACTGTTTCAGGGAAGAAGGGAAGGGAAGGGAAGTCAGAGTGACCTTCTTGCTTCTGTCATTTTCTCATATGCTTTCAGCTTAAAATATTCAATAGGCCAAGGGTGCCCATATTTGTGGGGGGGTGGGTAGTGTGTCCTGAACCCCATCACTGTCAAGAAGAAAACCACGTGCAGTAATATCCAAAGGGTCCCAGGTGATTACCAATAAAGATACACACATACTTACAATAATGAGACATGTAAACCCTTCTTCAGTTTCTTTTTTCCTCTTTGGAATAAAGAAGAATGATTTGACAGTAGTGCTTAATTTCTTTTCATAAACAATAGAATGCTAGAGCTGGACAGAGTGGTCCTCAACATTCACAAATCCAGACAACATTTTCCTGTGAAGAAACAGAAGCCAAGGAATGGAAGTGAATTATCATGTGAGGTACATCTACCCACCAGACGTGTTGGGTTTAAAATTCTTCTCAACTATACCACGCTTTCTTCTGGCAAATTTTCTGACTGAAGGAAGATATTCAAAGAGGAGCTTGGGAAAAAGAGAATAAAGTGAACTGCCAGATGGGTTAATAAGAATTGTTTTTCATCTGTCTTCTAGGCTTGCTCCAAGGAGTTCTGTGAGAGAATTGAGCAGTAATGCCAAAGGCTTCCATTGTATGGAATGGATTCTCTCCTCCGGCCCCCACCCCCACCCCACCGCCCATGCATCTCCCCAGGCACTAGTTAAGGACCATCCTTGGGATAATTGAGAGAATAGCCACTTAGATTCTTTCCCATGTTCTGTGCTTCAGACGCAGCAAGCCGTTTGGGAAAGGTTGAATTTTCTAACACAAAAAACAGATGAGCAATAGGTAGGCAGTGGCAAACCGAGGTAGAAGACTGAACAAACTAAGGAAACAGCGTGGTGTAGAAAGACAAAGCAAGAACATGGACTTTATGACATTCTGAATTGAGTGTAAATCCCATCTATGCCACTGACAAGCTATGCCACAGTGAGAAAATGATTTAATTTCTACAAGCCTGATTTTCTTGACCCGTAAAATGGGAATAATCTAGCCTACCTCTCAGGAACCCTTGTAAAGATTAAATAGGATAACACATATGAAGCACTGGCCCAATAGAGATACTTAATACATATTTTAAGGAGGGAATTTGAGTGAATGGAAGGAACACATGGTCTTTGGAGTTGGATGGACTTGGGCTCATTTCCTGATGCTGCCACTGATTCTCCTAATACGGTGCCTGCGATACTGTAGATGCTCAGTGAAATGCCAATTTCTTCCCTTTCTCTTCCCAGGTCTACCTCCTTCCATCAACCTGTGAATATAGAGCTAAGTCTCTCCAAACGCTGTGTGCAACAGAATCATCTGGAGGGCTTGTTAAAACAGACTGCTGAGACCCGGCCCCAGAGTTTCTGATTCAGTGTGTCTGTATGGGGCCAAATTTTGTGTTTCTAACAAGTTCTCACGTGGTGCTGAAGTTATTTCCCTGTGGACCACACTTTGATGTCGATGGAGATACAGAACAGATAGTTTTGAGTGCTGGAGGACAAAGTCTTCAGCATTTGGGGCCTCTTTTTGGTTTTTGATTGAAAGCTCTATTAAAGTACATTAACTGAGACAGCTTAACTTACTCTGATACTGATCATGACAACATGCTTGATTTCTATTCTCAGGTCTACCTTGTTTTAATTCTCTGTTCCTCCACTTACTGCTTTGGAATGCAGAGCTCGGCTTGAAATCAAAAAGAACAAGAAAATGACTAGGTCGATTCTTGCTGAACCAGACAATTAATCTCAAGTGAAAAGCACAGCAACATATTTTCCAGTTCTCTAATTTTCCCAGATTTCTCATTTCTTTTTACAGGTGAAAACTTGGGGTAATCAATTAAACGGTATATCAGATACTGTGATCCAAGCACTGTCTGACTCACAGCTTGGGACACACACAAATGCAGCAGACTTAGGGCCAACATTGTATGTAAGCAGTTAGTTGCTGTTTATATCAGCGGTCAAACACTGGTGCTCCAGTGCTAGCTGGCGGACATATTTTGTTTTGTTTTATCTGAGTCTTTTATTTGATGACTGTTATGGACTGAATGTTTCTGCACCCCCCTGCCCCCCAAATCCCCAAATTCATGTATTGAAGCTCTAACCTCCCGTGTGGCTGTATGTGGAGATGGGGCCTCTAAAGAAGTAACTCAGATTAAATGAGGTCATAAGGCTGGGGCTCTGATCCTATAGGATTAATGTTCTTATAAAAAGAGACATGAGAAAGCCCCCCCCTCACTCCTCTTCCTTTCTCTCTCTGGCTCTCTTTCTCCACGTGCATGCACTAAGGAAAGACGCTGTAAAGTGAGAAGGTGGCTGACTGCAAACCAGGAAGACAGCCCTCACCAGAAATCAACCATGCCGGCATCCCAGTCTCAGAATTCTATCCTCCAGGGCCATGAGAAAATAAATTTCTGTTGTTTAAGCCACACAGTCTATGGTATTTTGTTACGGCAGCCCAAGCAGACTAGGACAGTGCTTGCATCCTATTGACCCAGAGTGCTTTCCTAAACTCTGAATTGGTCATTGTGCTGGATATCTTCCGTTTGCTCCTGTAGATCTACTCTGCACCATTCTCCCTCCTCCATTTATGCTAAGCTGGATATTCCATCTGCTTTCTATTAGCAAACCTGATGATATGATTATCAACATTTTAAAAAATTGAGAGATTTTGCATGAAAATAAATCTGGATTTTCAGATTCTCATGAGAACGTTAGATCTGGCAACAGTGTTGGCAGTAATATACTGGCACTTCACTTTTCGACTGGGTGTTAGCGCTCAAGTTGGACGTGCTTCACTCAATTACTTTACCAGGTTGGCCTCTGTGGCTATCTGAGAATACTATCCCTATTTCTCATGAGATAATGTAAAGAGTTATAAAGTCCAGATGCTTAGAAATCTCTTTTACTGGCTGCTGTAGGTGTTGCTGGTAAAAGCTCACAACGTTTTCTGGAGTATTGTCCTTGGGGTGATTGAAATCATTTGGCTTAGGAATCCCTAGGAATTTGCCTCCTTCCCAAGACAAGACCAGCAATAAATTCTAATATGGACATCTCCATTCTGGAAGGAGCAATTATTTATCCTGACCAGGATTGATATGTCTTCCAGAGATGGGCTTGCCTTTACTACCCACAATGCCTCAGCCAGCCTCAGTCTGGTTCATTGAGTAAGTATCCTGCATAATATTACTTTGAATCAAGGGACCCACTTTATGGCCAAAGAGGTGCAATGACGAGCACATGATCATGGGGTCTACAGGTCATGCCACATACCACACCATCCAGAAGCTACTGGCATGACAAAGCAGTAGAACAACTTCTTAAAGACACAGCTGAAACACCAGCCTAGAGATGACATTTTGTGAGAATGAGGCACTACCCTTTAGGACGCAGCATAGAATTTTAGCCCATGATCTATTTTTGGCTATTGCATTGGTCCTGTGTCTTTAATAACTAAAAAATATGGGTCCAGTACCCAAGCTGTAGAAGTAGGAATGACCCCATTCACCATCACTCCCAGTGGTCAACTTGAGCAATTTTAGTCTCTGGTTCCTGGAGGGGAAATTCTTCCCCCCAAGAGGCCATCGTAAGATTCACCCTAAACCTAAAGCTTTGGCAGCCACCTGGTCACTTCTTGGGCCAGAAGATCAGTAGGCAACAAAGGAGCTCACACACTGGTGAGGGAAGTTGACCCTGATCACTGCAAGGATGTAAGACTGTCACTACATAAAGGGGAAAAACAGGAATATGAGTAGTAGCACTTAAGGAATTCACTTCACCATCTCTGGTGCTCCCAGACCCAGTTTTACTGTAGCTAGCCGCCATGATCATGACCTAGTAAGTCTTGGAGTCCAGAGCCTCAAGACCCTTAGGAAGGAAGGTTTGGATCTTCTATAGTTTTCCACTGCACAAGGATCCTCATCTCAGGCCCTTTTTCTAGCTTATTCTAAGAGAGCATTTTACCCAGAATTAGTGTTCCTCTCCCTGATACTATATTGCAACTGCCTATCTCTCAGCTAACACTTTAAGGGGGATTATGCGAGTTTGCTGAGAGTATGATCTTACAGGCATCTAGAGGAAAGAAATGTTCACTTCATGCCACTGAGCATTTTGCACATGAGCCCTGAGGCATCTGTATATTTTGAAGACCCTGAAGGCCTATCATGCTTTAGGAACAGAGTTTACTCCTAATGCAAGCAAAATTAATAAGGTAGTTTAGCTAATTATCCAGAATCCCAAATGTATTCTAAACAAATACCAAAGATCTGAGGTACATGTGTTTTAAAGTTAAATTACTCAAATCACTTCTTTTTTTTTCCTTTTCTTTTTTTTTTTTTTCTTTTTTTGGCAACACTGTGAGGCTTTTGGGATCTCAGTACCCTGACCAGGGATTGAACCCAGGCCCCAGGGAAAGTGCCAAGTCCTAACCACTAGACCACCAGTGAATTCCCTCAAATCACTTCCTAAGTTCTCTACTTCATACAGCTTACATAGATCTGAAATCAGAAACTTTTGAAATTTGTGGTAACACTCTGCATACTCATCTTTTTTTCTTTTTTTTTTAATTTCAGAGCATGTCAGACCTGAAGAATATGAATTTAATTACTAAGCAAGAATTTTCCAAGTAATAACTATTAGTTTAACTCCTTTCTATGCCAGCTTACAAATAACTTCCAAATTGTGGTATTTTTTCTTTTCTTTCACATTTTAGTCATGTCCCAAATCTTAATTATTTCTTTGAGTGAGAGAAAACTTTGGAATACAGAGAGAAACTCTTTTCTTAAATATATCTTGTTACATTTGTGCCTAGAATTGCTGGGACATTTGGAAATGACACTTTCTGCCATTACAAATGACTTTGTATAAACACAACAAAGAAAACAGTGACATTTACAATTCTGGAGAGGGGAAAAATTCTAATTCTAAAAATGATTCTTTATTTTACTGGTAATAAAAATAATAGGTGGTGGTGTTTTTCTCCATAACAGTTGCCCGAACTACTCAGTTTTTATATCAGACTGACATTTATTTTCCTCTTAGATTTCCTCTGGAAAAATGCAAGCATTCCAAAAGTGTTTCTACTTTTTCTTAAAATCATAGCACGTTACTTGGAAAATAAAGATTTTCAATGCTTAATATTCATTGTTTTGAAAAAGTTCGTAAATTGAGTGTTTAAAACTACACAAAATCTCTTTAAAGTTTAGTTGAAAACATTAAGTGTACTGTCTCCACAATTCTTGTTTAATTTTAGAGGCTTTTCTCAGTTAAGTCATGGTACTCAGTTTCATACAGTTTGCTTTATATTGTTAGTCTTGAAAGTATTGTGAACTCAATTTGATTGTTCTATGATACGATTTTTTTAAATCACCTTTCTCTGTGTGATATTACCCAGCTTCAGAATATTTTTTTCAAAACCTCTCTTTCTCCCTGTCTTATTCTTCCCCTTCCCTTCCCTCTGCTTTTTCCTTCCTGACCAATTTTATCTGAACACTGTTAGGTGAAGCTGAACAAGGGAGTCATGTGTTCTGGGGGAGGTGGCAGCCATGATGGCCCAGAGCAGCTAGCTGAAGCCCAAGATGGAGAGGAGGACATCCACATGTACAGCTACCCACAACGGGATGCTGGAGCCTGAGTGGGGTGAGGGGCACCTGTGCAAATGTGAGGCCCTCCAGGGGATGTTAGAGGAGCCTTAACAGTGTGAACAGGGCATTTTCTTGGGGAATGGTGGTCCAGAGTGGGGTGGTAAACCCTGAACTGAGTCAGAAGGATGTCCATTCAGGGGTCGACCTAATATGGAGCACCAAGGGAGGACAGTGTCTACACGATTTGGAGGGTGAGAATGACTGACACATAGTGTTGGAGCCTGGGCAAGTTGGAAATGGTGTCCACAGCTGAGGGAGTTGGAGGGGTTAGCATCACTGGTTTGATCTGGAATATCAAAGTCTGAGTTGGTGTCCACGCAGGAGTAACCCATTACAGGGTGTTGGAATCCAAATAAGTGAGGAGGAGGGCAACCACATGGTGAGTGGGGTGTTGTCCGGAGCCGGGTGATAGAATCCAAGTGGGCTGAGGGAGTTATCTGCTTGGGTTATATTTACAGTAAAGAAGTCTGGCAGACACTACCTTAAATGAGGGCTTAATGTAAATAGCACTAGAAATGAGATAAATAAAAATTATGAACCATCTGATAGAATGCAATGAGAAGAAAACAACATCCTCTTCATGATATTAATGCCACAGATGCACAACCTGAAAATCTAATCATGAGGAAACACCAGACAAACCTATGTTGACAGATACTTTGCAAAATAATTAGTTTATAGTCATCAAAAGTGTCTAAGTCATTCTCACAAACAGTGCACAAGTTTCTCTTTTCCCCTCATCCTAGCTAACATTTATCTCTTAGTTTTTGTTGATAGCCATTCTAACATTGAGGTGATGTCTCCTTGTGGTTATGATTTTCATTTCCCTGATGATTAGTTGTGTTGAAGATCTCTTCATGTACCTGTTGGTCATTTGTATGTCTTTGGAAAAATGTCTATTCAGGTGCTTTGGCCATTTTTTAAATTGATTTGTTTTCTTGCTATTAAGTTGTATGAGTTCCTTACATATTTTGACTATTTAACCCCTTATCAGATAGACGATTTGCAAATATTTTCTCCCATTTCATAAGTTTCCTTTTTATTGTTTCTTTTGCTGTGCACAAACAGTTTTGGTTTGACGTAATTCTGTTTGCTTACTTTTGCTTTAGTTGCTTGTGTTTTGGTGTCATATACAAAAAATTGTGGCTAAAACCAATATTAAGGAATTTTTCCCTGTTTTCTTCTACAAGTTTTATAATTTCACATCTTACATTTAAGTCTTAAATCCATTTTGAGTTAATTTTTGTGAATGGTGTCCAATTTCATTATTTTGTAGGTGATTGTTCAGTTTTACCAGCATTATTTATGGAGGAGACTATCCATTTTCCATTGAGCATTCTTGGCACCCTTTTCAAATATAAGTTGACCATATATATGAGAGTTTATTTCTGGGCTCTTGATTCTGTTCCATTGGCCTATGTGTCTATTTTTAATGCCACACTGTCTTGATTACTACAACTTTGTAATATAGTTTGAAAGGCAGCTATGTTCACCACTATACCATGTAAAATAGTTTGAATTCATAAAATTTGATGCCTCCAGTTTTGTTCTCTTTCTCAAGATTGCTTTGGCTATTCAGGGTTTTTGTGGTTCCAAACAAATTTTAGAATTGTTTTTTCTATTTCTGTGAAAAATGTCATTGGAATTTTGGTAGGGATTGCATTGAATCTATAGATAGCTTTGGATAGCATGGACATTTTAATAATATCAATTCTTCTAATCCATGAATACAGGGTATCTTTCTATTTATTTGTGTCCTCTTCAATTTTTTCATTAATGTCTTACAGTTTTCAGTGTACAGATCTTTTACCTCCTGGGTTAAATTTTTTCCTATTTTGTTGTGATTGATGATATACAACAGAAGAAGTATCCTATTGTAAACAGAATTCTTTACTTCATTTCTTCTTCAGATAGTTTGTTGTTAGTATACAGAAACACAACTGATTTCTACGTGTTGATTTTGTATCCTGCAACTTTACTAAATTCTTGGATTAGTTCTAACAGGTTTTTCTGTGGAGTCTTTAGGATTTTCTGTGTACAAGATCATGTCATGTGTAAACAGAGACAATTTCACTTCTTCCTTTCCAATTGGATGACTTTTATTTATTTTTCTTGACTAATTGCTCCATCTGGGACTTCCAATACTATGTTGAATAGGAATGGTGAGAGTGCACACCCCTGTCTTGTTCCTGATCTTAGAAGTAAAGTTTTCAACCATTCACCATTGAATATAATGTTAGCTGTGTATTTGTCATATATGGCCTTTATTATGTTGAGGTGTATTCTTTCTATACTCAATTCATTGAGAATTTTTATCATGAAAGGATGTTGTGTTTTTTAAATGATTTTTGTGCATCTATTGAGGTGATCATATGATTTTTATCTTTCATTCTATTAATGTGGCATATTACATCTATTAATTTGTATGTTTTAAATCATCCTTGCATTCTTGGGATAAATCTCACTTGATCATGGGGTATGATCCTTTTAGTTGTTGAATTCAGTTTGCTAGTATTTTGTTGAGAATTCCTGCATCTATATGCATCAGAGATACTGGCCTTCGGTTTTCTTTTCTTGTAGTAATCATTTCACAATATATACATGTGTCAAATCATCACATTGTAAAGTTTAAACTCACACAATGTTGTATATCATTGATATATCAATAAAGCTGGGGAAAAAGGTGTCTGGATCATGGAAGTCAAGGAAAGACCAAAGAACTGTCCTGATTTGACATAGCCTATGGATACATGAAAACTAAATCCAACATGGGATTCTGACTTGGATTTTCTGTCAGAAAGTTATCAGGACAATTGGCAAAACTTGAGTGGAGTCTGAGAATTAGAGCATAGAAAAGCAAATTAGTTTCCTAATTTGATGATTACATTACAGTTATGTAAGGGAATGTTTTTTTTTTTTTTGTAGGAAACACACAATAATATTTTTTGAGTGCAATGGAGCATCATGGCACCAACTTCCTCCCAAATGGCACAGGACAGGAAAAAATAATCTTTATAATTGTTTCAGAGTGAGAAAATTTTTTTTTAATTTATCTCTCATAAATTTTATTTTTTTGTCTTTTTTTAAAATTAATTTTTATTGGAGTATGGTTGCTTTACAATGTTGTGTTAGCCTCCACTGCACAACAAAATGAATCAGCCATACACATATAGATATCCCCTCCATTTTGGACTACTCTCCCATTTAGATTACCAAAGTGTATTAGGTAGAGTTCCCTGTGCTATACAGTATGTTCCCATCAGTTGTCTATTTTATACATAGTATCAATAATGTATATGTGTCAATCCCATCCTCCCAATTCCTCCCTCCCCTCCCCTTTCCCCCTTGGTATCCATACATTTGTTCTCTATGTCTATGTCTCTATTTCTGCTTTGCAAATAAAATCATCTATACCATTTTTCTAGATTCCACATATATGCATTATTATATGATATTTGCTTTTCTCTTTCTGACTTACTTCACTGTGTATGACACTCTCTATGTCCATCCATGTCTCTACAGATGACTCAGTTTCGTTCCTTTTTATGGCTGAGTAATATTCCACTGTAAATATGTACCACATCTTCTTTATCCATTCCTCTCTTGATAGACATTTAGGTTGCTTCCATGTCCTGGCTACTGTAAATAGTGCTGGTATGAACATTGGGGTTCATGCGTTTTTTTGAATTATGGTTTTCTCTGGGTATATGCCCAGTAGTGGGATTGCTGGGTCATATGGTAGCTCTATTTTTAGATTTTTAAGGAACATCCATACAGTTTTCCACAGTGGCTGTATCAATTTGCATTCCCACCAACAGTGTATGAAGGTTCTCTTTTCTCCACACCCTCTCCAGCATTTATTGTTTGTAGATTTTTTGATGATGGCCTTTCTGACCGGTGTGAGGTGATACTTCACTGTAGTTTTGATTTGCATTTCTCTAATAATTAGTGACTTTGACCATCTTTTCATGTGTTTCTTGGACATCTGTATGGCTTCGTTGGAGAAATGTCTATTTAGGTCTTCCACCCATTTTTTGATTGGATTGTTTGTTTTTTTGATATTGAGCTCTATGAGCTACTTGTATATTTTAGAGATTAATCCTTTGTCAGTTGCTTCATTTGCAAATATTTTCTCCCATTCTGAGGGTCGTCTTTTGGTCTTGTTTATGGTTTCCTTTGCTGCACAAAGGGTTTTAAGTCTTTCATAAAGTTTAATACAAAAAGAATTCATTTTATTACAACTAGAACATTCTGATTAAATTGCCAAAATAATGTTTTTTTCAGGAGGCTTTGTGATAAAGATATCCTGGATCTACCCACTTTTCTCAGTCTTTTCTGTTACTGCCTCTGTCTGAGCCAGGAACCTCCTGCTGTTGAACATGGGCCTGCCTGCTTCCTCCTCTGCCCGCTTATGACCTGGTCTCCACATAGCAACTAGAGTGACCTTCCGAAAATAGGCAGATCTTATATCTCTCTCCTTACACAGCTCATCTAGGCTTCCTGTAACTCTTAGAATAAAATCTTAAGTCTTTACCACAGCCTTTACATCCCTCCCTGGAGCATTAGGACGGTCTCCTTGCTCTCCCCACCCACTACTCTTTCTCTCATTCACAGCTGTTGCCTCAGAGCGTTTTGGCTTACTCTGCCGGGAAGCCTGATTCCTCTCTTCTTTGTACTTAGGTCTTGGTCCAAAGGCCACTTCAGAAAGGGTATCTTTGAATTTCCTAATCCAAAGTAGCTCTTTCTGTTTCTATCTTACCAACTTATCTAGATTTTCTCCATTGAATTTAAGAACCTCTGAAATTATCTTCTTTCTTTATTTGTTTCGTGGTGATCTTCCCTAACTAGGCAGAGATCTTGCTTTCCAGCTCGCTGCTATATTTCAATACCTAGAACTAAGCCTGGTTCTCATTATGAATGAACGAATAAATGAATGAATTACACAATATAGGTTAAGAATACAGGTTCTGTGGGAGTGACTTTTGAATCATGAAAATATTTTTCAGTTCAGAAAATGAAGTTAAATAAAAGAAGGAAATGAATAGCTGAAAATTATAAAAGTCAGAGATCATAATTTAAATAACTTTTGAACAGAGTACTCTGACAATATACTCTTAGTGAGATGAATTTTTACACATCCTTAGTGAAATGTATTCTAAAAATCTTGAACTTAGTAGGTTTTTTGTTGGTAATGGTATGCATGTGGTAACTCAAACTATTTTGTGTGTGATATAGAAGAAAGCAATTAATAAATTGTTGAGAATCAAGCTTCTCATTGTGAGAAAAGGAAGTTACAAATATGGATGGATGGGAAAAGCCCTATAAATTTATTAAGATAATATGAATAATACACACACATATTTCTATTTATATTCATATATATTCTAGGTCCTCTTAAAGGTCCTAAAATCAATGACAACCCTAATTGTGCACTTAAACATGGTTAAGATAGCAAACTTTACGTTCTGTGCTTTTTAATTAATTAATTTTTAAAAAGGAAAGAAAAAAAACGATGGCTGTCTTTTATCAAATAATACAATAGAGCCCAGATCTTGGTTTCTAATATCGTTCCTCATTAAACTAAACGAAAGCTCCTTGGAGAAATGGCCAATTCCAGGTCCAGGGTAGGAAAAATACAAAATAATTGTTGACGAAAAAAGCAAGGAAATGCTCAAACACTAATAATTATGTTTCAAATGAACATAGAAACTGGTTTGGAAGAGTTTTCATTGTCCAAATTTGGTGCAATTTGAGCATCAAACAAAGAAAGAAAAGGGTATCTTTACAACAGAGTGATCTTGAGGTTAACCAGATAAGTTGACATTACGTTACTTTTTAAAGAAAAGTAACGGGAGGTACGTATTACCTGTGCCGTATTTTTTTTTAATTTAATTTTATTTATTTTTTGTATACAGCAGGTTCTTGTTAGTTCTCTATTTTATACACATTAGTGTATACATGTCAATCCCAATCTCCCAATTCATCCCTCCCCCACCCCATCCCCCCCGGCCTTCCCCACTTGGTGTCCATATGTTTGTTCTCTACATCTGTGTCTCTATTTCTTATGCAGTATTCTTGATAAAAATGTTTTCTATGGTTTACAACTTTTTAAAATAAAAAATTGGGGTAAAGAAGTGTAACATCGACCAAAGACTGCAGAGTCTGCAGTTAGACTTCCTGGATTCAAATCCAGGCTCTAAATATTAGTTGCAAGACCAGCATTTTTAGATCTGTTTCTCATCTGGGAAAAGAAGGCAATAATGAACCTGCCTCATAGGATTTTTTTTCTTGAGTTGTAAATGTGAAAAATGTGTGCTAAGCACATGGCAGCTACTTGATATATAGTTAGTACTCAATAAATGTTAATACTGATTATTGCAATTCCCCAAAACCTGTAATAGCTCTTCATGAAATAAGACTATCATTTAACTGGTAATGAAATGGTGCATATTTATAAAAATATACTTTTGGGGGCTTCCCTGGTGGCGCAGTGGTTGGGAGTCCGCCTGCCGGTGCGGGGGATGTGGGTTCGTGCCCCGGTCCGGGAGGATTCCACATGCCGCGGAGCGGCTGGGCCCGTGAGCCGTGACCACTGAGCCTGTGCGTCCGGAGCCCGTGCTCCGAGACGGGAGAGGCCACAGCGGTGAGGGGCCCGCGTGCTGAAAAAAAAAAAAAAAATATATATATATATATATATATATATACACTTTTTATATTTTGTTTTTTCTCTTTTATATTAGTTTTAGGAAAATAAATTTATAAGATTATTTGTACCTGCATGGAAATGCATCTTAGAATGTCTTTATCTAAGACAAAACTAAATCCCTAGTTTTGTTTTCCTCTGTTGCAAATCAACTAATCTTTTCAAATGTGGAAATGACAGAGCTGTTCATTCATTTAACTGTATGTGACTGACCCATAATAGTTGCACAGGAAATGTGAAATAATGAAGGAATAAAAGAATGAACAAATGGGTAAACTGCCTCTGGAAGTCAGATCATCTGACTATACAACTGACGGCTGCGAAAGCTATGAGCCTCTACTTTCTTCTCTATGCGTCTGCATCAGTGTTCACTGCCATGTGCTAACTAGATCTGGGGCCAAAGGGCTCCTTTGTGTCCTCCATCCTTTAGTCCTATCCCGAATTTCACTGTTGCTTATTTACTGTTTTTGTGGACTATGAATGGTTTCTCTCAGGCCAAGTAATGGGCACAAAGGATTTGTGATTTAAATGGTGACAAGAAAATTAACTTCTCTTCTGGTGGCTTCTAGCTGAAGAGTCATTCATTTATGTGTGGTTTCTGGAAGGAGGATCCCTTGATAGTCCCTGTTACTCATTAACAGGTTTACACATTAGTTTAACAGATTGAATGGTTTAACAGATTAGTCACTTAACTGGGTCTTGAGAAAACAGGACAGTTAAGAACTGGCAGAGTAAAAGGAGAAGATCAGATTCTGGAGTGTGGGATGTTTACCCAAAAGAAACAGCAGTTCTGGTGGCCAAGCCAAAAGGTGGGGCTCTGAACAGCAAGAAAGCAACACAGTTGGGTGGGACAGACTGAGGAAAAGCCAGATGAATGTGCAAAGGACAAACCTCTTCTCTCTTTATTCTAGCGCTTGTCATGCATATTTCAGGAGAGTATAAAGATTACTGAAAGGTCTCTCACCATTTTTGCCCTCATTTCTCATTACATACCAAAAAAAAAAAATTTAAGCACTCTGATGGAAAATTAATCAAAAGAGGCAAAAGTAGATAATGAAGATTTTCCCTCTTCCGCTAGTCCCCATGGGTTTTTGAGTAAAATGTGTAATGGCCTAAAACCAAAACTTTGTGCCATTCACCCAACGGATTTGAGGAACTGACTGAAAAGGCTGAGAGATGACCACTGAGTTTAAATCACATGGACCCTGACACCAAGGTGATCCAAGTCAAGAAAGTAGAAAGCAGTCTCCATTCAAAGGGCAAAAATCTGTCCCAGCTGGAAACACGTGTGACCGAATCACATCCAGTGAATGGGTTCATCACAGCCTCTGAAGGTTTTATTCTTTGATTTTTAAAATACTCAGTGTTTCTGATTTTTCAAAGTTTGCTCTATCATGGAATTTTTCCAATTTAATATCATATCCAGGAATTGGCAGAAAGGGAGTGCTTCACCATTTACTATCAGACATGAGAAAATTATTTTTGAGAGTCACTTAAAGTATGGGGAGAAGGGCCACATTCCTGGCAACTGGATTTTCCCCAATACTGCTCACCTCTGTCAAACTCTATGAAAGGGCACTCTCCTGATGCACTAATAGAATTGCAGAACTGATGCAAGACAACAAAATATATGGAGCTGAGGTTGATACTTACCTCCTTTTGGAAGTAGAAAGGAGCAGTGATATAAGTAAGGTGAAATGGTAGAAGAGCTATTTTTAGCGGTACGCGGGTCTCTCACTGTTGTGGCCTCTCCCGTTGCGGAGCACAGGCTCCGGACGCGCAGGCTCAGCGGCCATGGCTCACGGGCCCAGCCGCTCCGCGGCACGTGGGATCTTCCCGGACCGGGGCACGAGCCCGTGTCCCCTGCATCGGCAGGAGGACTCTCAACCACTGCGCCACCAGGGAAGCCCTGGAGTCTATTTTTGTCTTACACTTGATTTGGATGAAGTATTCAATAACACACACCACTTTGAAGATGATGGAAATGCAATCGTTGGTAGGGTACGTAGTTGGAAAATGTGGCTTTTGGATCACACAGAACTGAACACAAATTCTAGCTTCATCAATACTGGCACTATGGCAAGTTACTTCATGTCTCCAAAACGTAGTTCCCTCAATCACAAATGGCGGTTACACTACCTCATTCCAGGACCAAAGACTTAGTATATATTCATCAGCAGATAATTCATGACTAGGCAATAAATGGTCACTACTCTCCACAGAGAGCTGTCTCAGCCCAGCGTCCCTTTTGACCCTGCGCACCAGGCTCAGCCCCGAATGTAAGTGCTTCATAGGACCACAGGCTAGGAATATTTATTCCCTTTCTCTCATCTCACTTTCTATCCCGTCCACAACCTGTTAGAGTGTATCACTGACACATAGGAATTAAGGATATAACAATCATGAAAGGTTTGGATACATTTAGAATAATGACAAATATAAGATTTTATTTTTAAAGCCAGATTAAAACAAGAGGTGAACTAGTCATTGCTGACATTCTCTCTGAATTCTCTCAGACTTGAGTTACTTCCAAAATCCAGCTTTAGGCCTTAGAAATTAAAAATATTTTCACACAAATGCTCCCTCTTCACGGCCCCTATCTGGAGCCCGTCCTCAAGCCAGAAGGAAGGTTTGTCCATTCAGCAGGTGGGAACCTTGGACTTGGACCTTTTACTCTTCCCACCACTTGATCCTTATGTCTGCTCCCTACCTCCTCCAAAACGCTGTCAGAGTGTGACTGCGTTTTGACCTGGTTTTTCTGAAATTCTTGGGAAATGCCTCAATCACTTGCTCTTTGACTACTGCAGTTTCCTCTCGTATATTCTTTCAAAATCTTTGCTTGTGAAAATTGTCTTATCCACTAAATTGTAACCAGCCTACCTTTCTAAAAGAGAGGCTTCCCATTCTTCCTTGTTTCATATTTTATTGAAAGCCAAGTCTAATTCAGAACCAACCTCTGTTTCTAAATTTGGACTGTACACGAGGATGACTCTGTAATATTCGCTATTTATTGGGTTCATTCAAGCCATTTTCTTTTTCTATCACTCAATACAGATTTGAGTTGGGAGGTGGTCTTCTACTGGACTTGCCATAAATTCAAACTATTTATTCCAGCCTCAAAGGTTTGAAAACTCTTGCCTTAAATATTTATCTCCTCGGTTGGTGATGCACTCTGAAAATTTCCTAATGTTCCTGTGAATTAAGGACTTCTTAAGATCGGTTTAAATGAGGCAATTTTCCTACTCCACATTGGCTTAACTTCATGCATGCAATCTAATATCCTATTTAAGAGGATATTGTCTGTGGATGAGATAGAAGACAGGAAGAAAATTGATTTATTAAATCTCCTTCCGTCGGATCCGCGCTCTCCCTCGGCTGCGCCGGCTCGGCCGCCAGGGAGACAAAGCACCGCCGCAGCCGCCGCAACCGAGCAGGTCCCGGGCCATGGCCGGGCCGCTCCCCGGCTCCTCGTCTCCCGTCCCGCCACTGCTGCCGTCACCCTAGGCCGCGCCGTGAGGTTTTTGAGCACCAACTACATGCCAGGCACTGGAATTCAGACAAAGAACCTCGGCCCTCCCAGAGCAGCCCAAAATGACCCAGATGTGGAAGCAGAGGCCCAGAGAGGCTTAAAGCTTGCCCGGGGTCACACAACCTGGACACTACAGAGCTGACATTTGAACCCAGAGAAGAGCAAACCAGAACGGAGCAGAGGGCAGGGAAGTGAGCAGTGGCCTGAGAGGTGTCAGCTGAGATGCCTCCTCCTCCAGGAAGCCTTCCGGGATCTCCCTATTCACGCTCTCATGGTGTTTCCACCATTGAAGCACTGAGCACACAGCAGGCACTCAATCTATACTTATTACCTGGATGAATAGTCGCCAAATTGTCCCCAGCTCAGCTCTCTCCTCTCCTCTGTTCCCTGATCTAAACCTGCCTCTGCCTGTAAGGCCTTCCCTGCCTTCTCATTCCTCTCTGGTCTCTCCAGTCTTGCTCTCCCATGGTCCCTAGTTCAGAATTCCACATTTCTGTGTTTTTGCTGCATTTTCCACTCCAGATGGACAGCAACTGCAGACACAATGTCAACACCAAAGCTAATGGTCCAGAGGGAACATTGGTTCCCAGAGCCCAGGGGGCACCTACTTCTACAGGTTCTTAGGTGGCTTGTGTGTGTCAGATGAGGCTTCCTCCTCCACTCCTGCCCCCACCTACAACCCGCGGCCACATCCTGAGGATTTCTGACTTCTGACCTCCGGAGCTGCAAACCAAGTGTCCAAAGGGCCTGTCTTTGGCTTTACTTTGGAGCAATTAGTTATCTTAACCAAGGAGGAGGTCACTCATCATTTCATTCCCACCGCAAGGACGTGTGGAAAAACTGGGGTGATCGGAGGGTTTCCAGACAAAGAGAAAAGGTCTGTCTTGGGGTACCACGTGCCCTCGGCTCATGGGTGAATAATGTTTAATGCCGCTTAGGGAACTCTCTTGACATTATTGGTCAAGAAAAAACAAACCTCCTGCAGCTTGATACACGGAGAGACTCACCATCATGGGTTGAAGGAACCCAGCCCCCACTCATGAAAACAGTACATAATACTGAGCCCTTATGTGCCACACACTGTCTTATGTGTTTTACATGCATCATTATTCCTGATAATGACCTTTTGAGTTGGCTGCTGTGATACCCCCATTTTACAGATGGGGAGACCGAGGCCCTAGTTACACAGCTGGGAAAGGGGCGCTGCTGTGTTGGTCACCAGAAAGCCCCTCTTGGCATTTTTCGATCAGGCGTCCAGAGGGACCCTCCACTCACACACTCCAGACAGGTGGGCACAGCTTGTAAACTGGCTGGTCTTAGGGCCATGGCCTGTGGCCCCTGATTGGGGCAGGGCACAATCTCAACTCCTCAGATCTAGACCCGAGTCTAACCAGCTTCCACCTGCTGCAATGAGTGGAAAGTATATTCCAATCCTTCCATCCTCCTTTGTTGGAGCCCACAGTAAAATCACCAACCGAGATGTCCACAGGACCAGGGCAGGTGGTGCAGGTGCAGACAGAGGCAAATCATGGGCACATGTCCTAACGGGGAGGGCTGCTCCTCAGCTAGCTGCTGTCATGTTGCAATTTGGGCCCTGTGTGGCCAGATCTTACTGTTTTCCAGTGAAGCCAGTAATCGTGATTTTTAATGAAATTAGAACACTCTTTAACACCATACACAAAAATAAACTCAAAATGGATTAAAGACCTAAATGTAAGACTGGATACTATAAACTCTTAGAGAGAACACTCTTTGACATAATCGCAGCAATATCTTTTATGATTCGTCTCCTAGAGTAATGGAAATTTAAAAAAATAAACAAATGGGACCAAATTAAACTCAAAAGCTTTTGCACAGAAAAGGAAACCATAAACAAAACGAAAAGACAACCCACAGAATGGGAGAAAATATTTGCAAATGATGCTACTGACAAGGGATTAATCTCCAAAATTTACAAACAGCTCATGCAGCTCAATATCAAAAAAACAAACAACCCGATCAATAAATGGGCAGAAGACCTAAATAGACATTTCTCCAAAGAAGAAATACAGATGGACAAGAGGCACATGAAAAGTTGTTCAATGTCACTAATTATTAGAGAAATGTAAATCAAAATTACTATGAGATATCACCTCTCACCAGTCAGAATGGCCATCATCAAAAAGTCTACAAACAATAAATGCTGGAGAGGGTGTGGAGAAAAGGAAACCCTCCTACACTGCTGGTGGGAATGTAAATTCGTACAGCTACCATGGAGAACAGTATGGAGGTTCCTTAAGAAGCTAAAAATAGAGCTACCACATGATCTAGCCCACTCCTGGACATATATCCGGTGAAAAACATGGTTCCAAAGGATACATGTACCCCAGTGTTCACTGCAGTGCTGTTTACAATAGCCAAGACATGGAAGCAACCTAAATGTCCATCGACAGATGAATGGATAAAGAAGATGTGGTACATATATACGATGGAATATTACTCAACCATAAAAAAGAATGAAATGATGCCACTTGCAGCAACATGGATGGACCTGGAGATGATCATACTAAGTGAAGTCAGACAGAGAAAGACAAATATCATATAACATCGCTTACATGCGGAATCTAAAAAAAATGATACAATTGAACTCATTTACAAAACAGAAACAGACTCATAGACATAGAGAACGAACTTACGGTTACCAGAGGGGGAAGGATGGGGGGAGGGGTAGATTGGGAGTTTGGGATTGACATGTACACACTGCTATATTTAAAATAGATAACCAACAAGGACCTACTGTATAGCACAGGGAACTCTGCTTAATATTCTGTAATAACCAAAATGGGAAAAGAATTTGAAAAAGAATAGATACATGTATATATATAACTGAATCACCTTGCTTTACACCTGAAACTAACACAACATTGTGAATCAACTGTACTCCAATATTAAATAAAAATTTAAAAAGAACATATTAATACAAAAAAAAAATCTTCGGGCAGTAAACAGACTTCCTGTCTGAGCTCTTTGCCATAAACACAAATAACCCTAAACTGTCAATTCCATGTCAGTAAATCTGAAACTCCACATTCCCTCCAGCACGTAGAATGGCTGTCTTTTCCTAGCCTTGGAAACAGCTTTTTAACTACTTTGTGATTGTTACCAAGTTACTATCTTTACCCTATCAGAAAATGTTTTCTTCTCTGTCTTCTGGCTTAGTCATCAGATTTTTCTTAGTTAGTTTCTGTTTCTGTATCTCCTCTCACCTCAAAAGACTACATTTCTTCCCACATGCAGTGGAAGGTCCCAATGGCCCATAACCACAGATGTTATTACTTACGGATAGTGGAGAAATTGAAGAGAGAATGTACAACTCATGCTGGTTATCCTGGGTTGTTTGAAAGACTCAGTCATTCATAAACCATCATCCATGAAAAAGCAGGTTCAGGCTATACTTCTATCCAGAGAAATCTACAAAAGAGCTGCCCATATGAATGCCCATGTGAATGGCTGTTTGGTCACAAATCACATCTGCTTTGCAGAACACCTATCCTGTCACTTTCCATTTAGGGACCTGTTTGGAGCTAATGTTCCATTATTTTTCATCTATGGCTTATAACTAAATGTGACAGGGCTTTCCTAAATGATGCTTATTCAGAACCCCCCTGAACCCTACTTTCATCTCCTGGATTGATGACTTCCTGTTTATTTGAGTTGCCCCAAGACAGTCTAAAATGATTTTTATGATATGCCACATAATCTAAATTTTAAATCAGACCTCTCTAAACAATACCCTACAACTTTTGTGAAAGTCTTATGCAGGCGTTTTCACATGACACTCACAAACAGAAAACTAATTTTATTTGAAAATAAATTTATGTGGTCCTAAAAGTGTTTTTCTAGTGACATAGACCCACCTCCACAGGAAGAGGAAAAGAGCAGACCTTTGATGCACCGGATACTGCATTAGCTGCTTTGTATACATTATCCCAACTTTTCTTCACAGCAATCTTATGAATGATATTAACTCCATCTTGCATATGAGAAACAAAGTTTCAGAGATATCAACTAGCTCAAGTGGCTGAGCTGGGATTTCATCTAATTCTAATGCTCAGGCTGCCTTCATGGGTCACGTCCCTTTCAAAGAAGATGTTTTCCCTTCCTTTCAGAAAAAAAAAATAAAATCTACCTAGAACAGGAAAGGAAAAAGGTAAACCAATTCACCTCGAATTTGGAGGGGGGGGACAAAGCTATCATTCTCCCAAGCTCAAAAGAAAAAAATGTAGTAATAAATTGCTTTTAGTGAAATATATAATGTAGATTGTAAAAGCAATAAGTTGATGATTTTGTTTAAATAATATGAGCGCCAAACATATAAACATTTAACACAGTCACTTTTTATTAGAGATCTACACAGGCTTTTAAAAATGATCATTCTACCCATCTGCTCCACATCTGTAGTCTTTCTGTCCACAACTTTACTGCTGGTGGCAACAATGCAATCACACCATCTCTCTCCACTGTTAGACAAATCTAAGAGGCCTCCCCGCTGAGCATAGTGTTAGGGAACAGAATGGAAGGAAAATGAATGTTTGGGCATATGGCATGGGGGTCAGGAGCAGTCTGTAGAAGAAAAATTGAGAATCCAGAGAGAAAGTACCTAACATTTCAGATGGCTGAGGTATCCTAGGCAACAGAGCTATAGACATACTCTGGAATAAGTACAGTTATAGATTGTAATGTTAAGATTCCAAGTTAGAAGCCCCAGTCTGTCTGTAAACTGTTCTATCTGTAACTGATCTGTTGCCCACCAAATGGTTGTTTTTATTGTTGTTTTTTAACCTTAGTCTACAAACTGTGAAATGATCATTACTACTGTGTTTATTCAGATTCAACAGTGAGTTAAATCACCAGTCCACAGAATTAGAGATAGACCCAACCCACTGGATGGGGCAAAGTGCCTCTATTATTTCTCTATGACTGTTAAATCTACGTTATATATTTAACATGAAATGTATATTTAAGTTTTAAATACACATTTAGGAATCAATATAAAATATGTCCAGTGTGGAAGGCAAAATAATGGCCCCTAAAGATGTTCATTTCCTAATACCTGGAACTGGTGAATGTTATCAGGTTGCATAGGCCAGGGGAATTAAGGTTGCTAATTAGCTGACCTTGAGATGGGGCGATTATCCAGGTGGCCCAACGTAATCTCAAGGGTCCTTGAAAGAGAAAAAGGGAAACAGAATAGAGAAGGTCAGAGTGGGTTGATATGAGAAAGACTTGATTGATAATTGCTGGTTTTGAAGATGGAAAGGAGCCATAAGCCAAGGAATGTGGGCAGCCTCTAAAAGCTGGAAAAGGAAAAGCAACAGATTCTCCCTAGAGCCTCCAGAAGATAACACAGCCTGTTTTTAGCCCAGTGAGACCAGTTTCAGATGTCTGACCTCCAGAGCTGTAAGGTAATAAATCTGCTTTGTTGCAAGTGACTAAGGTTGCAATCATTTGCTACATCAGCAATAGGAAACTAATACAACGGCTACAGTCTTCCCTCTGTATCCAGGCAGGATTGGTTCCAGGACCCCCAGAGCATTCCAGAATTCAAGGATGCTCAGGTCCCTTATATTAAACGGGGTAGTAGAGTCAGCCCTCTGTATCTGTGGATAAGGAGGGCCGACTGGATTCTGAAGCAAAATGTTAATGAGTATAAAAGTCTGGGTATATTGACTAATAAAGATACTTATATTTTTAGATACTGACAAAAGTATTGTCGATTCCCAGGGGAAGTTTAGTGTATTTAAATGCCATTAAAGATTTTAAAAGGAGGGAAGAGGGACAGTAGCTGAAACAATGAAACAGGATGTAGACCATTGATAATTGTTGAATGGTGGGTGATGTGTACATGGGGTTCATTATACCATTTTACATGCTTTTTCTGAATGTTTAAACATGTTCAAAACCAAGTTTAAAAACATTTTTACACCCCCCCCAATTAAATAACTTTCAAGAGGGGTCCTTTAAGCAAAACCAGTACTATATTAAACAAATATTCTGTATTCCTTTTCCTAGAATGAAATACGAAAGACAAAAATCAAAACATTTTCTCTTGTGATTTAATATGAAGCCTTTGGTATTGTTATATTTCCACTGGAGATGATAAATACCACATTTTCATAGCAGATGCTTTGTTTTCTGCCTAAGTTTGAAAACAAAGCTCTCTGTGCCTACTCAGAGAATTATGTGAACATTTTTGGTTCTATTAGCATAAAGAAATGTGCCTAGTGATGGAAACAGAACGGGAGAAACCAGACACGATGGATTTGTATGATAAAAACCAGAACATAAAAATATAGCATTGCACCATGAGAAAGTATAATACTATCTTGATAAGTATACTAATTAATCCCACTATTGCTAGCATTACGTAAAAATTATTCCACCTTGCGTGATGCATTCTATCAGAGTCTGAAAAACAGATAAACAGAGACTAAGTTTCTATGAGATTAGTACAACAAAAAAAGTAGAAATTTTCCAAAGAACTGGGTGAGTCTTACGACTTCTTTGAGATAATCGAATGACCAACATGACAAGCCACTATAAAGCAGATAGACATTTTTATTTTTCAATTATTGAATTTATTAGCTTCTTATGGCCTGGGAAAAGGATAAATGTTTAAATCATATTGGTTCACACAGAGATTTCTGCACAGAAGCAAACCTATATACAAGTAAATCCACTAGAAAAATTAGACAATTGGAATAAAAAAGAAAAAAAGGAAAACGTCTGTGATTCTTCTTTGTGCTGGTATAATTCTAACAGAGGGTCTTAGCGCCTACATAATTTTAGTATCTATTGTATATTTTTTTCCATCTCTGCTCTCTCTTGATATTCCCTTTCCTTATGCCAAGTAGCAGCAGTATTTTTTGGAGAAAGCAGAGCATCATTCTAAAAAGTTTACATGTAAAGTCCTTATGGAAATCATGTCTCCTTGTCTTTATTCTACTTTCTATGGAAAGTTGGATCATAGATTCTGTGATTCTTGGCCCTTATCTATCCTTCTTCCTTAAAATAAGTTTCTATTCTTATAGATTTATACATCATAATGCAACATTAAGAACCATGACATAAATTTTATCTTCCAATTCCAGGAAAATATAAGACCTAAAAAAAAAAAATCCTATATTTAAATAACTCCACAAAAGTTTTTACAAATTCTGCTGTTATCATTTTATCTTTTTAACACTGCAACCACCACCACTGCCACCACCAAGAAGCATTTCTCTATATTTGATCTATGCAGTGTGAGAACTTGGCCTCTGGTTCTCTTTGATGAAAACAGAAAACAGCTGGTAACCATTATGTATATTATATACCTTCAAACACTGCAAGACTGTTATGAGGTTACCTCCTTCCCTTCTCCAAGATAAGCAATTCTGATGTCTTTAACTCTTTCTTTTAAGTTCCATTTCCAACTCTTTCATCAACATTCATGGTCTCTTCTGAATCCTCTCCAAATTTCAGAGTTCCCTTAAAGTGTGGGCCCCCAAACTGGAAAGTGCTACCTTATAAATTTCTGACTAGTGCTGAGTAAGAAAAAGTACCATCTATTTATCCATCTGTCTATTTAAAGTTAAGTGATCATGGAGGGGCCACCACCATAGACCATAGATGTTGGGTGTATTTTGGTGCTAAAGCAGCATGAACATTAAAAGGGAGAAAACATGTCTGTTTTTGCCTTAAGTTCTTGGCTTCAGTGAGACCACACCTAAAAGGGACCTTAAGACATGTCTAAAACCAAATAACAGACAATGTCTGGCCTAAATCAAAGACAGAGGCATTCTACTGACTCAGAATCATTATCTTGGAAACCACTTGTTCTTACATGGTTAAAGGTTGATTACCTAATTCCGTTAGGGGTTGGGGGATGGGGTAGGGTTTTGTGTGTGTGACAGAGACACTCAGCTCTTCTTTGTTCACATATCTTTGCCAGTCTTAAAATGAAGATAGTTTCTTTGTGAAAATGTATCAGTTTTATTTGTTTTGTTCCATGAAAGAAGCCAAGGTGTCTAACTATACATAGCAAAATTTCCCATATTTTAAAGCAAGAACCTGACTCCATTTTCCTTTTAAACGTTCTGCCTATTGCTCTGATGCCCACCTCCTTTTAATTGTCTTTTCTAGTCGTTCACTTTGTTTTTCCCTTCTACCCCTTTATTTTCCCTGTCCTGTTTCCTTCCTTCTCGTTCATCGTATCTAATACCTACATACATCAACTGTGAATGGAGCTGAAGAGATCTAGTAAAAATGTGAGGTGGGGCGGAGGAGAAGAGACTTAGTTAAGGATAGAAAGTCGCCACAGTTCACATTTGAAAACATCAAATAGGAACGATGCTATTAGGTATACGTAATTAGGAAGCAACAGAAAAGACAGGAAATAAAGTTATAGAGTGATCAAAACCTGTCACAGCACCTCAGACTCAAACTATCAACAGCTCAAAATTTGAGACGCTTTTATTCTAAAATGTGTCATGAGTTGTATTTCATCAAAAATAAAGTTTGGAATAAAGCAGTCCATTTTTAAAAAATTCTCTCCAACGCCCGGGGGAGAAAAAATCTCCTAGACTCTCCACTTCAAAAAGAAGCTCTGTTTATTCGTGTGGTGAAAGTGAGAATTAAGCCCAAAAGTCAGAGGAAGAGAGAGAGGCATCCCAGCTCTGACAAACCACGGGCAGGCCGGAGAATTCAGAGCCAACCTGCTTGGCAAATGGATGTTTGAAAATGTTATGTCTCAACGGTAGGAAACACTGCAGGCGGAGTGTTTGTGGTGTTATCAGACAAAAATCTCTGTGTACCTGGACTCGGTGTCCAAGTCATTTCAAACCCCAGGCTTTGCACCAAATTATGTCAACATATGACTCAGAAGAGGCAGAAAGGGAAAAACAGGCACCAAGAAGGCAAAGCTGGGGAGAAAAGAGCAAATAAAAGACATAAGCCAAGGTAAGCCAGCTCGGTTCTGAGGAGGACGGCAAATACATTTTTTTTAACCAGTCAAAGGTAACAGGGAAAGATGAATGTACGTCTTCTCATGACTAGACCTTTCTTCTCATCTCAGGGGAACAAGGAGATAATCAGAAAATGTATAAGATGTAGAAAGAGAATTAACATTGCCCTTTAATAGAAACCTTGGCCAGAAAGTGCCAGTTGTTCATATTCTAGTCTCTCAGCTCCAGTGGGGATTTGCGTTAGGTTTTCTGAACAGTTTATAAATATAGTACATGCGTTGTTATTAGAAAATGATACTGTGAGGAAAATCAGATCATTTCTTTGGGGATAAACTACTGGACATTAGTCTCTCACATCCCTGAACCTCAGAGAGTGGGCCTTGATACTTTCCTCAGATATCATCTGGTTAATTCTAGTCTCAAATTGCACTCACTTAAAATGACCATACCTGTATTATTAAAAATGCTTCCATGAAATAAGGAAACTTTTATTTCTCTTACTGCCTGGTCAGAATTATCGCTACCAGAAAATGCTGACTGAAAGAAAAAATTTTTAATTTCTTTTCCAGTATACAATAGCAGTTGTGTTTCAGTAAAAGTGCAGTGATTTCTGTTTCCTTTTAAGCGCCAGTGCTAAATAAAGGCTATGAACCTGCTGGCCTGGGTCTGAATATAAAGTGGATGTTTCGTATAGTGTATAACTTATGGTGTGTACGTAGTGAAGCCATCAGCATACCTATAGAGTGAATAAGTCCCTGAATCAGTCTCCTGGAAAAAGGAGAGTGTGGCAAAAAAATGCCTCGAGAATTTGACTGGTTTTACCAGACAATTTAGAAAATCCAGTGTTTTTTTGCCTTAATACAACATGCAGTGGTTGATCAAATAATCTCAAATACATACAATAAAACCCTATGTCCTGATTCTCCTGGCTCTGCAGACACAACCAACCATATAAATACAAGAATATAAAAAGGAGATGAATGCTGGACGGCGGTGAAAAGATGGCAAATTCCATTCAATTAGGCAAGATTGACTTGAGAGTTTAAAAGTGTATTTGGAAACCAGTAAGACATTGTAAGAGATTATTTTCTCTTAAAAGAAAAATCTAATACTTTTCATTTTTTGGTATATTTTATACAAGATTCCTAAATATTTCACATGTGTTTCTAGTGACATTTTGTGCTTTGAAAAAAAAATGGGGGTAATGAAATGTTAATGATTATGAAATGCTAATGACCCAAGGGGTCCTATGTAATAAAATCCATGTTGCTCAATCTGATAAACTGAGAAGGGCAATAAATGTGACTTTTCTAATTTTAGCTACCATATAATTATAGAATAAAATGAGTTGTGAATCCAATTGCTTCTTCAGGACTTTTGTTCTAGACATAGTTTCCTTAAGAAACTTGAGAACGAAGGGTGCCCGTGAACTAATGTGGAAACAGATTCTAATGAGTGTAGAAAGGCCGTGCTTGGGTTAGCCAGTAAGGAGGAGACCAACCACATCTTCTATTGTAGCAACATCACAGCTGCCACTGCTCTGTGCCCAGGCTGTTCCAGGCATTTGATGGCACAGTCAGTGGCTCAGACACCCTGTAGTCACGGAGGCTCCACATATATCCCCATGTATGTTGTGAGTAATGGACTGGCTGTGGCTGAGAGTCTGAGACTTTCTGCTTACAAACTGTGTTGTATGGAATACTAACTGCCATGTGGTAGACCTCTCAGCTTTGCTTGAGTTTTTTAAATTGCTATTCTGCATTTTTCAGAACTTGAGAAGGGGAGGTTTGAGACTGATGTGTGCAAAAAAATGAAGGTGACCACTGGGTGATGTACATCCATCCTCAAGTGCTACAAAGTAATAAGCAAAGACTATGAACTCCACTCTGGGACCTGAGCAAGTCCTGTTAAATGGCCATTCTAGAGCAAATAGAAAGAATTTCTGTCAGTGTACTAGCTGTCTGGTATGCACATAGAGCAGGATTTCCATGCATCATGTAGCAATTAAAAATAGAGGACCAAAAATAGAGTTATATGACATGGTTCCTAGCTACTTGTAGAGTCTCAGTCAGTGTTTCTTGGACAGGTGGCTGGGTGGATGGTTGAATGGAAGGAAAGAACGAAGGAAGAGAAGAAAGAAAAGACTGTCATCACCCCAACAGTTTGGGAGTCAACATTTTCAATATTATCCAGGGTAAATATTTGCCTCCGGACATCAAAGGGAGAGGTTGGAGGAAGGGACCACTGTACTTCTCCAAAATCCTCTCTCTCACCTTCTTCCCTAACCCCAAATAAGAAGAGGACTGTTGTGGATGGGTTAAGGATAAGGACAACTTGGTGGCGGCAGAACTGAGAAAATGTGCTGAAGGAAAGGGCTTGAGGTTCAGGAATTTGGGTCTCAGATGACTTAAAGTTAGATTTCTTAACACTCCATTTTCTTCAACAATGTTTGATGAATTTGTAGGATAATTTATGTACCTCTCAATGCTTTAGATATTTGAATTCCATCAGTTCAATCAAAGGACTGCTCTCACTGCATGGATTTCTTTTTATGATGTTAATAATGAAATCTTGCAGCAGAAACTCTTGTCTGAACCAAATTTAATCTTTTGAGTGTCAAAGAAAATACTTTAGATACTATAAGTTCATGTTGTAGGAGTTAAAGGAGTAGCTTCTTTTAAAAGTTTGAGGGCTTCTTGGGCTTCCCTGGTGGCGCAGTGGTTGAGAGTCCGCCTGGCGATGCAGGAAACACGGGTTCGTGCCCCGGTCCGGGAAGATCCCACATGCCGCGGAGCGGCTGCAGGAAACACGGATTCGTGCCCCGGTCCGGGAAGATCCCACATGCCGCGGAGCGGCTGGGCCCGTGAGCCGTGGCTGCTGGGCCTGTGCGTCCGGAGCCTGTGCTCTGCAACGGGAGAGGCCACAGCAGTGAGAGGCCCGTGTACCGCAAAAAAAAAAAAAAAAAAAGTTTGAGGGCTTCTAATCACACATTTTTCCCTTGTAATACATAGTTACTGGGGGAAAACTGGAAAATACAGAAAAATGTAAGAAATAGAAATTATTTGTTAGATTTCCTTTCAGAGATAAGGAGGGCAATGCCAGTGTTGCCAATATTCTAGTTCTTTTTCTTCCTCTTGAGAATAAAATTCCCCAAAGTAGGCGGGGCATAAATGAGTTCTGGTCAGTGGTATAAAGATGCAAGTGATGTGTTTCAGTTCCAGGCTATACCTTTGCAACTCCTTTCTTCACCTGCCAAATGAATGCATAAAGGAATTCAGTTTCTAGAAGATGGGAAGTGCCTGGTTCCCCAAATGCAAATTGAATGCAGAAAAGTCACCCTCCAATCCTGCATTGGATTATGACATAACAAGTAATAAACTTTTAGGGTTAAATCACAGAGACTTGGGGGGTTGTTTATTACAGCAGGTAGCCAACCCTGACTAATACAGACAATCACTAACATTTCCTCATGGTACCTTTCAGTCTTTTTTCTATGTATATATTCAGCACAGCTGTGGTCATTTAAAAATAAGCCTTTGTATTCTGAATTTTTATTTAATATTATCTCAGAAGGATTTTCTGTTCTATTATAAATGTTTCATAAATATAACTCTTAATAACTACATAGTATTCTATCATATGTATATATTACAATTTATATAACCAAAGTTTATTTGCAGATAAGTTCTATTCAGTTTTTTACTGTAACTATCTAGTAAACATGTTTATGCATAAATTTGTGTACACATATCTTTTCATTTTCTTTAAATAGATTGTTAGAATCACTGGGTTAAATAGTGTGAATACTTTAAGTATTGATTCAGATATATACTGACAAACAGTTTTTCCTAAAATCTGCATTCCCGTCCTAAGTGATATGGAAGTGCTTCTTTATCACAATTTCACTAGTATCAAGAATTATAATAATGAGTACTTTTAACTAAAATTTCTGTTTTTAACATGGAAATATGCCTTTGACAACAGGGTTAACAGACTATAAGGAAAATAAGTTGTACAGTGTATGCTGGGTTCTACAGATTATCTGCTTCTTAAGTAGTGGAGCTGCAGATTCCACTATGTTTACAAATTCCAGCATATGAAAGGCAGAATCTTCAAGAATAGGAGACCACTTTAACAGCATAAGCTGTTCAAAATCTATTAGAATGAGGGCAAAGGACTGGGAGATAATATTTGAATAGGACCCTGAAGAATAAATTGGGAGGCTGCCACTCAGATAGGAGGGCAAAGGACACTACAGATGGAGAGCTGTATATGTAAATACATGGAGGCATAAATGACGGCCCAAGAGTGGAAAATAACAAGCCCATCTGCCGTTTTAAAACTTTGGAGGATGGCACAGAAGCTAAGACTGAAAAGAAGCTGTAGCCTGTGAAGGGCTATGTATGCCAGGCTAAGGAGTCTGGAATTTATCCTGTAACTAATAGAAGACAGACATGTTCATAACTTAGTTGCTTTTTAAGAAATAAAAATGACTTTGCATCATGTACAAGCCACTTTATAGACATTATCATTTTTGATTCTAAAAACATCTCCACAAAGTAAGTCCTATATTGTCCACACTTATAAGGTATGTCAAAATTGAGGTCAGCAACAAGTCACCTGCATGTAAGAGCTAAGATGTGAACCTAGGTCTTTCTAGCTTCAAGCCCATGATCTTCTCATTGTACCATATTGCCTTCTATGCTATAATGATGTGGAGGAAAAATTGGAAAAGAAACACAGTAGAGGCAATGCGACATATTAGGAGGATATTACCTTGTTCAGGAAAAAGAAAATTAGATCCTTAATTAACTATCTCTAGGATAAAGTAGAGTTCAAAAAGCCAAAGTCAAAGGAAAGAGATTTTCAAGAAAAGGGGACTAGATTTAACATGGCAAGTACCTGATGGCCTTCTCAAGAGACTTCCGGAAGAGAGGCAGAAGATAGGGTGGGAGATGAGTGGTGGGAGCCAGAGTAAATGGGAGGTGACATTATAGAAATGGTATGAAAGTATGGTTGAGACCCTTACGTCATATCTTCTCTGATTCTTTTTATATCATTGCTAGGACCACACATCATAATACTTCAAGATCATAATAATCAGTTTATATTATCAGAAACTATGTTATGGTTATAAACATATTTCCATTTGTCATCAAAATATACTTGAGTGGAGAAGCCATCTCATAACATTAGGAATTAAACTGCAGAAACTGTAGAAAAGTCCTAGCTTCAATAATATGATAACAGATTTCTCATGACATCTCTGAAAAATTGCACTAAGAAGTATGCCTGTGTCATTCCATCTATATCCAGGCACCATAGTAATTTACTGCAAATCAGAGATGAACCTTTTGTTCTAAGGAAGAATATAGAGGAGAGAGGTTTTAGTCAACTAAGGTACTACTGAATAAATTGTGCATACTATGGACTAATTTAATTATACTGCTACTAATGCTTTATGTTAAACTCTATAGAGACTATAAAAGGACACTGAAGAAAGACCTTAAGAAGTCCCTATATGTAGTGTTTGTACTTAATAAATTTCTCAGTATCCTTAAGATAGATCTTTGCAAAAATTGGCCTTGTCTATGCCTATTAATTGTTGATCATTAATGACATGACTATAGATGTCCAATCAGCGATCCAGAAATAGTTTCAGTTATGTCATTTAGAATTTCTGTTATCCTTCAAATCCTTGAATTTCCTCACATTCTAGAGTTTTGTTTCAGAGATCTTATAAAGGCTCTACATGTGTGTATCAGTCAGAAAACAGAAGTTACTCTAGACATTTCCAACAGAGGACTTTAATACAGGAAATGTGTTACACTGGTAACGGAAGCTCTGAGAAGGCAAGTAAAGGATGGTGACAAGACCAGAGGTTAGAAAATTAGTAGCCACAACTACTAGAAGGAGGAAGGGAGAAATCAATGCTACTGAAGTTTCAAAGCCAAGTCCCAATGCCAAGTGGAAGCATAGTGGGCAACTCAGTGGGAATTGGAGCCACAGAAGAGACAAAGGAGAGACAGAGCTGTTACTCAAAGCAGAGAGAGAAAAGAAATACCTTCTCTTCTCCCTTTCTCCTGATCTCCAGCCTCTCACTTATGCCTCCTATTGGCCAAACTCTCCAAATGCCAGAGTGCAAGGGAACCTGGAAAGTAGAGCTCCCTCCAATATGTAGAAGGGCAGGGAATGCATCTGAGAGCAAAACAGAAAAATGACTAGCAAAAAAGCACTAATATTTAAAAAATATGTTAATCATGGGCTCAATCAGAAAGCCTGAATTCACAGAAAAACTCAGAAACATATAAAGAAGAAGAATCTTGGCTTCACAGTTTCCCGTAACTGCTGATAATGGTAAAATTCTAATGTCTTTTAAAGAAAGAGGAAAAAATGCTGATAATCTCATAAAAGGAGGACAGAGTGGGCATCCAAATAAGGAGGGAAGTTTTGGAACGAGAACTTCCACTGGCACCTTCTTGGGTTACCCTATCCCTGCTATCAGCACGTAGCCAGCTGAGATAAGTATGTGCAATACCAGTTGTGATCTAAAGCCAAGCAAGACTGAACTTCCCTGGGGCTCCACACTTTCTACTGTCAAACGTCTGACATTCCTGGGCTGCTTTATAACTTATTGGAAATACCATTCTATGGAGCTGGCCTCAGAAAAATGTTGCTCTCTGGGATGTTATATCATCATTCACTTCCCAGTCAGAATTGGTTTCTTATGTTAAGAATAAATCACAATTTCTTGTCAATGATTCTTCAGCTTATGGTGAGGGAGCTATACTCAGAAAAAAAATTAACAGTGGCTGGCTCTGAGAAGTGCTTCAAAGAATATCGTCTGTATCATGAGTTCTTTCTGAAGTCAAAATCTCCCAGCTCGATTTTCACCAATACAATACAAGCCTCATTGGAAATAATACAAATATAATACCAACCTAATTTGATGAACTACCATTATCACTATATACACAGCGTTGAAGCCACATACTTGGCGGTCATGATGCACTCCCTAATTGCCTAGAGAATAATGAGAATAATAGTATGGAATCTTGAGATCCAGAGCTGACAGTCGCAGGAGAGATCGACACTTCCAGGGAAAGCGTTGACGTTAAAAATGTGCTTGAAACATATTTTCTGCCTGAATAGTTGGATGATTAACTTCTCAGAACCCTAAAATGTTATAATGGTGAAAGGAGAAATTCTTGAGGAATTCAAGACACGCCACCGTTCACTCACAAAGTAATAGTAACAGTTAACATTTACTGAGCACTACGGCATACCAAGCACTGTTGTACACACTGCACTTCTCTTAACTCTTTTCAACATCACAACAACTCTAACATTTTCATCTTAGAAGTGAGGAAACAGGCAATAAAAGACCAATTTTCTAATGCTAGAAAATCAGAACTTGCCCTAGGATCACACAAACGGTGTCAGAGACAGAAATGATCCCAGGCAGACGGGTTCGTTCCAGAGTCCACTCTATTAAATATTCTACTCTCTGCCTGTTTCTTCTAGATGGTTATTACATTGTCTTGGCCACCTTATCATGGCACTTTAAAGAGTATTTGCATGAAAGCTTTGGCTTGAATCTTTGCCTGGTGAACTGCAATAGATTTAGACGTTACAATGGTAGATTACGTTGCTGCATGTAAGCCCCCTTCTATCCTATAAGGATTATATTTGCTCAATAGTTGTTATGGATTTCTCAGGACCACATCAGGGAAGAACTATGTTGTTGACATAGAGTCCTGGAAACACCTGGAATAAGCTTTCAGCCATACCAGCTAGTTGCTATGGATTGCTGTAAACAACTTACCTTAATCAAGTTTAAGGTTTTTTGTGGACAGGAATCTTATCCAAGCTGCCAAAATTGGAGAAAGTCAGGCTGAAATGGTGATGCTAACCTATAAATTAACTGAAGTGTTTATCTGAGGAGTTAATCCACACCTCCTGAGAGACTTCTCTAGCTCATTCTGTGACTCCAAGGTCTACCAAAAGAGCCATTCTACTGCATTACAAATGAGGAAATAACGCTAAACTTGCCACAGTCATACGCTTCCAGCCCACCTGAGAACTTGCTCAATAAATAAGAATATAACTTAGTTACTTCTCTGTCTGTACATATTGCATACTGATCTGCACCCTAAAATTTATTTTTGTTAGAATTATAGAGATAGATCAAGGTAAGATCTGGATCATTCTTGCTTCATAAAAGGTGCACAGGGGTGACATCATCATGTTACTAGCTATGAAGGGGTTTAATCCAAGAGCAGAACTAATGGAAGCATTTTACTACAAGCCAATTAATTTTCTTCTAGTTCTAAGGACTCGCAAAAACCATAGAGCAATAATTCTCTGGCCACTTCCTGTTCTGAAGTGGTCTCACTTGTTTCTCTTCTCAAAGTAATCACAAAAAGGGAACTCTATATCTAATAAAAAAGGGATTCTGGGGCTTCCCTGGTGGCACAGTGGTTGAGAGTCCGCCTGCCGATGCAGGAGACGTGGGTTCGTGCCCCGGTGCGGGAAGATACCACATGCCGCAGAGCGGCTGGGCCCGTGAGCCATGGCCGCTGAGCCTGCGCGTCCGGAGCCTGTGCTCCGCAACGGGAGAGGCCACAGCAGTAAGAGGCCCGCGTACCGCAAAAAAAAAAAAAAAAAAAAGGGATTCTAAGTATGCCAGGGATTGCTATGGTTCAGCATTAGTTTTTGAGATGCAATGGAACTCAAATTACATGAGCAATGTGATTTTTAGTGTCAAAGAACTATCTTGCTGAAGGCTCCTCCAGTTATCTATGGCTACATATTAAATTACTCCAAAATTTAGAGGCTTAAACAATGACAACATTTATTTTGCTCACAAATCTGCAATATAGGCAGAGCTCAATGAGGGTAGCTCATCTCTGCTCCACGTAACATCAGCCCCCTCAAAGGCGAGGGGGGCTGGAATCATCTGAAGATTCATTCACTCACATAAATGGTGATTGATACCAGCTGTCAGCCTAGCTGTTAGCTGGGATTTTAGCCAGGACACCTACACGTGGCCTCTTCATGTGGCCTGGACTTCCTCATGACATGGCAGCTGATTCCAAAAGGACAAGTGCCCTGAGCAAGAGAGAGTCAGGCAGAGGCTGGATTTCCTTCTATGTCCTAACCTTGGAAGTCATGCAGTGTCACAACCATCACATTCTACTGTGTGAGACAGTTAGAAAGATACACCTAGGTTCAAGGGGAAAAAAACAGACTCCCACCTCTGAATGGGGGAATGTCGATGCACCAGTGTAAGAAGAGCACATGGGATGGGATATATGTCGGGGCTGCAATCGTTGGAAAAAACAATCAGCCACAAAAACCTACTAGTTTCTTTGCTCATCTTTTGAGTCAGCCCAAACAGAGCAATGCCACTCTCTAGGAGGCTTGCCTTACACTCTCTATTTCTTTGAGGATGCCCATCACAGTATTTTTCTTACTCCTTTTTGGATTCAAAAAGAAGCCTGTCTTTTTCTGTTCCTCTAACATCGGCAAAGCTCCATATAAAGTATATACAAGTTTTACATATATCGTATGTCCTACAGAAAGACTGTATGATTGGCAGTTTTGTGTATTATAGACAGTATCTTTTTTATGTCTGTGGTCTTTTGAATAATTTTTGTGAACCAAAGAGGAAATATAAAGGGTTATATGGATTCCATTTTAATATTTATGATTAGCTTTATAATATTGTATAATTTATACTACAAAACACGCCTGCTGGATGCCTATGCTTTCTTGTTTGAAAATACTGCTATTACTATTTTCCTCATATCTTTGGGATGTTGTAAATATAATCAAGTTAAAAAAAAATAAACCTATGCAACCAGAGGATAACCTTTTTATCTTTGAATTTGTAGGTAATGAATCAGATTCTACCATGGCCAACATTTGTTGGCCATACAGGCCAACTAAGATGATTTGGTGAGATTCAGTGCATTGACCGTAGATTCCCAAAGAGGAAAAGAGCTCCAACAATACAGTCATCCCTAGGTATCCCCAGGCCATTGGTCCCAGAACCCCCACAGATACCAAAATTCATGGATGCTCAAATTCCTTACGGTTGGCACTCCGTATCCTTGGGTTCTGAATCTGTGGATTCAAACAATGCTGGATCGAATCCACAGATGTGGAGCCCACAGGTACAGAGGGTCAACTGTATTTCAAGTCAATACTGTGTGTTTATTTGAGGATAGGATGATTATGAAGCTTCCATGCCTTTTGTAAATATTTTGCTTCCATCTAGATTTTGCTAATTGTGCTATATCACATTCTATGAAATATTCTGAATGAAGATGGAAAAAATCATGGAATGTCTTAAAAAGATCAGATCTCCGTAACTAGTACAAGAGTAAACACAGCTGAAAAAACTGATTGCCCTACCCTTAATTCAGAGACTATTACTTAGTGGAAGAAGAAAAACTCTATCAAAGAAGGAGGGTCATTGATTCTAACACCTAATCAGAGAATCTTAAAGAAAAAATGAAGAAAGGCAAAAACATTTTGGATTTATAGGCATAATTCTGCATAACTCCTGACAATAGTAAAATTCTGTCATATTTTTTAAGTTGGTAATTTTGTAAAGAAAGAAAGAAAAGGCAGCATTTTCCCTAATCTGGCACATTTGTTTTAGGGGGGAAAATGCTGAAATTGTGTTGTTTTAAAGGAAATGTGCTCTGAACATTTGTTGACAAGACCCAAAGGAAGGTTTTTTGTGGAGGTTATTTTGTTTGTTTCTGTCTTTGTAGTGTCTGTACTTTTGAAAATTCCCCTGGTAACTGAATTTTAAAGATTTTTGCTCAAACTTGGTAGATTTGAGGCAAATTGTTTATGAAAGTGTTGTGAAAATAAAAAAGACTTGAATAAAGCCATCTTTAAAAGTAGCAGCTATGAATTGGAGTGGTTGGAAATTTAAAAAAAAAAACTTTCAAAATAGCCAAAATTGTTAGTGAGTCAAGATAATTTTCACAAATAGGTGTCTGAGTTTGTAGGAAGGGGTGAAAGAATAAACAACCCAGGGACACAATTATTACAAATTAACAGAAAATAAATGGCCTGCCTGGAATAACGTACCCACATACTTGCACACATTAGTAATGAGACTTCTGTCAATCCTACCTATAAGTCACTTTCATTCTTTTACAGTTGAACTTGGTCCATGGAGGAGTAGAAGGCAAGAAGAAGAGAACAGGAGGCCATAGTATAATAATTTAGGACTCTACGTTTCAAATACTATTTTAATCCCATACATTTTTCCCCCCTGAGATTGAATCAGTGTTTCAGGAAATCTTTCCAACCTAAACATTTAGTTAAACTAAGAGAATAAAATAACTATGATCTTTGAAGAAAGGAAGAAAAGAAAGATAAGGAAGAAGGGAGAACATAGGAGAATCAACAGTGAAATGAAGGAAGTCCAAAAAGAAAGAAGAGAGAAAGATTAGGCAATACAGAGGAAAGGAAACAAAAAAAAAAAGGAAAAAGCAGGAAGCAAAAAATGAGGATACCGTGAGCCAGGTACTAGCCCATTGAGGCCCACAGACGAGATCCAGCCCATTGCCGGTGTGTGTACAGTACCAGCCAAGAATGGTTTTTACACTTTTAAATGGTTGGAAAAAAATCAAAAGAAGAACAATATTTTATGATACATAAGATTGGTATGTCCATACATAAAGCTTTATTGGTTATATAAAAACTTGTGCTCATAAATAAAGTTTTATTGGAACACACCTATGTCCATTGTTACATGTTGTCCAGGGTGTTTTTGTGCTAAAAGGACAGAGTAGTGTAGTTGTGACAGAGACTATAACCCTCAAAGACTAAAATATTTATTATGTGGTCCTCACAGAAAAAGTTTGCGGACCCCTATAAATATTTATCATATATCAACTATGTACTCAGCTCTACCCTCTATCTGATGGAGGATACAAAAGAAAAGAATGAAGACGTGGTTTCTATCTTTGAGCACTTACAATCTAGTTGAGGAAAGGGAAATTGGTAACTGTTGTCCCACGTAGTTGATTTCTAGGAACTACAAAAATAGTATTCATGTATGGTTTATTTCTTCTTTCTTTTTTTTTTGCAAATGTTAACATCAACTTTACTAATGTTCATCCAAAACAAGAAAGGTTCAAAATGACTTTCAAACTAGGAAAATGTGCAACCAATCTGTGCTACATCCATGGGATGGGATACTATTTAATAATAACAAAAAATAACTTTCAAGCCACCTAAGACACAGAAGTAACTTAAATGCATATGGCTAAGAAGCCAGTCTGAATACGGTTTCATATCATATGATCTGATTAATATTAAATTCTGAAAAGGACAAAATTATATAGATGTTAAAACGATCAGTGGTTACCAGGGTTCCATGGGGGTCCAGGGTGTTGAATAGGTAGTGAATGTACGATAACTTTTTTTTTTTAACATCTTTATTGGAGTATAATTGCTTTACAATGTTGTGTTAGTTTCTACCGTATAACAAAGTGAATCAGCTATACATATACATATATCCCCATATCCTCTCCCTCTTGCATCTCCCTCTCACACTCCCTATCCCACCCTTCTAGGTGGTCACAAAGCACCGAGCTGATCTCCCCGTGCTATGCAGCTGCTTCCCACTAGCTATCTATTTTACATTGGGTAGTGTATATATGTCAATGTTACTCTCTCACTTCATCCCAGCTTACCCTTCCCCTTCCCCGTTTCTCCAAAGAAGATATACAGATTGCCAAAAAACACATGAAAGGATGCTCAACGTCACTAATCATTAGAGAAATGCAAATCAAAACTACAATGAGATATCACCTCACACCAGTCAGAATGGCCATCATCAAAAAATCTACAAACATAAATGCTGGAGAGGGTGTGGAGAAAAGGGAATCCTCTTGCACTCTTGGTGGGAATATAAATTGATACAGCCACTATGGAGAACAGTATGGAGGTTCCTTAAAAAACTAAAAATAGAACTACCATATGACCCAGCCATCCCACTACTGGGCATATACGCTGAGAAAACCATAATTCAAAGAGTCATGTACCACAATGTTCACTGCAGCTCTATTTACAATAGCCCGGAGATGGAAGCAACCTAAGTGTCCATTGACAGATGAGTGGATAAAGAAGATGTGGCACGTATATACAATGGAATATTGCTCAGCCATAAAAAGAAATGAAATTGAGCTATTTGTAATGAGGTGGATGGACCTAGAGTCTGTCATACAGAGTGAAGTAAATCAGAAAGAGAAAAACAAATACCATTTGCTAACACATATATATGGAATCTAAAAAAAAAAAAAATGGTTCTGATGAACCTAGGGACAGGACAGGAATAAAGACGCAGATGTAGAGAATGGACTTGAGGTTTATTTCTTCTTACTCTTGCTAAATTTGATACCTTGTAAACAGTCAATTAGAACTCATGCAGTTAGAGTACAATTGCATCCTTAAAACTTCTATTTATATCCTTAAATTCTAGTTTAACATCATCATCTACGTTTTCAACAAACGTACAAAATACCACAAATATGCAACACACAAAAGCACAACAAACGTACAAAATACCACAAAGGCTTGATCTCGAATAGATAATCCAGCAAACCAGTGTCTCAGTGAGACAATTCCTAAAAAAGAGGAAAGTTTTAGCATAAGATGTGTACCAACATCTAAGGATTTAATGTGACCCTTTATGTTGGGTTGCTGATTCAAAGGGGATGATATGGGTCACCCTCACCAGGCTAAAATAGAAATAAAATGCCCTAATGCTCCCCTTGAGTGTTTTCTTTAAAAGTGGCAATTTTTCAACACTCTTAATGGCTGCACTGTCCAATATGGTGGCCACTGACCAAGCGTGGTTATTGAGCACTTGAAATAGGCTGGTCCAATTTGAGATGTGCTGTAATTATAAAGCACACATCCTATGTCCAAGACTTACTATGAAAAGAAGAATGAAAAACATCTAATTAGTATTTTTTTCTAGATCTTGATTACATGCTAAAATAATATTTTGGATATATTTGATTAGAGTAAGTATTTTATTCAAATTAATTTTGCCTGTTTTTTAAACTTTAAAAAATGTGGGGCTTCCCTGGTGGCGCAGTGGTTGAGAGTCTGCCTGCCGATGCAGGGGACACGGGTTCATGCCCCAGTCCGGGAAGATCCCACGTGCCGCGGAGTGGCTGGGCCCATGAGCCATGGCCGCTGAGCCTGTGCATCCGGAGCCTGTGCTCCGCAACGGGAGAGGCCACAACAGTGAGAGGCCCGCGTACCGCAAAAAAAAAATGTGGATACTACAAAATATTAAATGACCTATGTGTTTGCATCATAGTTTAATTGGACAAAGATGCTTTAACACGTTGATTGGGCCATTGCTAAGTCTGTGTTAAAGAGGTAGCTGCATGGCTCATTTCCTCAACTCCTTCGCTGCTCAAATGTCCTCTACTTGACAAGATCACTCAATGTAAATTACAACTCCCTAAATTCCTGACCTCCTTACGCAGCGCTCTACGTCTTTTCAATTAACATTTATTATCAACCTAGCTCACTACATAGCTTATTTATTATATTGATTGTTTATGGTCTTTCCCCCTGCCTCTACCTCTGTAAGGCAGAATTATATCTGTTTTTCCTCACTGATACATCCTCTGCACATAGAACAGTGCCTGGTATGTGGTAGGCAACTTTTTAAAATATGCTGAATAAATGAACGGTAAATGTTAAAAGAAACATTGCAAAATATTCTAGTGAAATATCTATGGTCAGTATGTGAGGCCTTTAGGCAAGGTTGTCAAAGGGTGGTGGTTTTTTTTAACCTGCTTTCCTGTAAACTTATACCCTCCAACTCATGCCCAGCTCTATCCCTCAGGCCGCTGCCCCTGATACTGAGACCTTGCTGTTCTTTACTTCCTGCTTCTAGGCCAGCTGAGAGATTTAGAGTTTGGGGCACAAGAGATAGATTTTGGCCCTGGAGCAATATTACTGAGCCTCCCCCATGCAGATGAATTGATATGTAGTACCTTAATAAAATGTTTCTGTGATGCAGTTTATATACATGTCCTCATTTAACTGGATTAAAGTGAATATGACAAAGTGAGATTTGTTCATTCACCTCTGAGTTTGAATTGGAAAGTATTACCAGCAGAAGCTCTTAAGAAACAGTATGTAAAACACAGCTGGGAGCTAAATTAATGGCACCAAATACATAATAGTGCAAACCATCAGATTTTGGGCTATAGGTATTAATGACACACCAAACTTTTCCCATCAGGAATAAAAAGTAATATTGCTCTGAAAATGGTCCAAATCACCCAGAAGTTCTTGATTTTATCCAAAACTCATCAAATTCCATATTCTTTTCATATTTCTGCTTAAGTTTTGATACATTAAATCACACCCAAATCATATTTAAATGGAGATTGCTCATGTCCAGGAAGAATTATTGTAGCATCTGCTCATTTATTATATCAAAGTTGTTAATATCCATTCTACTTTTTTTATGCCCCATTTTACCAGGAAGAGAAATGGTCTCATTTTGGCAGTCTTTACACTAAGACTACTACTTAGTTTCTTGATGTAAACCTTACATCCAAGTAGAACTGCCAACTCTTATCATGTGACCTAAGACTCGTACTTCTTGTCTAGTAATATTTTTCCAAGGGAACTCCCAGGCTCTGTGATTGATATCCTCACCATTAGAGAGTCACTCTTTTGTTTATGTTGTATAAACTGGGACAAGACATTTTTATCCTTAGAAGTCTTTGTTGAAAATCATTACTCTGTGGAGTGTTACATATGGTTAAGGTATTATTAGAGATTTATACCTTAGCATAGATTAGTATATCAAATTGTTTCCCTATTTAATTGCCAGTTGACATTGTTGTTCTGAGAGAATGAGGCATACGAGATGAAAACTGATGAGAAGTTCAGGAGATGAGAGAGAGTGCTATATTTCAGAGTATTGAACTTAATCCAAAGTAGAGAGGATTCCTTGGAGAATGGAAATAAAAGGCTTTTGTCAGTCATAAGGAGACTGGGGGCCAGAAGAAGGGAGAGAGATCAGGACGATCAAACAGAGCTGGGAGGTAAGAAAGGGGCTATGTAGAAATTTCACTTAGTGCTCCATGGCTCCTTTACTCTCTCTTACTCATCATTAATACTAGTCAAAATGCCTCTTTTTATCTCATATTACTGTCTTACCCAAGGACCTGGCAAAAACCAGAAGGTACACTTAAACATTGGAAGATTTGAGGAGAGTTTAATTAAAATCATTTTTTGCAAATGTGTGTACAGGGTTTAGGAGAAGCGAGAGGGTGTAGTACAGTACCTTGAAACTAGCAACAGAAGGGAACTGTGACCAGCCCTGGGTCTGAAAATGCAAACAGTGGGAAAGAGTATTAGAACTCAGATACAAAACTGGATGAAGAGGTTCCCTGACGTGAGCCGTGGCCTTTGGTAGAGGAACAAAGCCAACCCTCAGCAACCCGGCAGACAAGGAGGTGGGAGAATAAATACAGGGACCTCACACTCCTCCCAGCCTCCAACTTCCTGCTAGAGCCTCTGTTAGCCAGACCCAACCTTTAACAGAAGGTCCTGTTAACAGCAAGGGAGCCTAACCTATTTTCAACAAGGAAGAGAAAGAAACTGTTTCTGTCAACTTTTTATAGAATATTATATTTTTAATAAACTATTCTTCATTTCAAAGTGAGTTCATGCTTTCCTCATCCTCCCCATTGTTAGTCAAGACTTCAGAGTTTCTACAGGCACTAAATTCTGGGTTGAAAATAATGCATCATATTGGAATCAACGGAGTACAAATGTAAAGTGCCCCTAACTTATAACAGATTTTTTTTTTAGTTGTTGCAACTGTATTCAATCAACTGTACCCAAGCAACTGAACTAAACTATTCTAAGTCAAAGCCAAAAAAATGACAGGCTCATGAAAAAATTATTTTGGAAGCTGGAAACATTTGCCTTGGTATCACTCTTAATGTTACTTGAAAATTTTGTACACAGGGACAGACATAGGATACCCACACACACACAAACACACAGACACACCCCTATAGCCAGCAAGCTAAACTGGTATTCAGAGCTACACAGTTCACAATTAAGTGAAAAAAGAAAAGAAAAAAACACTGCTGTCATGCACAGACAGATGAACAATTGGGATGACAGCTGTATGCCAACAACCTGTGGATGATAAAGAGCTGAAACGAGATTCCAAGTTAGGTGGAAAATAGGATGTACTTCTAGAGTTGTGTTTTCTATAACCACCAACAAATAAAAGAAGATAATATAGAACTTAGAGGTCCTAAAAATTAAAATCCATACCTTGCAAGAATCACTGTTTCAAAGTTCCAGTTCTGAGGCTCACTACTTCGCCAATTACAATTCCAACATTTTGCATAAAACAAATGCATAAATTAATTAACAATTCCCAGGAAATAGTGTTGTTTTGAGTCTTGGGGTTTTATTTGTCTATTTATTTATTTATTTATTTATCAGTCTTTGCTTATTTTAGCAAATAGCTTTTTTCTTAACCAAAGAACTTGAAATGAAAAGAACTAAGTCAAAGCAATACTAGATGACGAGTATGTTTTTTTCCATAAAGGCTTTGCTTTTATTCTTGGAAGAAAAGAAAATGACTGTGAGATCAGTCCTTTGACAATTCACAGACATTGACTGTAACAGCTCTCTTTGAAGCCGACGTTGAAGCATCAGAGGCTTTGTAGCTCCTATGTTTTGAGCGCTGGTATCCTAACAATCTAGTATAGGAGATAATGAGTCTCTATCTCTTTATTTGCCTCTGCTTAATGTTAGCAAAGCAAAGACAGCTAATTTTTCATCCACTGAATACTTATTATTCCCCCAAAGCCAGCGTTCTCACTGAAGAATGACTGGATGTTAATTGAAAGTAAAGGAATTCCCTTTTTAAAAAATCTAATGATTTAAGAATTATAAATTCCTACTTTTCCACCACTGATTACCACTTATATCCAAGATACTGTTACTTCTACATACACTAGGATGAGCATATGGGTTGTTAAGAATGGTGGCCATTCTGATTGGTAAGGGCTCATGATACACCAGTTATTACATATTTAGAACATTTATGTCCATTTTATATCAAACAACAAAACCCAATACCATCATAGACTCTAAATACAAAGCTTATGGAAGATGAGAAATACAACCTTTTTTTTTTTTTTTTTTTTTTTTGCGGTACGCGGGCCTCTCACTGTTGTGGCCTCTCCCGTTGCTGCTCCGGACGAGCAGGCTCAGTGGCCATGGCTCATGGGCCCAGCCGCTCCGCGGCACGTGGGATCTTCCCGGACTGGGGCACGAACCAGTGTCCCCTGCATCGGCAGGCGGACTCTCAACCACTGTGCCACCAGGGAAGCCCACAACCTTCTTTTCATGTCTCCTCCCACTCCACGCCACATTTTATGGAAATGCTTCAGTATTTATGATCAATGGTAACTGATTTTTCATATTATATTTCTCTTTTAAGAATCACTTTTGGGGACTTGCCTGGTGGCGCAGCGGTTAAGAATCCGCCTGCCAATGCAGGGGACACGGGTTCGATTGCTAGTCTGGGAAGATCCCACATGCTACGGAGCAACTAAGCCTGTGCACCACAACTACTGAGCCCACGTGCTACAACTACTGAAGCCCGTGCTCAGCAACAAAAGAAGCCACCGCAATGAGAGCCTGCGCACTGCAACGAAGAGTAGCTCCCGCTCTCTGCCATTAGAGAAAGCCCACACGCAGCAATGAAGACCCAACGCAACCAAAAAAAAAAAAAAGAATTACTTTTGGGACGTCCTGGCTGTCCAGTGGTTAAGACTCAGCATTTCCAATGCAGGGGGCGAAGGTCGGATCCCTGGTCAGGGAAATAAGATCCCATCTGCTGTGCAGTGTGGCCAAAAAAAATGTAATAATAATGTCGTATGTCAATTGTACCTCATTAAAAAAAAATCTTAAAAGAATCACTTTTTACATTTACACTAGGTTTTATAATTATATTAATTATTTAGATAGCGAACATGTTTTCTAGTCTTGGTATTACCCAGAATCTTTTTAATTCTTAATATTCCCCCCTTTTAAAGTTATGTTTTATTTCTCTGTGTTGATTCATATTTTGATTGGATGGAGAAATACAGGAAGGTTACTTGGGTAGTATGCAGGGGAGAAATCCAGGTTTGGGGGGCCTGAAACTTATACAACTTTAGGAGTTCTATTCAAGAAAAAAAATACACAATTATGATTACTCATTTACAGTATGTAAATTGTAACTTGATAAAAAATTAGGTATGAAAATAATTTTTATTCAGGATGAGAAATAAATTGCAAAATCTTAAAGTATGAACAAACACTACAAATGTTACAAAATCCAGAAAGTAACATAGTGTTTATATTAGCTAATTGCCTGCTATAGTACATATTTTTCTACATTTTTTACTGCATCTTCTTTATACACCTCTTCATGACAGCTTTGTAGTACCATTTTCTATACAGAGGAGCAAAAGGGAATTCCTAGAGCATAGTTGATCAGATTTTGCCTCTGATTACTAATAGTTTCAAAAATTACTTTTAATTTCACAACTTGTTATTGATAATGTGATATAATTTTTTTGAACCCCTGTCATACTTGGGAAAACCATCATCTAGTTTCTTTCATATAGAGGAGAGTGGTTGAAATATTCACAGACGCACTTCAACTTGTCCATTTCAAATTCTGCTTCTCTACCACTCACTCACTTTGGGGGTTAGGGTTCTTCCCATGGAGGTAAAATCTCTGCCTTTGCATCGTGATGTCATGATATCTTTAATTATCTGCTTAACAAATTCTGTCTTTAAAATTCAGAAATTTTATGCTTATGACTATGTGTGGGGTTTATTCATCAGTGTGCTTGGTGTCTTATTAGCCCTTTTGTTATAAAAACCAAATCTTTACGGACTCAGACCTGTGAGTTTTTGTCATCAACTCCTGAAAGTCCCCACATATATACCGAACTACTCAGATCTCTCTTCCAGGTCAGTTGTCCCTTCTCTCTTCATATTTATTTTTTTAATCTCCCAATGCTGGGAGAATTCCTGAGTTGTCTTCCAATTTACTGGGTTTTGTTCCTGCCATTTAAACCTGCTATTTACTGCTTCTGTCACCATCACGTTTCACCTCTAAGAAATGTTTCCTGACCACCCTGATATAAATCAAATGTCCTCACAATTTTTAAAATTTTTTTAAAAAATACTTTTGGGTGGATGGACCTAGAGTCTGTCATACAGAGTGAAGTAAGTCAGAAAGAGAAAAACAAATACCGTATGCTAACACATATATATGGAATCTAAGGAAAAAAAAAAAAGGTCATGAAGAACCTAGGGGTAAGACGGGAATAAACACACAGACCTACTAGAGAATGTACTTGAGGACACAGGGAGGGGGAAGTGGAAGCTGGGAAGAAGTGAGAGAGTGGCATGGACATATATACACTTCCAAATGTAAAATAGATAGCTAGTGGGAAGCAGCCACATAGCACAGGGAGATCAGCTCGGTGCTTTGTGACCACCTAGAGGGGTGGGAGGGAGGGAGATGCAGGAGGGAAGAGATATGGGAACATATGTATATGTATAACTGATTCTCTTTGTTATAAAGCAGAAACTAACACACCATTGTAAAGCAATTATACTCCAATAAAGATGTAAAAAAAAAAAAAAAAAGAAACAAACGGTCTTGTAATAACCTAAATGGGAGAAGAATTTGAAAAAGAATAGATATATGTTTATGTAAAACTGAATCACTTTGAAACTAACACAACATTGTAAATCAACTATAGTTCAATATAAAATAAAAACTTTAAAAGAGAAAGAAAAAAAACTACTTTTGGCCAGGCAGTGAGGCATGTGGAATCTTAGTTCCCCAACCAGGGATCGAACCCATTCCCCCACAGGGGAAGCGCAGAGCCCTAACCACTGGACCACCAAGGAATTCCCCCTTGCAATTTCTAATAATAAAATTAAATACATATTTTCTGAAGTTTTCTTTTGTTTCTTGGGGGATTTTGTCAGAGCTTGTATAAGTCGCTGCAGAAGTCTTCCAGAGTCAGGAGAGGATAGCAAGGTACAACTTAGATTTTTGTTGTTGTTGGTTTCCTAGTTGTTTCAGAGGACCAGCCTTTTGAGGGAAATAGAGAGTGTGTACAACATTTGAAGGCATCACTCTTGAGCTGAAGTCTCTTCTCTTTGGTAATTGTGGCAGCCCACCATTGCCCCATTCCCCTACTGTCAATAGCTAACCCCTAAAGGTTAGCTATTACAGAATCCTCCTTCTTCTTTGAATATAATAAAAAAATAAATATTTGGTCTTCCTCCCTAGTTCCTGGCATACAACTCCTAAAACCCTTGCAATCTCCAGTGATAAAAGTATCTTTCATATGCTAATGAGAAGATAAGTGGCTGGGGAGGTATCAGTAGCTGAGGACCCCTAGATACCTTCTGGTCACCAGAAAAGTCAAGGCATGATTAGAGCGTTGGAACTTCCAGTCCCACCCCTATACCTCCAGGAAGAGGAGAGGGGTTGTAGGTGGAATTAAATCACTAATGGCCAGTGATTTAATCAATTATACCTCTGTAATGAAACCTCGATAAAAACCTCTAAGCAATGGGTTTGGGGGAGCCTCCAAGTTCTCAAACACATCCCTATACAGGGAGGGTGGTGCACCCCACTCCACGGGAACAGAAGCTCCTGCATTCAGGAGTCCTTCAAACCTCGCCCTATGCACCTCTTCACCTGGTTGGTCATTTATATCCTTTCTCATAAACTGGTAAACCTAAGTTAAATGTTTCCCTGAGTTTTGTGAACTATTCTAGCAAATTATCAAAACACTTTTATCTTTTCCTGCATTAGAGAATATTTTAAAGAAAATGGAAATTACCCATTTCTTTTTTTTTTTTGCAGTACGCGGGCCTCTCACTGTTGTGGCCTCTCCCGTTGCAGAGCACAGGCTCCATGGCTCACGGGCCCAGCCGCTCCGCGGCATGTGGGATCTTCGTGGACCAGGGCACGAACCCATGTCCTCTGCATCGGCAGACGGACTCTCAACCACTGCGCCACCAGGGAAGCCCGAAATTACCCATTTTTTAAGTGTGAAGGGTGCATCCATAAAATTGTCTCAGTCCAATACTTTTTTTGGAATTAAGCTCTCTGAGAAACAGCTGTGAGACTCTCTAGTTTTATAGCCAAGTAGACAGTGTGGGTAACCTGGGTCAATGCTGTGACTGACACCTAAAGGGAGGGCACCTTGTGAGACAGAGCACTTAAACCTGTAGGTAGTTAGCAGCAGAACTGACTTGAATTGTGGGACATACATTTGGTATCAGAATTAGTTGGTGTCGGGAGGAAAAAAAACCTGACAATGCACCATCCCAGAAAAGTGCGCGACTGGAATGAAAGCCATTTCCTATTTTCTGTGTGTCACAAGTATACTCATCTCTGGGGTCTTCTTAACTTACACACACATTTCTTTAAGCGCATCAATGCTTGCCTTTGACTCCAACGCTTTCCCTGGCAGACTTGGGAAGGTCAATTACCTCATGGTAACTTAACCAAATAAACAGAATAGGAAGAAAGTTACTTGTCCAAGAGGATTAAGAAAGCAAACTACCAAAAAGATTCACGTATTTAAAATGTCTAAGTCGGGTCCAGTTACTCAGGTTTTTGCTCTCTTCAATCCTTTAGTTATACTCCACCTGTTCTACTTGGTTATTGGCCAACTGCCCAAACCTTAAGAGTATAACCATTTTTCAGTTGATATCTTAAGGATTTTATAGATTTATCTTTACAAATAATGATAATCTTAACAGAGATGCTTTTTCTGTTCCATTGTCTTATGTAATGTTGGGCGTTTTCTTCAGATAAACATTCTCTTTTATGTTTAGGAACTGTCCTTCTAGTCTCAAGTTAAGCACTCAATTTTTTGTTTTTATTTGTTTTAAATGAGCTGGACATTGTGTCATCAGGTGCATTCTCAAAATCTATCGATGTTTCAACGTCAAATAGTTTAACTTTGATCTGCGGATCGAGAATTTATTAACCTTGATAGTACTGAAACACGTTCGCATTTTTAGAATAACCCCTACTTGGCTACGACATATTATTGCTTTAGCACAATACTAAAAACAAATCGCTATCATTTGTAAAATTTTGCATCATATTCACAAGTGCAATTGGCTCATGTCTGATTTTTTTAGCTCTTTGTTAGGCTTTGACATACAGAAATATGATGGTTGTGTAAAATGAATCGGTACACTTTTTCTCTCTTTTCCTGCATTATAGAGAAATTACCCATCTCTTTGTTAAGTGTTAAGAACGCATCCATCAAATTGTCTTAGTCAACACTTTTTTTGGAAGTAAGCTTTCTAAGAAACAGTATTTACTTTTTATAATTACACAAGGAAAACATGTCCATTTATGTTAGTGCTGTCAAAAAATTAGAACTACAGCTCATCAAAAAGTTTATAAAATCAGGGCTTCCCTAGTGGCGCAGTGCTTGAGAGTCCGCCTGCCGATGCAGGGGACACGGGTTCGTGCCCCGGTCCGGGAAGATCCCACATGCCGCAGAGCGGCTGGGCCGGTGAGCCATGGCCGCTGAGCCTGCGCGTCCCGAGCCTGTGCTCCGCAACAGGAGAGGCCACAACAGTGAGAGGCCCACGTACCGCAAAAAAAAAAAAAAAGTTTATAAAATCATTTTAATATCACAGTTCAGAGTGTGTGTTAACTTTTTGCCTAGTCTTTTCTGCCTGTAATTTTCCATTTATCTCCCTGTCATTGACAGTGCTCACTGCTGCTCCTCATTCAAATACATAAACACAAAGCATTTACTTGACTGTTTTGTTACCTGATTTCTCTCTCTCTCTCTCTTTAAACCTAGATGTATGTTGTGAAAATCTTTCCATGCCAGTAAAAGTTTCTAATAATATCATTTTTAATGGCTACCATTTTTTATGGTAAGGGGGCACTATAATTCATTTAATCAATTGTGGAGGATGAGTTTTTAGACCTTTGGACCTTATCTTTTATAATCACTGCTTCATTAGAACATCTTTTCTCAGAATCATCCCCTCCTTTGGACGGCTGAACACTCTCTCCTATGTAACCTGCGATTTATCTCTGTTTACCCATCCTGACAAAAGCAGGAAGAGGTTTATCCATTGCTATGGGTTCAAAGGCATTCATCAGAAATCAAGTGTACCTGTTGAAATCATTCATCAGAAAAAGAAAGAAAGAAAGAAAGAAAGATGGAAGGAAGGAAGAGGAAGGAAGGAAGGAAGGAAGGAGTGAAGGGAGGACGATGGGAGGAAGGAAGAAAGAAAAAAAGAAAAAGGAAAAACTCAGAAAATTTTGCATGTCTTTCTCAGATCTGTGGCCCATTAGCTTGTGGACAGGAAGGGAACTCTGTGCCAAAAGCCGTTATCCCCAAGAGCTCTCTTCAGTTAGGGTGAATTCTTTTTCTCCTTGGTTGTGGCAGCCAGCCAGTTGAAGCAGTGTTTCCCTTTCCTAACTGGCATAACTACCCTCATTAGGAGCCAGCTAAGGGAGCCCTGGCTTTTTGCCTAGGAATGGTCATCTACATCAAGTGTGAGCTCAAATCATTTAAGAGCCATGGCAGGAGTCGTGCTCCGTGTGGGCTATGGCCGCTGTCACAGATACTTGTACCTCAAAGACCTCCCAAAGCCCCCCTTTCCTCTAACTCCTATGCCTCCTGAGGTATGAAGTGCTTCTGAGATTTTTTCACTTGCTTGTACGTCTGGCTCCTTCTTATACAGTCAGTCAAGCGCTGGTTGTTTGGCTCATCATTCAACCCAATCTATCTGCATAACATCTCTTAAGAATTCCATTCAATTTGAACATGTGGGTGGTATGCTTTCCTGGCCTCACCAGTGATCCAGTTTCCTCTGCATTTTCATGGGAATTTAGGGGATGGGAGTATCCAAACATATGTGCTCAAAGTGCCACCTAGAAACAGAAGCACTGTGTTTTTTTCTATGTAAAAAAGCTTAAATAATATGCTTTACAAACTGAAAAGATATTCTCTGAAAAATAAAGATTCCCTCCTAAGAGGATGTTTCATTTAATTTTCTCCTACATTTTCCTCCTTACCTGTTGGAATTCATTGTATACCAAGTTCTGACACTTTGTTCCCCGAAAGCAGGATGAAGGCTCCTCATTGTACTGAAAGCTCAAGGTGATCAGAGACTGCGGTCTTTGTTCCTCTAGTACCTTGCATAAAATAGATGCTTAATAAATATTCTTAAATGAATAGAAGAGAAAGCTGTGCAGACAACTGCTTCTTTAGCATTGGGTAACATGCAGAGTTGGTGACAACACCAAGAAACTTGGGAGCAGAACAACCACATGTAGTACTACTATGTCCGTTCGAAAGGCGAGAGGAAAAAGTAATATTCTTCGATTACATAGGCAGGAAGTGGAATACCATTAAACCCAACGTGGGACTCAGGGTCATAATGCTAATATACATCACAGTAGATTTCATAAAAACCTGAACATAGCACATTTTGTCAATTTCCTCTACTTGAAATGTAGAAAAGACTATGTAATAGCAGGGAAGGAGGGAGGAATTATTCTAAGATGATTTAATTTCCCTAAATCTATGAGAAATGTATTTTGGAATTCTCACTAAAAGACTTCAGGTCCTTAGATTTGAAGCTGTATGAGTTCAGGAAATTGATATTTTGCCAGGAATTTAAAGATTGCTTTCTTTATTAGGTAAGAACATAATTTCTGAATGTACTAATGCCTTTGGAGCATGAGTCTCTTTAAAAATCTCAAATGTGAAAACTTTTTTTTCTATTTCAAGACATTTAAAATGCAGGAATAGACTTTATAAATGAAACTTCTAATATTCATCTAAAGTAACTGTAAAAAAAGTCAATAATAGAGTAATGCCAATTGTCTTACATTTGAAAGAGCTAAAAATGTAGGAAAAAATTATTTGTTACACAGAAGAAAAGATCATTCTTACCAAAAGTTTTTTAAAAAGACTGTTTTGATAAAAACGACTAAGAATGATATGATGTGATATTCTTTTTAATGAAAAAAAATCCTTCAATTTGGCAAATAATTATTAAGGATCTAGTATATGACAGATGCTGTTCTAGATGTTAGGGATAAATAACAAACAAAAAAATTTCCTACAGTCATGGAGTAACATTGTAGTGGGCAGAGCAGAAAGTAAACAAATTAATAAGGAAAATATTTAGTATATCATATGGTGATAAGTACATGGAGAAAACTAAACAGGTGAGGGGAATGGAGAATACCGAGATGGGGGTGGAGGGGGGATTGTATTAGTTTCCCAGAGCTGCTGTAACACATTACAATAAACTAGGTGGCTTAAAATAACACAAATTGGTTATCTTACAGTTCTGGAAGTCAGAAGTCCGAAATGGGTTCCACTGGGCTAAAATCAAGATGTCGTTCCTTCTGAAGGCTCTAGGGGAGAATCTGTTTCCTTGTCTTTTCCAACACCTAAAGGCCGTGTACATTCCTTGGCTTGTGGCCCCCCTCCAGCAATCACGTCACTCCAACCATCACGTCACTCCAACCTCTGCTTCTGTCATTTACCCTTCTCTGACTCTCACCCTCCTGCTCCCTTTTTAAACAACCCTTGGGATTACATTGTGTCCACCCAAATAATCAAGGAAAATCTCCCCATTGTAAGATTCTTAACAGGCCGTGGATTCTAGGTGACTAGCATTGACTGATCCACATTTGGCAAAGCTAAAACCAGGATTTTCATCTACTCCTCTTTCTGCAGACAATCCAAGTCTCTGTAATGCTCTTTAGCAACACTAAATACTCAGCTCTGGGTACACTATCTTGCTGGGGATGACTGCTTTAGGGATTGGGGTGTTATCTTGTTTCTAAAAATGATGGATATGAGGCCAGTGCTATGGAAATCTTGTGTGTCCTATTGACTTTTGGGGTTTTTTAGAAAGTGAGAGATCTGACATTTAATGAATACAACTTCTGAGGTCCTAGAAGAACCACACTCTTTCCTGAAAAAATAGCCCAGGCTGCACATGCTCAAAGAACCTCACCTCTCCCAAGGTACCTGGAGCCCCACACACCAAGACTAATATGCTGAATAATAAATCAGTGAGAATGGCTTTTGAGCTTTAATTTTATGTAAGAATCTTGAAATTTGGGCTTTTAGTTCACAAGGATAATGACATTTATTGTAGAATTCAATGTCCCTAGATTTAATATCTAAGGATTTTCATTTAAAAGAAAGCTTTGTTTATGGGCTTTAAAACTTCTTCCTATGATTGTGATCATTGAAAGAATATTATATTTACATTTGGGAAATCTTTAAATGGTTGGAATTGTACTAGCAGAATTTCTATGCATTTCATTAGTGGAATATATTTGTGATATTGTTTGATCTCTGAAACAGTATTTTGGATGACCCCAGATATCCATGTGGGTTTGGAAGGAGAATAATTGAACATTCAGCCTTGGATACAAACTGGCTTTGGAGTTAACTGAATTAATGCATTGTTCTGACCCACTTCAGAGCTTTCTGGGCAAACTACTCTGCCCACTGGAGGTCCCAAAGGGCTTTTCAATGGAAGGGTGATTGGTATTGGGGATGGCCTATAAAGGAGAAAGCAGGACTGTCCCCAGAGGGAAGCAGCCACACTCCCGGCTGCCCATGGGTTTAATGGTTAATTCAGTTGGTTAAGAGAACTAAGAACCAGAAAACATGAGGTAGGAACTTTTTCCACATCCATGACATTTCCTTCCAGATGGAAGCTGTTCCACTAGCTATGACAGTCCTGGCCTTTCTTCCTCCTCCCCCAAGTCCTCAGGGGAAGAGTGACTTACCTAATTGGTAAATTTGAAAAGAATAAATTGGGTACATTCACTGGGGCAGCCTACTCACAGAGACCCCTTTGGGAGGCCTAGCCAAGTGCAGCACTGCCTGGACCCGGGACTGGGTACAAAAGTCTGCCCGATTCTATGATTCATTTTAGGAAATCCATCTGACTCTAATGCCAACTGACATCTAATGCCAACTGAAAGCCTTCATCAGTAATAAAGGTGATAGCTGCCTCCCTTATTATTTGTCTTATTTCTCAATTGGTTCGGAAAATGAAAGAATGAATGATATTTACTAAGCTCCCGAAAGATCACATCAATGGGGAAAGAGGTGTTCTTTCTGCTGGACGTTCCAAATTATTAGATTAGAAGCCTGGAGCTGCTGGTAGACATCTGATCACTGTATCTGGGGGCGGGGGGTGGTGGTGGTGGGGAGTCCTTCCTGAAAACAAGCCAATGAGAAGAAGGAAGAGCCAGGAGTATTGGAAAGAGACTATGTCCTGATGACACACATTAATCAACTGTATCCAGCTGTATCTGATGCCCGTGAACTTTGCAGTTATAAGAGCCAACACATTCCCTCTTTTGCTCAGGCCAGTTACAGTTAGATTTTGGACTCTTGCATTGAAAGAGGTCTGACCAATATTGTTTTAGGATGGGCTGGTTTTCTTGAATCTCAGTCACGAAAACATCTGCTTCTTAATCTGTCTCTGAACTGGATAAAATGTAAATTTCAGAGTTGCAAACCATTAGCTTGAGCTTAAGACCCTGGTAGACAATGTTAGTAGCTGCTTCCAGCCCTACCCTTTTCAGAGATGTTCTTATGAGGTACCTGGAGGGCGCAGGTGGCCAGTGTGGCTGAGGAATATCGTGTTCCTTTCCCAAATAACCAAAGGGCTGCTTGCTGGGTAACTACATAATGTTATACTTTCTCTTTGGGTTTTTTGTTGTTGTGGGGTTTTTGGTGGGTTTTTTTCATTTGTTGTTTTTTAGCTTTTGTAATAAGTTAATTTTCGTCACACATGAATCTATATTTGATTTTAAAATGTCTCATGACAGTAGCTTTAGTAGCTCATACTTGCAAGTTTAGAAAGAGTGGCACTTCTCACCTGGGGAATGTTAATGGGAATTAAAAGAAATGTGATAAATTAAATATGCTTCCTTAAAGAAGGTGTCAGAAGAAAAGGCACATTAATTAGAAATTAACAGCACTGAGAGTTTAAAACTGATTTTATGTTTGTCTTATTAACATTTTAGGAGTACAAATATGCCTGTCATCATAAAAGAATTTCCTCAAGCCTCCCTTATCAAGACTCAATTGCAAAGTTGAGACAATTTGCTCTAGGGCAAAAAAAAAAAAAAAAAATCATGTGGAACAGCAGACGGTGGGAATTCTACTAGAAGTGTTCTCCACTAGGATCAGAGCCACTGGATCATATATCTGAAATGGGATACTCACTGTGGTGTATAATGTGGCGATCACAAGGGAAGAAGACAATAGGGTTTAAGAGACCAAAAGGAAATCTAAACACAGACAATTCACTTCACTATGAAACTGGTTGCTTAATGGTTGGTATGTCTAGACTGAATTCACACATAATCATGCATCAGAACAGGAAGAATTTACTAAAAAATGAGGGTGAGGAACAGGTTACATTTACGACTGAATTTATGAAAAGAAGCCATGTGTAAATTAGGCAACTCCTACTGTGCATAATTTTTTTTATGTGCTTTTCTTTCTCTCTTTTAAGTCCAATGAATTCCTTAGGTTATTTACACGTTGTTGAATCTACCTCTGAAAATCACTGTCAAAACTGAATGGCTTCTCCTTCAATCCCAGCTCCTGGTGCTTTTTCTACTGACCAGTCAAATGCCCTTGTGGGCCACACCTCTGTGCCATGTTTCCTCTTGTCTCCTCTGTCAGGCTGCAGAGACCTCTTCCCACACCTGCATTCAGACTTCAAATCCTGCCTGTACTTCAACACCGTTCCCTCGGGACACAGCCCTGCCTCCGGATTACCCATCACATTCTGCCTGCTCACTGACTGTTTCCATGTGGTCCGTCACCACCATATATACTTTATTGATTATTGTGGCTTTATACACAGTTTGGAAGTAGAGTAGTATTTGTCCTCAGACTATGTTCTTCGTCAATATTGTGTTGTCTTTTTAAGTCTGAGGTCTTGCATATAAAATGTAAAATTAGTTTGTCTATATCCAAATATTCGGATATAGATATTGGGATTTTCAACAAAGTTGTCTTGAATCTGCAGACCATGTTGAAAAGAATGACTATCTTACAAATAATAGCTCTACTTATTAATAAATGTGGAATATGCCTGCATTTAAAGAAAGAATGAATGGCTTCACTTCATTAATTTTGGCAAAACCTCTTCATAAATATGTGTAGTAAGAGATTTTTCATAGAAATGATGCCATCTCAATCTTGAAGTGGACAAAATGGAAAATTAATCTACCAAAGTAACACAAGTTGAGAAGAAATTCATCTCTTATTCCTTAACAACAACAAAAAAAAACTGGAAAAACTCAGATAAACAGAAAAACAGCTAAATAAAATGACATAATTTACTTCTGGGGAAAAGTATAGCTAATTTGTGCTCATCCATACTTACCAAATGTTAACTGAGGTAAAACTTTAAATGTTAAATAACTTTAAAAGTTAGCTTCCCAGCATACTCAGAAAAAAAAAAAGGGCTTTTAATGACTGTAAAAATGAGACAAGTTTGATCGCTTTTTAACTTTATATCTAATATATGTGACTTGATATGTTGTAGTAGATATTTCTTTAATAAAATTCATGCACAGTGTTGACACTGGAACCTTTTTCCTTTACAATCCTTAATTTTTACAACTTTTATTCTTAATTACAACTAATATGATCTATTTTAAAGAGAATGTTTTACATTTCTTTTCCCCCTGAAGAAAATGCAAGTGTAATCTTTCACTGGTCACAGAGGCCTTGCAGGCCAGGCAGCTCAACACACTCCCAAGAAGGATGCAGTATTTAGTAAACACTACACATTTTGTTCTGTTTCTTTATTCAATAAACTAAACTGAATGTCCATCTTGTGTAAATCAGTGCCATCTTCACTGTTACTTCCATACTATTTTATTAGAGTTTCTTCGTTGTAAACAACAGAAATCAACTTGGCTATTGTAGACAAAAAGGAATGTTTTGGAAGAATATCAGAGTTTCCTAGAATCAGCATGAAACTGGAGAACTGGGTTTGGGGTCAGACTCTTTTCTGAGCTCCAGACCTGTATCACCTACAACTAGATTTCTTAAAGTCATCTTAGGATCACTTCCTCCCCTTTATAGACAAACTTCTCTCCTTTTGTGGCTCTCCATTGTCCTTAATATAATCAAGGATCCTCAACAAGGCCTCTGTGACCTTAGACAAGTTAAATGTGTCACCTGTTCTAACTTCCCCTTTCCTACCTCTCACTCACCACCCAATCCTCTCCAATCTGGCTCCTGTCTACTTCATTAGCATCCTTTCATGCCAAGTTGTAGCTTGAATGCCAGGCTAGAGTTTCCCAACTGGTTAGCCAAAGCTCAAAACACTTCTGCAGATTGATGGCAGATATACCAAGATATTGAGCCCTTTGGGATGGCCAAAGGCACAGGCTGGTCCATTAATTGACTCTTAGTTGTGATGATGTGAAAAATAGCAGGAAGCACTGCTCTACTGCAGCCATGCTGATCCCCTTCCAATTCCACAAATGCATCAGCCTCTCCTCCACTTCAGGGCTTTTATCCATGATGTTTCCATTGCCTGGAATACTATTCACCAACTCTTCACTCAGCTCAGCCTTTGAGACTCAACTTTTACTTCTATTCTTCTAGGAGGCCTCCCCTGACTGCCAACATTTGGTTAGCACACCCTATCATTCAGTCCCACAGAGCCCTCTACTCCACCTTTTGAAATATTTGTGGCACTTAAAATTACTTTCATCAACGTCTCCCACTCGAGGCCCAGTGGAGCAGGGACTCAGTCTGGTTCACTACTAGATCCCCAGCAGCAAGAACAATTTATTGAATGGACATTCAATAAATTTCTGGGGCTGAATGATTGTTAGCAATCTTGATTTTCCAGATTTAGTTAATACAAATAATAGCAATTACTATCTTATATGCATGTGTTCTTTTAAAACTGTTTTTATAATTAAAATCCTTCCTTATTCGGAAATTTTTAAAAAGTGAAAGCAAGAAAATCAACAGCATGCCTAAGGCGGCCCAACCCTCCTGTGGGAGCTAAGTAGTGAGAACTCAGGTTTCCTGCCTTTCTCCTGTGTTAATTAGAAGACGTTTGAGAAAGCTGTGGGCACATCTCTGTAAGACTGAAATCCTGTAGGGCAACTAGAATTCTTTTCCCAGAAAACATGCATGGCTGCCACAGTCAAAGACAGACTTTTTTGGTAGGATGATGTATTAGCCTGACCCACTTTCACAATCCCCACATGCTCATATCACTTCCTGCTGGTCTGTTGGAAATCTCAAGCATTAGGAGAGATTTGGTTATGAAAATTCTTGATTACCTCTCATCTATCAACTTTGTGTTTTGATTTGGAAACACATGCCAAAATGTGTTAATTAACTAGATGGGGGGAATTCTTTCACAATATATACAGATATCAAATCACCATGATGCACACTTTAAATATCTTAAAATTTTGTTAATTGTACCTCGATAAAGCTGAAATTTAAAAAAAAAAAATAAATGTGATCGGAAAAATTTCTTTGGAAAAAAGAAGAAAGGAAAGAAGGAAGGAAGGTAGGAAAAAGAAAAAAAAAAAGAGAGAAAGAAAGAAAAAAAATGCATCCAAAAAGATAAGGAAAGGGTTAAAAGATGCTTTACTATTGTGATGGTTAAACAAAGAATTTTTACAATTTTGTGAAGTTGCTGGCTTTCCACGTGGGTTTTTCTGTAATGATTCCTCAAAATTTACAGAGGTAACTGGCAAAAGAGAAACACTTCTGATAAGAAATACAAGGAAGCAAATATAGCAGCCATGTGTAATTCTGATTTCTTTTCAATACATCATGTGACATTTCTGATTATAAATTGATCAAGATGAGCCTCGGTATGAAAAATTTACTATTATGTAATGTAGACACGTTATTCATAGCAATATGCCAAATGGAAAATGTGAGTGTTTTAACTGGAAAGTGAGTTATTTGGTCTTTCCATTTTGTGTAAGTCTTTAAAGCATAAATTAAAAGCAGAAGATATATTGTATGGATTCAGGATCTGAAGACCTCTACTGTACTCCATAAATCTTTCAGCAGCGTGGAAGACAGCATATTCAACTGGCCAGACGTACACTCTAACCTCTTCCCTAATATTGTTGTTCTACTTTGAGATGATGAGGTTAAAGAAAAATGTACCCTGAAATGGGTATTTCCCACTCTAAATATTCAATATGTCCAGACAGGCCTTATTTTTTTTCAATTCGCAATGCCCTGTGTGTTGCATCATCTTGAAACATTTTTCATTCAGAAAATATTTCAGTCTTTCATGGCTTTGCAGTGTCTGTATGAAAGGGGACTCAGTACTCAGAGAAATGATCTCTTAAATGGCCACTTGAAATGTATTTATTTTCATACCACCTGAATAATTTATGTGGTATATTTTGCTACTCACAGAGAAGAGGAACTCAGAAGGTGACTTTTTAGAGCTAAGAAAGCTGTTTTCCCCCATAAACATCAAGCTAGTACTCAGAATGTCCTTATAAGCAATATAATAAATTAAAAGATGAATATTTAATATATAAGTAGAAATATAAAAATTCACACTTACATTATTGCCGTACACCTTAATGAATAAAAGAACTACAGAGCATGAAACTGAAATGTCAAGGTGACGAAACATCCAAAAGGGAAGTAGGTCCGTTGGCCTAGAATGTATAAATTATTTCCACCCTAAACATCAGTACAGGAAACCATACAGCTATTTTAAATTTGAAAGGAGGAATAATTTTCACGTAGCACATGTGACAGTGACCATGGCGAATATTAAGTGTTTGTGCTGAACTCTCCCATCCTGTCCCATCCTACCGGTAACTGCCAGAATCACCTTCCTAAAAAGCTCAATTCTGAACGTGTTGAGCCCCAAGTTAAAAATATTAAAATAGTTAAAAACCTTTTTTTTTTAGAGATATATACTGAAATCCTTATAGATAAATTGATATTATGACCTAGCTTTGCTTTAAAATAATCTGGGGGCTTGGAAAGGAGGGAGGGAGTGGAGGCATAAATGGAAGAAGGCTGGCCATGAGTTGGTCATCGTGGAAGATGGGTTCAAGGGGTTTGTTATCAGATACTTTTGTTTGTTTTATAAAGTTTAAAAAAAAAAAAGACTCAACATTGGCATTCAAATCCTCCTATAAGTTGGGCCTAGTGATTTACCTTTCAGGTTTACTGTCAATTTCTCAGGCATCCGAAGCCACGTCAAATCATTGTGGAAATTTTGTCCCTGGGCACATCTTTTCTTAAATCACTGCTTTTGTTCAAGTTGTTTTTCCTTCCTGGAGTGTTCTTCCCTCTTAGCTTTACTTTTTGGACTCCATTTTCTGAGCCCGAGTTCCTTCTTCTGTAAAATGATGGGGTTGGACCAGATAACTTCCAAGGTCTCTCCCACCCTATAATTATTGAGCTAGGTGGACCACTCGCTTCTAAGGAAAAAGATCTACTTAGGAATAAAGTCTAATAAGCAGAGGACTCGACTAGACATAGACTGAGCTGAAACTTAAGTACAGCAAGATCAAGTTATCGAGGGAATTTTGATAAAATTAAGTTTCCCCCCTTTTGTGTATTTCACTATTCCTGATTTCTTGGAAACATGATCCCAAAAGAAAGCTGTTATAAATAATCTCTAAGTTCTACTTAGCAATAGATTAGATGATTTCTTGGAGCGAGTTGTGCCTTAGGAAGAAGGGGTAGTTAGAGACTGAGAATAGATCTTATAACTGGTTGTAGGAATTTGACTAAAGAGTGTGAGACTATGAGACAGAAAAAGGAAGAATGACTACAGTGGTTTGGCTTTCCATGTACCATCTGAGCACTGTTCTCCTTATTTAAAATGACTTGGAGGAAACATTTTTGTTTCATGCATTTCCATTATTAAATATTACCTAGAATTATTCGAAGAATAAAAACTCCTAGCAGCTAGTGAATTTAACAAAAGAGCAATTTTGTTTCTTTCTTTAATAAGTGTTCTTATTCTGATTATGAAAGTTACACACATTTTAATTGTGGTAGTTTATAATAATTAGAGCAAATTCCCTTTATAATTACTCTTTTCCCAAATGTCCTTAGTGATTAAACCAAATGCCTTTTTGGCATGTACCTCTGCCCTTCTTTGTGAGCACTACCTCTCCTTACCCACCCACCAGGGTGAGCCCCAATGACAGGCATGTTTATGCACTGTGAGCCTGTCTGATGCTAAATACAGTTGATTGGACCAGGAGGTAGAGATTCTCTCCACCAGGATTCTGTAATTGGTACTAAAATTAAATAATCAATCTGGATGGTTAATATGGCAATATTAAATCTGTGTTAGAACTCTTTTTGTTGATAGTGACAGAAATGAAAATCTAAATGTGCTTAAACAAAATATAAATAATATATTGGGCTCATTAACTTAGAAGTCCAGAGAGATGATGTTACTGCATGGCTGTTTATAGGTGCTCAAATGACATCTTCAGGGCTGAGTTTAACCATTTCTGAGTTCATTTTCTTTGGGTTGTTCTCATTCCCAGGCAGCCTCTTCCCCTATAGAGGAAGTCATCCACCAGTAGCTTCACACCTATGTTCTACCACTTTAGTAATCCCAAAAGGAAGCACAATTACTAGTTAATTCTATAAAAATTCTTAGGAAAGATTTTCATTGGCCTAGTTTGGATTGTGAGTCCATGAACCAATAGCAAAGGCTAGAATATGTCCATGCTTTCATTACCCAGACCCAAGTCAAAATCCTACCCTTAGGGCTTCCCTGGTGGCGCAGTGGTTGAGAGTCCGCCTGCCGATGCAGGGGACACGGGTTTGTGCCCCGGTCCGGGAAGATCCCACGTGCCGCGGAGCGGCTGGGCCCGTGAGCCATGACCGCTGAGCCTGCGCGTCCGGAGCCTGTGCTCGGCAACGGGAGAGGCCACAACAGTGAGAGGCCCGTGTACCGAAAAAAAAAAAAAAAAAAAAAATCCTACCCTTGAGGTCAGCCATGCCTGAAGACCATGGGCTTAAAGTGGAGAAGGAATGGTTCTTTAGAGGAAAATCGAGGTGCTTTATTTCATTACAAGGTCATATTAGAAAAAAAAGGTGATCATTGATTGGTTAATTGGCTGATGCTTAATTGATCTGTGGATTGACCATCTAGGATCAGTCTTGGATTAGTCAGCTCTTGGATAGGAAATATATAAATGGAAAGTTGTTTGCAGAATGGACTGACTGGGTGGCTATACACCCAGGCATTCTTGGTCTCAATGACTGTGATGTTTTCCCTTTCTTTTGACTGAAGGTTGAGCCTTAATCATTTGTTGTTGGTCATCTTATCTTGGACTGTTTTGGAAAAGAATGACTAAGGCACTTGGGTCAATCCAATGATGGTGAAAAAGCATACACAGGGTTCCTTCCTAGTCAAGCTGCATATTCAAACTCAGTTTACCAAGTTCCCCGGGGTGAGCCTCATGTATCAGGAACAATCCTGCTTCTCCAGTGTAGCATGGTGGCCTAGCGGTCCAGTGTACCTTGTTGGTTTGTTTGCTTGTTGCTGTGGTCTGAATGTTTATGTTCCCCCAGAATTCATATGTTGACATACCAATGCCAAACGTGATGGTATGGGGCCTTTGAGAGGTGATTAGGTCATTAATGCCCTTATAAATGAAACCTGAGAGAGTTCCCTGGCCCCTTCTACCATGTAAGGACACAACAAGGAGATAGCAGTCTGCATTCCAGAAGGGGGCCTTCAACAGAATCCAACCATGCTGCCACCTGATCTTGACTTGCAGCCTCCAGAACTGTGAGAAATAAATTCTTTTGTTTATAAGTCATCCAGGCTGTGGTATTTTGTTATAACAGCCTGAATGGACTAGACACTTGTTTACATATCTTTGAAGAAAATGAAATTTACACAGACGTGGTATTTGCCAACAGGCAGAATATATGGATTGTCTCTAGTCCCAGTCACTGTCCAAAGAAGCAGATATAAGCAGTTTCTCATTTCTACAAAATAAAAACTTTTTATTGGCAAATTTGAAATAATTTAGAATGAATAGACTTCCCCTCTTTACCAATTATAAAAATTCAATTTAATTCATTCCAAGTGAAGCTTCATCTATGAATCTTTTTTTTTTTTTTTTTGCTGTACGCGGGCCTCTCACTGTCGTGGCCTCTCCCGTTGCGGAGCACAGGCTCCAGACGCGCAGGCTCAGCGGCCATGGCTCACGGGCCCAGCCGCTCCGCAGCATGTGGGATCTTCCCGGACCGGGGCACGAACCCGTGTCCCCTGCATCGGCAGGTGAACTCTCAACCACCGCGCCACCAGGCAAGCCCTATGAATCTTTTGATCACTTGGCCTAGCTCAATTTCCTTCCGCTTCCTTTATCTTCCATCTTCCTTTCCTCCAATAATAATAATAATAATAATAATGTGTTACTCATTGAGCAATTACTTTGCACCAGGCACTGTGCTAAATGTTTTTCATGGATTATCTCATTTAATCTACTCAATAAGGTAGGCTATTGAAGACAATGCTTGTTTTGCAGAAGCACAGAGAGGCTAAGAAACTTTGTCCAATGTCATAAAATTCATGATTAAGCATGGCATTGAACCTAAACAGTTTGATTCTCAAGACCACACCTTTGGCCATGGCACTACACAACTTTTCACAGCATTTTTTGTCTATACCACTTATCCACAGCACAGTGCCTGGCACGTAGTAAGCACAATGATAAACACTGTGTAAGTGTAAGGCATACAGTGTAATGACTTGATACATGTATATATTGCAAAATAAGATTGATTTTATCATAACATTTCCCAACTATTTTTAATACTAATTCATAAAATAATGGGTATTATTTAATAATTTAAAATAAAACTAAGATTAAAATTGAAGTGTATTAGAACATTAACTACATTTAATGCATAGAAAAATCCTTTAAGGTTTTGCAAATACACCCCATCCTTTCATGGGCATCTTGTACCTAAAATTATTTGAAATGTCCCAGGTCATGGATAACACAATTCGGCAATTGAGGATTTTCCAACCAAGACATTTGGGGTCATGTTTAATATACGTGGTAGACAGAATTCTAAAATGCCACCACCCCCCATATTTCCCACTCTAATATGATGAGCTATCAAGACCTGATTAGTTATGTTTAGATGGCAAAAGGGATTTTGCCGATGTAATTAAGGTTATTGATCAATTGACTTTGAGTTAATCAAAAAGAAGATATCTGGGCAGGTCTAATTGATCACACGAGTCCTTAAAAGAGAGAGTTTTCTCAGGCTGGTGGCAGAAGAAGTCAGAAAGATTTGAAGCACAAGGATTCAACACACCATTGCTGGCTTGAAGATGAAGGGGGTAACATCCAAGGACTCGGGAACATCTTCTAGTTTTTGAGAACAACCCCTGGTAACAACCACAAGGAAGTGAATTCTTTCAACAATCTGCCTGGACTTGGAAGCAGATTCTCCTCCAGAATATTCAGAAAAGATCCCCACCCCATGGTGATTTGGGGCTTGTGAGATCCTAATCAGAGAGTCCAGTTGAGCCCACCCAGACTTCTGATCTACTGAACTGTGAGATAATAAATAAGTGTAATTTTTTTTTTTTTTTTTTTTTTTTTTGCTGTACGCGGGCCTCTCACTGTTGTGGCCTCTCCCGTTGCGGAGCACAGGCTCCGTACGCGCAGGCTCAGCGGCCATGGCTCACGGGCCCAGCCGCTCCGTGGCACGTGGGATCTTCCCGGACCGGGGCACAAACCCGTGTCCCCTGCATCGGCAGGTGGACTCTCAACCACTGCGCCACCAGGGAAGCCCAATAAATGTAATTTTAAGCTGCTAAATCTGTGGCAGTTTGTGACACAGAAATAGAAAACGAATGCAGATTTTTATTGATTGACCCATATGAAATTGCCAGTATTCACTGTTTTTGCTCTATAATGATTTCATTTGGTTCAGCCTAATATTATTTGGATGTGTTCCATTTAATATTCTTTGGTTGATAGGTTCTTACAGCCTTGACATCTTAGGAAGACAGCAAAAACCAATGTTTACAAACTTTACTCACTCCCTTGTTCTTTACTCCCACAAATGCACACACCAAAAAATGTATTAATATATATGTTGATCATTTTATGAGTCCTATACCAGAGAAAATGTCTCCAACCTTTAATCAAGTTGTTTCTAACTGCTTCTGTTACCAATTATGAGCCATAGTATACCTAGTGTCTGTTCTCAGATGTGATCTAAAGTGTTTGAGGTCAGAAAGTATGTCTTTATTTCCTATACAATTTTTTGTACATACTCTCTTAACAAATAAGCAATTCAATGTTCAGGTTTACAATGATGGCTCTTTGACGTGTAAAGTTTGTCTGATTCAGTTATGCAGAGTGATATGCAGGGTTTTGTTTGGCATGATCACTGGGGAGAAAAGATGTTTTACAGTTTACACCATAGATTGAGACTTTTAACGTTTTTTTTCTTCAAAGTAAGAGTTGAGGAGTGTAGAAGTTCCCACCCACGCACTGAAACAGAATGCCGAGGGGAGAGCTGATGATTGAGCTGAGAATTCAGCGAGCCATCCTTTCAAAACAGCTCCTGAAAACATCTGAGAACACAAATGGGCAGAGGAACCTTCAGCGGCATAAAGAATCCAGCAATCATGTTTTCATTACAAAACAAGTATTTTCCTTTACCACTTATATATGTAACCCGAAAGACACAAAAGTGAACTCAGTGCAAGTAGGTGCAATGTTTTGATTCCACCCAGAGGGTGTTGAGACAGAGTAAAGACCGAACAGCTCCTCCTGGCTGTCATTGAGTGTGGCATTTATTATCGAATCAGGAAATATGTTTCTAGTGAAGCCCAGCTCTAAGATGGAATCAAGAACTTAATGGTCATGCATCCTGACCATTGTGTAACTCAATGTTGCTTCATCCATCCAGATAAAAAGAAGCTGTGATTAATTTATAAATTATGGCCAATTCACTAGAATCCATGCTTCTAAATCCTCAAATTCTTAGGACCATGCTTCCAAATCAATACTGTCCATTCTATGGGCTGCTTCTTTTTTTTTCTTACTGAGTTTCCTCTTATAAATTTTAGAATGAGCCAAGTAATTTTACCAAGATCACTTACAATATTGCTTCAGGAATAATATTTTCAGAACAAGCAAAGGAACACTAATAGAATAAGACCCTTCATACACACAAGGATCCTTTTAAAATATCTTTAGAAAATAGATATGGTTCTCAACACCTTAATTTGTAAAGAAATTATTTCACATGGTCCCCTTCTTCCTTATTTTAAATGTTTCTGATTCTTTTCTATTATTATAAGCAGAGATATGCTGAGTAGTTTTAGTGTATTTTATTAACTAATATAAAAGAAAAAGAAACTTTGAAAGGGCTTAGCTCTTATAGAATATAACTGAAAGAGAACTTGGAAATCAAGTTCAATAAAACCCAGTACAATACAACCATGAATGAGTCTCCTACAAGTACCATAATCAAGTGACTGTACAGCCTTTGTTTTATTACTGCAGCCCATTTCAGTCTTGGATAGCTTTTACTATTAGAAAGTTTGTCTTTGTGTTGAAATAAAGTCTGCCTCCCTATAATTTCCGTTTATTGCCGTAAAAGTCAAACTGTACTAAAGATTGTAGTTATTCTGTTCTTATCTTACTAGTTATTATTTAATTATACGTCTTTATCTGGTCGCCGTGAAAATCCTGCTAACATACTCATTGAATCAAACTACGTTCTACACTGTACATCAGGATATATTTCCACTGAAGCAATTTCCACAAGTAAGATTTTAAGTTCCAAGTGGCATGGTCCTAAACTTTGCCTCAGAAGGCATTTCATTACTGAATTCATTCAAATCCATTTCTGAAGTGTCTTCTAAAACACTCACATGAACTCATATTATGACAATGAATTAAAGCTCCTTTGAGGTCATGTTTTTTTTGATTCCTCCAAATAGAAATGTTAAAGCTCAAATGTCAAAGTAAGCGATAGTAATACTAACACAGTTAATATCAAAGATAAATGTTAAACACATGCATACATTTCTTTGCAAAGAACATCTGCAAATGTATAACCAAGAGTGGTTTCATTATAGAAAAATCTGCTTGAAAAGTTGTATCAAATTATTTTACATGCCATATCTTGGCATTTTCTAAGATCTAAAAAATTTCACAAAGGTTTAGTTCTAGAGAATATAGCTAGTCATGAATATGACTTAAGATTAAGAAAGGGGGGGGCTTCCCTGGTGGCACAGTGATTGAGAATCTGCCTGCTAATGCAGGGGATATGGGTTCGAGCCCTGGTCTGGGAGGATCCTGCATGCCGTGGAGCGACTGGGCCCGTGAGCCACAACTACTGAGCCTGCGCGTCTGGAGCCTGTGCTCCGCAACAAGAGAGGCCGTGATAGTGAGAGGCCCGCGCACCGAGATGAAGAGTGGCCCCCGCTTGCCACAACTAGAGAAAGCCCTCGCACAGAAATGAAGACACAACACAGCCAAAAATAAATAAATAAACAAATGTGGGGTTTTAAAAAAAAAAGAGAAAGGGGACATCTTTACTCTGTACCTAATGATTTTCCACAAGCACAGTCCTGGTAACTCTCTTTGACAGTTTTCTCATTTTATCTCTCCTCTGGAGAAATGAAGTGACTTACTGAATTTGTAAATTTGGTAAGAAGAACCAGACAAGGTTGTGTTCCATTTTTCTCCCCTAAGCATGGAGCCTGGCCATTGAAATCTTTATTGCTTCTCTGCTCTTCCATGCAGTTGACCTTGCTGGGGCTGTCACATGCCCTGTGTGGGTCATTCCAGTCCAACGGGACCTACAACAGGCAAATGAGACTCCCTAATTCTGGGCACAGTTAGCAGACTTACCTGACTCTCATACTGAATCACTTCCTTCATCTTTGCCCCCATCATTCATCTGTTTAGAACTCAGGCAGGGAAGAGATGGCTATTTTATGAGCTGTACTTCCCACCTCCAGGGATTCCAAATGTGGGACATGATGAAGTAGAGTAACAAAGATCCTTGGATTACTTAAACAGAGAGGAGAAACAGTATTTTTATTCTTGCAAGATGTAAAACTTCAGCTCTTTGTCTTTTCTTTTACTTAGAAACAAAAGCAAGTTGAGGATGTATAGTATTCCATGCCAAAATGTATGTTCTAATATTCTGACATATGCAAAATGCGTGCATGAATACTTAGCAGGTGTAATTTTGTCATTATTATTTTATATTCAGATATCTTTAAGTGACATTTAAAAATTGTAAATTGGCAAGAGCTATTTTATAATCATAAAAGTTTTCACCCAAGGAGTAATCTAATTCAACATTTCTGTTTTACAAATAAGAAAACTGAGGCACAAAGAGATAGCAAGGTCACACAAATATATGACCAGAGTGTAATTACATAAAAATGCTAATTGATAAATATCATGAAACCAAAAGTCATAAACGCCACTCTGTAGACCACTTATGCATGTTTGCAATATGCTAATGACATAGGCAGATAGAATTTTATCCAGTTTTTATAAAGGAGGATGATTAAGTTATAAAAATAAATACTTTTCCTGCAATCATAAGGCAAATCAAGAATAAAAGTAATAAATAACCTAATTTGTATCAGTGCTTCCTATACCAGATGATAGATATTTAGCATTTGACAGTAATTATACACTGAGATGTTAGAAAATGTTGGGTTACTTTTCAATACAAAATCATATTTTTCTTAGAATAACAAGGAAAGTTGACTAGACTGTAGTACTACACATTCTTAATCATATTCCTTCGTAGCTAAAAATGAAAATAGTTAAAGCAAGTGTCTATAAATTATGTGTAATCATTGCCCTTCTAAGAGCTCTTTTTTGTTGTAATGTTAATGACAGCTTGTAACTTGATTTTTGCACAGTGCAGTAAGCTCTCCCATCTCACTTTCCACTGCATCCTCATTTTTGTCGTGAACGCAAAATAGTGTCCACATTTCCTCTCATATTGTTTTATGCACTAAGTGGTCATTTGACCCTTAAAGTCTTTTTTCGTATCAGCAATTCTGACAGGAGAACTTTCTTTGAAGTTTGCTGCTTAGGCAAAAGTCCAATATTGAACCAATAGAAAGCGTAAAAACGAATCATGAAAATGGACAAGTCATTTGGCAGAATGGCCAAAAAGAATACAGCTTTACAAATCAAAACAAATGGAGGGCCTAAAATCCCTGGTTGAACAAACCCTTCTATGTGACCATGAGAACTGACTTACCCCAGGAATTGTCACCTCTGGCCTGTGGGTACTTCATCATCTAACCTCCCAACAGGTATTGTTTGAACATCTGTCATGTGTTCCATGCAGTGTTCCATGCTTGGAAGGTGAATACAAAAGAAATGTAAGGATGATCCCTGCCCTTAGGGGGCTTATACTTTAGTTCCGGAAAGATAAAACCAAACAGCTGAAACAAGCAGACTACAATTTCAATGGAAATTGAAACCCCTATACCAGGGGTCAGCAGACCTTTCCCTAAAGGGACAAACAGTAAATATTTTCAGTTTTGTGACCCATATCGTCTCTGTCAGTACATAACTCTGCCGAAAGTGGAAGCAGCCATAGACAATATGGAAAAATATGGGTATGGAGGTATTACAAAATAATTTATAAACACTGAAAGTTGAATTTCATATAATTTTCTATCATAAAATATTATACTTTTGACTTGTTTCAACAATTAAAAAAAAAAAATCTAAAAACAGTTCTTTCGCCTAGCCTACCCCAAAACAAAACGTAGGCTAGATTTGGCTCCTAAGTTTGCTGATCTCTGAGTTAGGGTTATCTTAAAAAATAGAGGAATTTAGAATTGATGCATTGAAAGGCATGCACATTTTGTTTCTAGTGTCCATTTAATTTTACTTAATGTAATATATCTGAGGTATAATTTTGTACATTTTTCATAGATGTACATTAGATCATTAACACATTCTATAAATAACTGCTAGTCCTCCTTTCTGATTTCTGATCTAGAAATCGAGCTCTAGGCTCACGTGCTTCAGTAGTTGTGGCATGTGGGCTCAGTAGTTGTGGTGCACAGGCTTAGCTGCTACACGGCATGTGGGATCTTCCCAGACGAGGGATCAAACCCGTGTCCCCTGCATTGGCAGGCGGCTTCTTAACAACTGCTCCACCAGGGAAGCCCCTCTACCATAATTTTTAATAACATCAATATTCAGAATTTCTTCCTGTAATCTTCTCTTTTTTTTTATTTCTGAGAGTTATTTCTTGCTCTCTGAATACCCATACACATATAGATGACTACTCTTGTTGTATCCTTGCGGTATCTTCTTTTCTCTCTATAGTCACTGATTTGCCAGATTTAATTTGCTTTAGTTTTTCATTTTCTTCTATTCTTTGTATTGCCCTTATTCAAATCTTTCTGTTTTGTTTTCTATAAGTCCATTTTGATCTTTCTTCAAGACAGAGGCTTTCCTCAACTGCTTGATGATTGTGGGCTGTCCATTCATATCTGAGGTTGAGGCACCGATCTCAAGGTCTGATTGGAAATTCTGTGCACCTGGTGAAGCTTATTGACTGAGTGGCATCAGTGTAGGTGCTTGGGTTTGGGATCCAGCTATTTCATCACACTACAGATCATCCTCTCCAAAGAGACTAAATCCAGAAGGAAGTTCTCCAATCTGCCACATGGAGATTAAACATGTAGACTTTCACTCAATTCTCCTGTTTTCAGCTGTGCTTCACCTCTACACCTTACTACAATACGTTTAGGATTTGTGTGGTTCCATCTATCCAGACAGTAAAATTCCTGGCTCTTACCTGGACAAAGTGAGGGAGGGGTGGACCAGTCCTTGGCTGAGTAGAACAGGGGAGGGATTAAAGATGGTGTCTGGTTGCTTCTTATATAGAGACTTTCAAACACTTCTCAGCCCCACTTTTCTTTCCCACCGTCAGAGGTACCCAGTACCTCCCACTGTTGTGCTTTTTAAGGTTTCTAGAATGTGAATCAACTTGCTTCTTCTGTGACCTCAGTTATTACTTCTCTCTCTGCTTTCCTTCTTCCAGAGTTTTGTTGATATTTCTTATCTTCTGTCTTCTTTCTTATTCTCTTCATTCTTGTGGTTTTTTACTGTTGTTTTCTCTGAACTATCATATCAGTGTGGTTTCAGGAGAGTGTAGAGGAAATGCATGTGCTTTGTTTTCTTTGTTTTAGTGATGTGCATTTTGAGTGTTACCAAAATGCCCTTTGAAAACAATGCATCAATTTACATTTCTAAAATCTGTGCCCATGTATACCTTTTTGCAATGAACACACTTGCCAATAGTATGTAAATCAGATTGTTTCATCTCTGCCAATTTGCTACTAAATTTTACATTCTTTAAGAGTGAGACCTCCATAGACGCAAGAGGGAAGAGATATGGGAACATATGTATGTGTATAACTGATTCACTTTGTTATAAAGCAGAAACTAACACACCATTGTAAAGCAATTATACTCCAATAAAAAAATTTAAAAAAAAAGAGTGAGACCTCTGTCTTACCTGTCTTTGTTTCCTATGTGCAATGTTTGGCACAGAAACGTCTGCAGGAAAGAGCATGGACCGAAGAGTCAACCATCACAGCCCTTCATCTGACTAGGAGTGTGCCTTTGGTCATGTTATGTTATGGCTCTAGGGCTCCATATATTAATCTGAACTCATTGCTACACTCTTCTTAGCACTAATACTCTAGCTGCATGCATTAGTGTGCTAGGGCTGCAGTAACAAAGCACAACTAACTGGGGGGCTTAAACAACAGATATGTATCATCTCACAGTTCTGGAGGATAGAAGTCTGAGATAAAGGTGTCAGCAGGGTTGGTTCCTGCTGATGGCTGTGAGGGAAGCATCTGTTCCATGCCCCTCCTCTAGCTTCTGGTAGGTTGATGGCAATCGTTGGCATTCCTTGGATTGTACATACATCACCCTGATTGCTGCCTTTATTTCCACACGGCATTCTCCTGTGCGTGTCTGTCTTAATTTTCCCCTTTTTACAAATACACCAGTCATAATGGATTACGGCCCACCCTAATGATCATGTTTTAACTTGGTTGCCTCTGTAAAGGTTCTATCTTCAAATAAGGGCACATTCTGAGGAACTTGGGGTTAGGACTTCAACATATGAATTTGGTGGGGGGGGACACAATTCTACCCATAACAGAGCTCTTAACAGATGCTCAAAATATCTGATGGATAACCTGAATTTATTATTTCTAAATAACTGGAGAATATCAGGAGAGTTTAGCATAGAAGCTGAATTCTGTGTGTGTATATGGAGGGCCAGGAAAAGAAATAAAAATGGAAGCAGACTTACAAATAGCAGGGCAAAACCGATAAACAAAACCCATGCAGTCACCAGGAACAGAGTAGTTCAACAGCTGGGCGTCTAAGGAAGACAGTGACAGGTCCTGTATATTGGTTAATGTGACAGATAGGCTTGCTGTCACAAAGATGATCAATAGCTCAGGGGCTTAAAGAATAAAGGAGTGCATTTCTTTCTTTTTCTTAATTAATTAATTAATTTATTTATTTTTGGCTGCGTTGGGCCTTCATTGCTCTGTCCGGGCTTTCTCGTTGCTGTGCGCAAGCTTTCTCTAGTTGTCGCAAGCAGGGGCTACTCTTCCTTTCAGTGCACAGGCTTCTCATTGTGGTGGCTTCTCTTGTTGCGGAGCATGGGCTCTAGGCTCACGGGCTTCAGTAGTTGTGGCACGCAGGCTCAGTAGTTGTGGCACACGGGCTTAGTTGCTCCATGGCATATGGGATCTTCCCAGACCAGGGCTCGAACCCATGTCCCCTGCATTGACAGGCAGATTCTTAACCACTGCGCCACCAGGGAAGTCCAGGAGTATACTTCTTTCTCATGCAACAGTCCCAGGGTCAAAGGTCTGGGTCAGTGGAGAAGCTCTGTTCTTCATGATGATTCAGGACCCGGGCTTTTTCTAAGACATTTTTATCATTTTCTTGATAAAAGCTGGGTGCTTTCCATGTCTGCATTTCAGCTGGTGGGAAGGAATAAAAAAATCTGGAGCAGGCATGCTGAATGAATTAAGTCCCAGACCCAGAGTAGGGAGACATCACTTCTCACATTCCACTGATGAGAACTGTTTCCACTGCTATGCCTAACAGCAAGGGGGCCTGTAAAATGTGGTCTAGTTATGCACAATGGGACTAACTGTGGAAGAAAAGCATGGATCTTGGTGGACAACCAGCAGTCTCCACAATACTCCTTAAAGAACTTCAAAGGACAGAAAAAAAAAGTCTTCCTTCTAGGACTAAATTCAGTGCTTACTATCAAAGAGTATATAGTGCTATTGGGGAGAAAAGAATCAGTGTAAATTTCTTTCAATGGGCTATAATAATATGCCAGTCGCTGTGGAAAAGAATATAAGTGTAATCAAAATGAGGAGGAGAGGGCTTCCCTGGTGGCGCGGTGGTTGAGAGTCCACCTGCCGATGCAGGGGACACGGGTTCGTGCCCCGGTCCGGGAAGATCCCACATGCCGTGGAGCAGCTGGGCCCGTGAGTCATGGCCGCTGAACCTGCGCCTCCGGAGCCTGTGCTCTGCGACGGGAGAGGCCACAACAGTGAGAGGCCTGCGTACCGCAAAGAAAAAAAAAAAAATGAGGAGGAGAAAATATCAGATTGGGTCAAAATAATCAGAGACCTATAACCATTACTATCGTCACTAATAACCATCACCTTTCTGTTGGTTTTCTCACTTGCACGTGGGGATAGCCATCATCATCAGTAACAACTTCACACAGAACACAATTTATATCACCTTAGTTAGGTCCTGCTTATGTACAACGATAATACATCCCATAATTACCTACCAATTAGCTTAATAACCATTTAGTTCAACACCTGGAGAAGCTGTGGTTCTAGCCTTTGTTTCCTGTGGTGTCTTTTTTCCCTTGAGGATTCAAGCTTAAACTTTCCTCCAGCTTCATTCTTTGACATCATGTTCCAAGAGAAATAAAATTTGTTCTCAAAGAGCAGACAGGTAGAAAAGGATACAGTAAGCTAAAAGGAAGTATTACAACAATAGTCAAAAAGTTATGTAACAAAAAACTGTCAGAGGTAATACTTTTATTGGGCACAAAATAAGAGACACAAAACCAGCTGTCTAAAATATATAGAGAAATTCCAAGTTGTATTTGAAGTAAGGTGTCAGAGGATAGGATTTTTTCGAATTGTTGGTTAGTATATTTAAAACCTCTGAAAACTGAAAGGGATTCTTGCTTCCAGCTAAGACAGAGTAATAAGGAGCAAACTTACTGTCTCACTTGAAACAACCAAAGAGAGGGGGAGAGAGAGAGAGAGAGAGAGAGAGAGAGATAGAAACCTCTGGAAAAAGTATATAAAACCATGGTCTTCAAGACACTGGATATCAGCCAACAAGGGACGGTGATCTTTGAGCGACACAAAACAAATGAGATAAGAAAAATTTGATAAACTGTACTTAATCAAAATAAAAAACTTTGGGGCTTCCCTGGTGGTGCAGTGGTTGAGAGTCCGCCTGCTGATGCAGGGGACACGGGTTCGTGCCCCGGTCCGGGAAGATCCCACATGCCGCGGAGCAGCTAGGCCCGTGAGCCATGGCCGCTGAGCCTGCGCGTCCGGAGCCTGTGCTCTGCAATGGGAGAGGCCACAACAATGAGAGGCCGCGTACCGCAAAAAAACAAAAACAAAAATAGAAAACTTTGCACCTCAAAAGAAGACACCATTGGGGAAAAAAGACAAGCTACACACTGGGAGAAATATTTTCAAAGCAAGTATCTGATAAACAACTTGTATCTATCAATAGAATATATAGCATTTTCAAAAAAACTCTATATAAAACAAATAGCCAACTAAAAAACAAGGAAAAGACTTGAACAGCCACTTCACAAAAGGAGATACATAAACGGCAAAGTGCACATGAAAAGATGTCTAACATCACTAGTCACTAAGTAAATGCAAATGAAAACCACAAAGAGAAGTCACTATACACCTGGCAATATGGCTAAAATTAAAAACACTGATCAAACTAAGTGCTGACAGGATGTGAAGTAACTGGACTCCTCATACATTGCTGGTGGGGAGGTAAAATGGTACAACTTTTTAGGAAAACCGTTCTGCATTTTCTTAAAAATGTTAAAAAATATATACCTACTATTTTATGATCCAACTATTCCATTCCTAGACATTTACCCAAGAGAAAAGAAAGTATATGTCCATGCAAAGACTTGTACACAATTTTTATTGTAGCTTTGTTTCTAGTCACCAAAAACTGGAAACTACTCAAATCAGCAGATGAATGGATAAACGTATTGTGGTATAGCCAATGGGATACTACTCAGTAATAAAAAGAATGAACTATTGATACTAGCAACAGTGTAGGTGAATCTCAAAATAATTATTCTGAGTGAAAGTCAGTACAAATGAGTATATACTGTGTGGTTCCAATTATATAAAGCTCTAGAAAATGCAAACTAACCCATAGTGACAGGAAACAAATGAGTGGTTGCCTGGGGATAGGCAAATCAGGAGGGAGGGATTGCCAAAGGATGCAAAGAAACTTTGGGGGGGCAATAGATATTGTTCACTCTCTTAATAGTGGTGATCATTTCTTGAGTGTGTGTGTGTGTATATATACATATATATATATCAACGTGTATCAAATTGCATACTTTAAGTTTGTGCAGTTTATTATATGTCAACTATACCTCAATGAAGCTGCTTAAAAAAATTGGAAGAAAACAATATATCCATGTTTTTAAATTTTTTAAATTGTCTCTTATAATTTGGGAACAAACAGAATAGCAATTTGCCATAATTTTCAAATCAGTTCTCTAAGTTGTAACTTTAAGCAATTCTCATTAGTCTCTCATTAAAAACCAAATTTTAAAAAGAAGAGACAATTAAAGGACAAAGATTTTCATGAGTAAAGGAAACTACTTTTGAATTTGATATATTGTGTACCTATGTTGAAAAACTCGGTTCTGGAGTTTTTCAGAACTGGAGCTTCAGAAAACCGCCTGGCAAGAGCTGTTCATCCAGAACACTATTCCTCCCCATTTCTTTTTAGTTATTATTCCCACCTCCAAGAAAAACTAAATCTAATTTAAATTCTACCTGATGAGATAAATTAACAACTAAGGAATAAGATTTTATCAGGTAGGGTTGGTAGGCTTTTTTTTTTTTTTTTTACCCCCCACCCCCCCCCCGCCTCCACCCCCCACCCCACCCCACCACCCCCACCACCACCCCCCCACCAACAACCAATTTTCCCCCTCTTGAGGGCAATATGGCTCCCACTGAGCATGCATATTTTACACAGAGGCAGCTGCCACCAGAACCGTGGCCCTAAAACCAGGCTTTGGAAGAAGCACCCTCACCTCTTTGGGCTCCTCCCCTGCAGCAGGGAGAGGAGTCTGCCAAACAGTCCAAGGGGTCAGCCCCGGATGCAGAGCAAGGCAGTGAAGAACACAGCATGAAGACCTGGGGGAAGAAAAAAAGTAACTGCCATTGAATTTGTTCAGATTTCTTATAACTTAAATGGGGCAAAATCTTTGGGGGAAGCCTCGTATGTCTTGGTAAGGAACATGAATTTTGTGTCTAGACTTTAAGTTCCAGCTTTGTCCCTCTTTTGTTGAAAAAGCTTAAGGACCATCTTTAAGCTTTCTGAGTCTCAGAGAGTAAAATGGGGCTATGGATATTTATTTCTGGCAGTTCCTTTGAGGATAAACTAAAATAACATATGCAGAGCGCTTAGTGATATGACTGGCTGTAACTGTAAATTTGAGTGTTTATCATCTGTCCTTCTTTCCTTTCATTCAAAAGTGTCAAGACAGAGACTCTGCCCCATCAAGCTTGTGGCCTAGTACAGGGTCAGAGGTAGCAATCAAAGTACCAAAACAAAACAGGTTGTTTGAAGGACATTGTTTCGCAAAAGAATGGCCCTGGATACAACAGGGGAAAACTGGTAACATGTCAGTTAGCAGAGTTCTGTGTGACATCTTCTGAATACATTAGTCTCATGTTGAAAAAGTCATTCACAAAATCCTTTAGCCAATTGCTTTGCTCATATTTTTATTCCAGAGGGAGATCATTAAGTGATACTACAATTTCTACAAGGCTGATGATTCAGAAAGCTCCATTCCAGCTATTTTTCTAAGCCTTGTAGCCTCATCTGTAAGAGTGAGAGGATAATAGTACTTACCTCAGAAGGTGGTTGATGGTTGAATGAAAAACTGAATGTAAAGTACTTGGTACTGGGTCTGGCTCAGAGAAAGTACTTAATAAAATCTAGCTGTTTAGATGTATTTCTCCGCAGGTACTGAAGCCTTTATGACCTTGTTCAGGTGCTTATGCATGCCTTAATTTTTCATGTTTAACGTAGTAATGATTTGAAATATCCATTCCATCTCAGTAAAATTTTTACAGCTAATGAGAGACTATATCAAATTTATCAAGAAAATAGTTTGGCTTAAATTTAGGGATAGTTGTAATTATGCTTTTATTGCTATAATTCAGTTGAATATGTCCTTAATTTTTAATAACGAATTAATCAACAGAAAGAGTGTCTATTGGCCACCTATATCACAGTAGTCTATTGTTGGTATAAAAGTTTATTTAAGAGATAATGTTTATGGTTGTTTTTAAGCACCTGGTGCAACCTTCAAAGTTAGCTGCATATAAGATGCTTAAAGTATGTGAATGTAAAAGATAGAAAATAATTTAAATCCCAAAAATCTTTTAAGTTTTCAAAAAAATTTTTCAGCCTTTCAAAATAAACTTTTAAAGCCACCTACATAAAATAAAGCAAGATTGGAAAAAGGAGCAACAGCACACAGAAATAAAAATTTTCTAAGAAACTACTACCTATCTTGGAAAGCTGAAATGTTCTATAATACAGTTCTGGGTGAGCGGTCCAGCTACCCAGTAGTTTGTTCCACTTTACTGGAAGAATAAGACTCCTTTGCAAAGCCTTTTGGGAGTTACATCACTCTAATGAGAAAAAGAGCACTTCTGTTAAAAAACAAAGGGCACCGATTAAGGCTTTTAAAAGTGCTGATTAAATAATAAACTAACTTAAACTATAAACAAAATGCTGATTAAGTGAAAACTGGCTAGCTTTCAAGGCATAATTTAAAGCCCTTATCAAGGATTTTTTTTTCCCTGGTTGCAAGGCCCTTGTCAGTTCTAGACAACTGTCCAGACATTCCACCCATGAGGGCTGTCCATGGGGCAGTTTATTTTTCCTTCTCGCACCTGTGCTTAATGAGTAGCAGTTTTGCAAGCTCAGCTGTTTTCAATGGAAGATAGGAAGGATTTCATGCCCCCCAAATAAAATCAAGATAAGAAACAAAACTACTGTAATTTATCTCCATTCAACCTACCCACAGAAGACCATGAAATAGTAAAAGACACTGCAGGCTCTTCAGGCAGAAAGTTCCAAAGGTCACCTAATCAATGGCCTCCCCTCCAACAGAACTGAAAGAGATTAAGAACAGGATAAAAGCCAAAGGTTTTCAGGAAAAACAGCCCACCTTCATTTAAATGTAACCCTTGGGGTCAAGAAGTTACTTTGTATCAGGGATGAGATTTTTTTGTTTTTCAATAGGCAAGAGATTTGACTAGGACAGTTATTGTCTCTCATGTGTGTATTCCTCTTAAAGAAAAGCCATTCTTCACTTAGAAACAAAACTGGCTTTTCAAACTTATCCCTTAAGTTGTTTTGATTTCAATCCTTTCTAAATGACTGGCTCTGATAAATTTGTTTTGTGCTTAACCATAATTTCAACAAATGAAGTCAGTTCACTTCAGATTTCCATAATTGCACATGCTCCTCATTAACCTTCTCCAGTAACAAAACATCCAAATAACACCCCCCAAACTTACAAATATATGTGCTCCTTTTTGTTACTGAACATTTTTTTTTTTTTTTTTTGTGCGGTACGCGGGGGCCTCTCACTGTTGTGTCCTCTCCCGTTGTGGAGCACAGGCTCCGGACGCGCAGGCTCAGCGGCCATGGCTCACGGGCCCAGCCGATCCGCGGCATGTGGGATCTTCCCGGACCGGGGCACGAACCCGCGTCCCCTGCATTGGCAGGCGGACTCTCAACCACTGCACCACCAGGGAAGCCCTGAACATTTAAGTTTACCTGGGTTCTGAGAAAATTCCATCTCGATGGCAAGTCCAAGTAGAAACAAGGCACAGTCGTAAATAAAGATTTGTTCTGTCTCTACCACATGCGTGGCGTCACACAAATAGTAGGTTTTGTCAGAGGTTACTGGTGTAGAAGAAAGAATCCACTACTGTTTTAAAGGCAAACTTCCTCTTAGAAAAATGAAGAAATGAGGGCACCCTGCATATGCTGCAGCCACTTGAGTGCATGTCACTGAAACAAAATCAGAAGATGGTACAATACAAGTAAAAGAAGAATAAAGAAATCCTATGCTTCAATCAGTGTTTTAAAAACTTTTTTGGAGTGTAATTTACATACCGTAAAATTCACCCATTTTAAGTGTACAACTTGGTGATTTTCAGTAACTTTACCAAGTTGAGCAGCCACCACGACGATCTACTTTTAGCACATGTATTTTCATCACCCCAGTAAGATTCCCTGTGCCCATTGACAGCTAATTCCCATGCCCAGCCCCAGCCCCAGGCACCTACGAATCTACTTTTGTCACATTTCCTTCTCGAAATTGAGATGAGAAAAAGAAATCCAATGATATATCCTACAAACAGGAGGATACCATTTGCTGAAGAACCCATCCTGTCAAAATAGTCTTCAGATTTCTTAAGGGAGTGCAAGGGAATCTTGGACACGAGGCATACCTAGTTTGAACAGGGTCAGAGTGGAGAGATTTAATTATCTCTCCAGTTAGAGATATAGACTTACACAATTACAAGGGGCTTTGATAATGAAAGAATACTGTGATAAGCCTTGCTATCTAAGAAAATGTTTCTGTCTCCAAAGAAAAAAGAAGAGTCACTTTCAAGTAAAAGGGTGAACTCTCAAGCATTTCTATAAAATTCAGTCAGTTTATTGTTGTATTTTTGCTTCTGAGACATTAGAAATATACCATATCCTTAAGCAAATTATATTTCAATGGATTGTAATATCAGTTTCTTCTGAAATGTAAGTCACTTGGGCTTTTTTCCTCCAAGCTCTCTTGTGTATATTATCCTAATGTATTTTGAGTACAGTAAATATATCAAACTATCATGGTTTTGGTTACAAAATACATTTCTAACCACTTATTTCCTTCCCCCAGAATCTACGTATTTTAAGAAAGCATTAGCTTCAGGTTTACCTTCCTTACATCCTGATTTCCAGGTACCGTTCCCTCTGGAAGGAACACCCAGCTTCCCAGAAATTTACTAATAATTTTACAAGGGGCCCTTTTAATTTGAAAAAGAAACCTGCTTTGTCAAGTGATGATGAGAAGTCAGGGGGGGGGAAAAAACAACAGAAAAAACCCTCTAACCCAGACAAGACTCTAAATTTGGGGAAATCTGTGGCACTCTTTCAACTTGCAAAATTGGCCACAAAGATGCCTCAAGAAGTTACTTTACACTACTTGTAGGAAACTGATATTTGCTGTGTGGTCCCCCCCCCCCGCTTTAATTCCCTGTGTTAATAAAAGCAAATGTTAGTTTTGTGTCTTTGATGTGTTCGGCATTTTATAGACCAGAGTTCAAATTACCCCATGGCAGTCGCTGAAGGCAGAACTTTTGGAGAAAAGCAATCGCAGAAACAAACGTATTTGGCTAGCAGCGTTCATAGATTCTCAAAGAAAACGGGAGGTGTGCACTAGGAACCTAACTAGGAGGCAAAGCTTTGAGTTTAGATCTCTCAGGAGTTACTGAAGAAAGTTGAGGACTCCTTTTGAAGATCTTTAAAAAGCACGTGTGACTTGTGTTTGTCTGTAAAAAGGACTGATGTGATGAGTTGCTAAATGCTAGAGACTTCTCAGATTCCCTTTCTACCCTGTGCCTTTAGAGGGAAAGAAAAGGAAATCTTAAATGGGAACTTTCCATATTCTTGGAGTAAGTAACATTTTGGGGAAAAAAAAAAAGTCTGGCAGCGGGGCTGGGGGAGGGGAATTCTGTGATGAGACCGATGTCCACCAAACGAAAATGCCAAATAAAATCAAGGAAGGGACTGTAGGAAGGAAAGACTGGAAATGGTCTTTTCTCAGCTTTTAAGGACTCAAGGATCTCTGCCTTGTGTAACGGGCGCGGTGAACATGGGCAAGGACACCACCATCTTTCTCCGAGGTCGGTCCAACTTTTCAGTTTTCAGTGGTAACAGGCATCCCATCCCCGGGAAAAGAAGACTTTCTTGCATATTTGGAAAAAAGCAAACTGCTGCTCTGTCCTTTCAAAAGAAACCTCGTTCTCTGAATTACCCCCGGATCCGTCAAGCGCCCCGCAGAACTCCTGGTACTAAGTAAAAGCTCATTAAAAGGATCGTTTCTCCCTCCTGCCCCCCAGCTAAAACGTCCTCAGAACCGGGCAGGCACAGCGTTTAGAAGGGGAGAAGTCTTGAACAGGAAACTGTGAAGGCAAAGAAAGTGAGGCTCCAGTCAGTGCACAGTAAACCAAAGAAAGGGAACAGAGTGAAAGCCAGCCGCGCCCTGGGACAGCAAAGTCTACATTCCTACAGCTGCAAGGTGGTGGCTACTTTATGGTTTTACCCTCCCCCTCGAACTGCACTCCAGTGAGCAGAGACTTTTTTTCCAGAGGAGACGCAATGTCCTCAACCACCCCCACTCCCCGCCGCCAACCCCAATAAAATAGAAAAAGGAAGCGGGGTTGGGGGGGGTGGACTTGCGACCCCTTTGCTACACGCGACCCCTTTGCTACACACGACTCCGGCCCCTCCCTTTCCTCCCAGTCAACCCCTTTCTAGCCGCTTCCCAATCCCTCCCCCTTTGCTCCCCAAAAGTTTGATGACCGCAAAGGAAACAGAAAAAAGTTCTCTTGCCCAATCCTGGCGGGCGATCAGCATCTCTTTTGTTCGAGGAGAACCCACAGCCCCCCTGACGTCACCCGGAGCCCGGGCCAATCCGCGCGCGGTCGGCGGCGGCGGCGGCGGCGAGAGGAGGGTGGGGGGAGTCGAGCCGGTCCCTCCTCCCCCGCGCCCAGGGCCTCGCGGGGGGCGGGAAGGGACAGTCCCATATAAACCCCGGCCCTCTGGGCTCGGCCGCCCGCGCAGGCTGCGCTTTTCAGGGGAGGAGAGAGAGCCCTAGGCGCGAGCGGGGGAGAGGGGATCTGCAGCCACAACTTCTTTCGTCCTCTCCTTCCCCTGTGTACTTCTACCCTTCCCTTTCCCCATCCTCCAGCCCTTACCTTCTTGGCGGCACTGAAAGGGTCTCCGCCCGCAGGTTGCGGAGGGAACCAAACTTGGTGGCGAGTTGCCTCACCGTCTGAAGATGCTCGGGGATCCGGGGCCCCGGCTGCTGCTGCTGCTGACCGTCCTGTCCCTGGGGACAGCGGTGCCCTCCACTGGAGCCTCGAAGAGCAAGAGGCAGGCTCAGCAGGTCATTCAGCCCCAGTCCCCGTTGGCTGTCAGCCAAAGCAAGCGTGAGTACTGACCTCGGACTGAAACAGGCTGTTGCAGGGATGGGACCCGTAAAGCCAACCGAAGTTGTGGCTGAAGTTTTGCGCGCGCGCGCGTGTAGAGAGTGTGCACTCCTTAATGAGAGAAACCGGCTGGGGAACCAAAAGACTTGCTTTGAGCAGGCTGGTTCTGAGGGCCTAGAATAAGATAATGCCTTGGAGAACAGGGGCTCTGCGAGGTCCCGCAGTGCTCTTACCAACTCAGGTCTAAGTCCTATGAATTCATCAAAACTTGCCTTTAAAGAGAAAATGATGTATGCCTTTAAACTTTCCATGTGGGATTACTGTGGGGTTAAACGTTTTCAAAATGGGGGTGAGGAGATGGTAGCTAAATAACTGTGTTGTTCCTACTTTGAATGAGATGTGTTACTGGTTCAGATTGCATCCTGAGGCCCCCAGGATGCTTCTCCAAGAAGAGAGATCGGAAATCCTCTTCCAGTTTTTCAGACACACCCTCCCTTTTCCTTGGCTAAAGGAAACTGCTGAATGTTGCCCTTCTTGACTTATTACCCCCAAAGAGCACTGAAATTCCTTGCATGTTTTAAAATGTAGTTCCCAGTTATCTGCTTTTCAAAATGTTTCCACGCCTTTGATGCAGACCCCTGGCCAGATGGAAATGACATCATTGTATAACATTTAACTAAGTCGGAAGAAAAACAAAAGGAATAACCAAATATCTATGTGTGCAAATTTGCGGTTAACTCTTTAGACATCTAGTCGCTTTTAATTCTCCTGGTGCTCTGATGGTTAACTTTTTCCCCTACATTTGTTGCTTAGGCTCATCAGTTTAGTTGTGCAAGAAAATTCCATCATTTGGAAAAAAGAAGGATGCAAACTTAGTGACTTTTCCCTTTAATTCTTTATAGCTGGTTGTTATGACAATGGGAAACACTATCAGATAAACCAACAATGGGAGCGCACCTACCTGGGCAGTGCCTTGGTCTGCACCTGTTATGGAGGGAGCCGGGGCTTTAACTGCGAGAGCAAGCCTGAACGTAAGTGGGGGCGGGGGGGGGGGAGCCTGTCTTGTACTTAATATCTTCTCATAGATGGAGAAGTAGTGCCTGTTAATTAAAGTTAGCATTAGTAATAAAATTACATTCACCATTTCCCCAATAGAATTATTTGTCATTTCCTCTTGAAAAATGTTTAATAACTGCTTATATTTGCTTTTCACATGTTCCTTTTACCTTTAAAACAAAAGAACAAATGTATCTCAAAGTAGTTCCCAGAGTCTTTTTTTGGGGTTTTACTTTCCCAAAGCCTTTGATGAAAAAAAAAAAAGAAAAATGTTGTGTGTTCCTGCTTCCTCCAAAAAAAAAAAATGATTATAACATTTTAATTTATTAGAAAGTAATTTCAAATCTTAAACTGTAAAATTATGGGACAGAAAACACTTTGGGCAGTACATTGTAAAGTGATTTGTCCCCTGCAGTTCAACATAAAATCATTAACCACTTCAAAGTTGTCCTTCCTTTATGACCCTTGATATATTTCTTGTAAATTATGGCAACTCCTACAGAGAAGCACTGATGAGGCTAAAATGGAAATAGTAGGATTAATAACTGACAGTGCCTGGGGAGGGGCGGGAGGAGGGGCTCTTCAGATTGTTTATTTTTATGTGGACCTTGGTTTGTCTTTCTGAGCCAGAGAGGTGAATCCAAAGCCCTTCCTTCACAATCTAGCCGGTCCTAAGGTCATACGTTATGGCTTTTTCCTAAGGGCCTGAGAATCCTTTCCAATGGCTATTCATTTCCAGAAAATTAGAGAACTTGTCAAAGATTGAAAACTGAGGCTTTATTAGAGCCTAGGGTAAAATCGAGATCTCCCATGTCAATTTTTTTTAAACTTTCCGTTTGCCCCTTGCTACTCGTAGAATGGAAAAGTGAGTTTTCCTTTGGATGGGAGTAGTGAAAGAGAAAAGCTTTTACATATGTAAGGCTCATGTGAACTTTCCTTCTCCCCTCAGCTGAAGAGACTTGCTTTGACAAGTACACCGGGAACACTTACCGGGTGGGCGACACTTACGAGCGCCCTAAGGACTCCATGATCTGGGACTGCACCTGCATTGGGGCTGGGCGAGGGAGAATAAGCTGCACCATTGCAAGTAAGAATGGCCTTCTGTCAAGGGATGCTAAAATAGCACAATATGAATTTTTCCATTACCATCACTGTCACTTTCTGTTATCCATGACTGGATATTCCTAATTTGGGGATTACCCTAGGTGACCAGGCAGTTTTCTGTGGCCACCCGACTGGTTCCTGTGCTTCTGGAAGGTGGCTCTGAGCATAGGTGGAGTCAGTGTTTAGTCTGTGTGCATTTATGAGTGTGTGTGTGTGTGTGTGTGTGTGTGTGTGTGTGTGTACACGTGTACGTACATAACATAACCACGTGGATTTCTTGGGTTCCATTTCATTCTTGGATGAGTTGCCCATTTTACGTTATCTGGGCATCTTCAAGCCAGACTGACCATGTGGTGATCTGCAGTGATTGGGAAGATGGTCACCAAGAGTGAATTAACCATTGTGTGGTCTGCTCTTCTTGTTTGCAATGCCCAGACCTCTTGGATCTCACAGAAAACAGTCTGATCTCTTTGTAACCAATAGTTTATGCCCGGGAAGCAGATCTCTATTCCCAGGAATAATATGGAATGATTAGCCAGATAGTGTTTCCAGGGTGCTCTGGGATCGGGATTGACTCTCAGCAATTCTAGTTTAGCTAAGTCAGACTTTCCAGTATGATTCATTGGGTTACCGATAGATTCTATTAACATAGCATTTAGGTTTTTTTAATCCATCGTTGTATAAAGTCACTTGATGGCTCTGTCCAAAAGACAAATCAGCCTCTTGTGGATAAGCCCGATCAGTCTTCCCCATATTTAATGTCAGGCTTTATCCAAGTGTACTGGTAAACCTTAAGAGTCAGTGTCCCATAGCGTTTACAGTCTAGTGGACAGTTTAACCTTTCCATGTGCCCTTGTGTTTAATAGCCTAGAAAAGTACCCAGATTTCCACACTTGCTATATATATATCTATTTCTTTCCATCAAAATGACATTTCTAGGGTGAAATACAGACTCTCCACATCCTGAAAGCTGGAATGCTAGGCCTGATGTGGCTTTTTTCATTGAATTAGTCTCAGACTCAACCCGCTGTGTATGTGTAGAGGCCATGCCTGGCAACCTTTCTTTTCTGCTTTAGAACCCAATTTCCTGTGATCTCTCTGGGGAACCAGGATTTATGTCTCCTTTCTTTGCCATTCAAATTTTCTCTGTGGTTTCCCATTGTGCTTAAACAAGACATTTAATTGAATGATCCAAAGTGATCAGACCTGTTAACTTTTCCCCTGTCTCTGATGGGAAAGCTGTTCTCTTACTTTGGCTAAGCTAAGTGCCTGTCCTGGTTGGAACATGAGACTTTTCTTAAAAATATTTTCTATACCACTCTCTCTAACATTGGCTTTTTATCTTGAACAGACCGCTGCCATGAAGGGGGTCAGTCCTACAAGATTGGTGACACCTGGAGGAGACCACACGAGACTGGTGGTTACATGTTGGAGTGTGTGTGTCTCGGTAACGGGAAAGGAGAATGGACCTGCAAACCCATAGGTGTGTGACTCCTGGGGATGAATGAAGGGTGGGGAGGCACAGTTAAAATATTGGGTTGAGCCAAAATCTACTTGGACAAGATATATGAATTCCAATAAAAAAGATAACAAACTGAGAATTCTATTTCAAATAATGAAATCTTATTAATCCATAGTCTTCTTAAAGGAATCAGATCAAAAAGTGCCAACCATGTATAGATGTCTTAATTTTGTTTCAAAAACACAAGATAGAGTTGAAAGATTTAGGAAGAAGTCATTTGTTTTCTCTAAGATCTGATTTCAGATTTCTCCTTGGTCAAGATGACAGTTATTTAAAAGAAAAAAAAAATGACCCTTTTGACATATTTCTTTATTGGAACGCACTGGACAAAAACACGATATGGTGTGTGCTCTGTCATCCCCTTGGTCATTTTTTGTCAAAATAAAAATTGCTGAGTTTCTTTTTGTGTCAATCCTCAGCTGAATTCTATTGATACAAATCTAAAAGTTTTTGACTATAAATTTTATTCTGATTGTTCTCTAATTCAGAGGCTTTTATTTTTCTTTGTATTGTCTCTGTTTTTACAGCAATCCAAATTTTAAATAGCTTTCTTGTCATTTTATTTAGGCATTAATAATTGGTCTTTCATAATTAAGGTTGGAATTTTGCATATTTACTCTCCCTCTGGATACATACATAGATCTTTTTCACTCGAAATACTGGTGTGAATAATGGTACTAGCGGAAAATATACAGTCCATGTACTTATTAGGAGAACAGAATTTCTGCCTGCCAACTTGGCTCGAGCTTTCTTTCGCTTTGGTTACACTATGTGCTTAGTTACAGGGCGTGCCTTTCTTTTTGAACAGAGTACCACTTAAAAAAATGTGGCTGGATTTTTGCTTACACAGTACAATTTAAATTACAGGGAAACTGCCCAATTCAAAATAACCCCTTTTTTTTCTGTTTTTTTTTCAAATTCCCCTACAGCTGAGAAATGTTTTGATCACGCTGCTGGGACCTCCTACGTTGTCGGGGAGACCTGGGAAAAGCCTTATCAAGGCTGGATGATGGTGGATTGTACTTGTCTGGGAGAAGGCAGTGGACGCATCACCTGTACCTCCAGAAGTATGTTTTAGATCTTTATGTTAAAGATGAGACCAGGCATTGTGTTCTGGATTCCTAGAGAGAATTGTCATGTGATGTCACTTAGAACACATCCATTTCCACCAACGTGGTAACATTTGGATGTCAAGAAAAATTCCATAAGCAACTTACTTTGCTTCTTCAAAGAAGACTAAATTTAAAAAAAACAAAACTTAGTTCAATAAGGTCTTAGGTTATCAGCTACTGAGGAAAAAACCTTAATATGCATTTAAATGCCAAATGTGTTGTGGACCTGAAGATTAGTTGCAAATGTTTCATCTAAAGTATCGCTGAGATATTTTCTAAGTAGCAAAGAAATCGTTAAAATAACAGGCAAATGCATCTTTGGTCATGTGGGTGCTCTTGACATAGAAAGGAGCTAAAGCTCTAAAGTTTTTGGTTTCCTTCTATGTTTGAATTTTAAATAAGGCATATTCATTGACAAAATTGATGAAAATAAAAAGTACTTACCCCATAGGTTAAAATTATGTGTTTATTCTAGGGTTAAGGACAGTGTCTCTTTAGGTTTACCAGTGCTGTGAAGAAGCTACCCTCTGGTATCTCTGCTGCTCTGTCTAAGATTGCCCTGGAGCCTTACTTGTTGCCTTAGGGGTTCAAAGCTCCTTTTGTGAAATTTCAAACCAATAGTGATTATAGAGTTTGCTGAAGCAAAACAGCCATTAACTATCGATGTTATAAATAAATTTAAAATCAAACCTAAATAATTTTGAACATATTTTATTTATCTAGCTTAAAGTACTTAGCCATCTTAACATGTTCATCATCCAAATTTGAATTCTTTGCAAGCAAAAAATTGTCTCTCCTGAAAAGTGATAACAATTCTAACCAAATAGTTCCCAGAACCTTCCAGTTCATTAAATCTTTTGCATTTAAAATTTTATTATGATTCTCAGACTTCCAAGACCTTGGAGGCAATGTTTTAGCTTAAGACAAATTAGATGTTTGACTTAAATTCTTACCTATTATTTAAAACTCTTCTAATAGCAAGTTGGGAAAAGTTTCTCAAAGAAAAGTCATTTATTCCATGAAATTGTATAAGCCCCTACTTTATACAAGATGGTATAGGGATGCAAAAATGAATTGGACATTAACCCAGCTTTCAAAGAGCACTTAGTAAGTAGGTCAGAGTGATGAGAAAGGCTTATACATATTCACATTCTACAAAGCACAATATTAAGGACTTCCAAGACAAATACTGACATAGTGCAATGGAAGTTCAGGGGAAGACATCACTTTTAGCTGGGAATTTGGGGAAAAGTGTAACCAGCAATGATATCTTTATTCAGACTTCTGCTGTGGTGGGAGATCAACGTGGGTGTGTATTTGTGTGAACTTACATTAACTAATTATTTTTTCTCTAACCCGGTGCAATGATTTTCTGATTCACAAACAAATCAAATCCTCTCTACTCACATTGTAGCATATGGGCAAAGCTGGATTATAATTGAAACAATCTATTTGCCAGATAATTGAACACATAGACGAGTAGTAATTTAGTTACAAATTATCATTTTATATTAATAATCCCACTTTTCCATCAGAGAGTTAACACCGAGCAATTCAAAAGAGGCCATTTTGTTATTGATGTTAAATAGATGTTTGTTTGTGGAGGTGGGGTGGGACCAGGGGAGAGAATAGTTTAGTTGGTAGAAGAAGTTGGTAGTCCCCTGAATTGTTTTACATAACAAATGAAGAAAGAGATGCTGCTATCTTTTAACTGCTCCTTTGGGGCAGTTGGGGGAGACCCTTTGAGACCTACTTGCCTCCCTATTGTTCCTAGTTTTCTAAAGAGAGTCCCCTATGGAAAGGCAGGCTGTATACAATAATGACTATGAGAAAGCCCGAGAAGGAAAGAGAGGGGAGACTAGAAAGCCGGAGGATGAATTGGGTCAAATGAACAATGTGAAAACAATGTAGTGAATGAAAGATTTGATTTTTACCAAATTTAATGAATTGAATGAATGAATGAAGACTTAATGAATGAAAAAAATTGTTTTGGCAGACAGAGAAGTGGAACTAGACTAAATCATACAGCTCCCTTCACACTGTTTCAAATGCAATCCCATCTTTCAGAAGTTAACACCCGTGGCACCACAGCTGAATATAAACGTATCATCCAAAAACAGCTCACCAAGCTTGAAACAACTCTTTTTTTAAAAAATTTTTATTAGAGTACAGTTGACTTATACAATGTTGTGTTACTTTCAGGTATACAGCAAAGTAACATACATATACATATATCCACTCTTTTTCAAATTCTTTCCCCATATAGGTTATTACAGAATATTGAATAGAGTTCCCTGTGCTATACAGTAGGTCGTTATTAGAAACAACTCTATTCTTATTTTAGGTTTGCACTGAGCACTTGCCAAGCTCGACCTGATTTACATGTTTCAGTGCTTCCTTTCTGACACAGACAGATGCAACGATCAGGACACTAGGACATCCTATAGAATTGGGGATACCTGGCGCAAGAAGGACAATCGGGGGAACCTGCTCCAATGCATCTGCACTGGCAACGGCCGTGGCGAGTGGAAGTGTGAGAGGCACACAACCCTGCAGACCACGTCTGCCGGTGAGTCTCAGGGCCAGTGGGACCCAAATGGGGGCGCCTTGCATAAAGCATTTCTGCAAATCCATCTTTCCCTTGACATGCCATTGAAGGATGATTTGCAGTGTTTTGGCTAGTAAGCTGAGTTCATTTGCGGACTCTTAGTTGTTAAAAGTTTGTTTAATGTCAAATTTTAAACTTAAATAAAAATGAAATGAAAATGGATCTTAGGGGGAAAAAATCCGTTTTAGCCCCAAGAGGTAAAACTGATGTCTAAGAAAATGCTAACCTACATGATTTATACATAAAGGTGTAGATAGATAAATATATATAGATCTATAGATGTATACGCATATGGATACACACATATACATACACATTTATATGTATTTTGAATATCTAAAGTGCATTTTAATGGAAATGTGAGATTTTTGATGAGTTACATGATCACTTGATTCTTCTGCTAGGAAAAGGGGAAAAGTACATTTGTTCTTTTTCAGAATGGAATATATCTCCTTGTCCTGACATTCTCCTTTTTTTTTGTAGCAGACACAATCCTTGATGTGTGGTTTCCATGCTCCAGCAAACTTTGTTGCATTCCATAAAATAATGCACAATCATTTTTTCCATATATTAGCATTCACAATTTGAGAAAATCAGAGGGGGCATAGAGATGGGAAGGAATGACACAATATCTAAGCATTTTTTAAATAAAAGAAGTTTTAATTATTTCTAGTACCAGAACAAGATCTTTGCATTGTAGCTTGTTTTGTAAGAATCTAAAGAAAGAAATAGGGGAATCAAGAGTATGTACTTCTTTATTATTCTTGCTCTGTTTTGATCAAGTTTTCACTACACAGTGTGCTAGCATTGTTGTTTAGTCTTTTATCAATTGGTCATCTAGCTAAAACTATTAATTACTTGTTTGGATTTTTTTCCTTTTGATGAGTTTTCATCTTGCTGTGAGCACTTATGAAGGTGAACAAGATTAGATTTGATAATATCTTTGAGTTATTTGATTATTTTCAGTAAGATTGCTGCTAACCAAAAAAAGAAACATTTACAAATCTCAGTCTACTGAAGTAGTTTAAATTCAAAGGGTAGTTGGGGTTAAATGCGGTAAGCATTCAATAATTGTTATCTGTTTTTATTAATATTACTAATATTATACTGAAATGACTCCATTGTTCAAAAATGTTTGAGCAACATAGGGTTAAACCAAATGGAACCTTCTACAGGATCTTAATGCTCCTTTGCACTGTGACTCTGCCAGGTGGGGTGTATGAATACAGATGCCATGTTCCCCCAACATGTGTGACTTTGGGACTGTGGTCTGAGAAGTATTTGGGTTTTAGTGTTTAGCTTACGGAGATGCTGAATTCAGTCTATCAGTCATTCTAGCTTCAGTTCTGATTCCACTCTTCCTTGGGCCTTGCCCTCGGGAGAACAAATTTCTATAAGTTGAAAGAAAAGATCAACGTATTCTGTTGTCTTACTCTGAAAGGAAAGCAGTATTAAGAGAATTGATTGGTTTTAGAAAACACCACAACAGAATTCCCAAGTAATCCTGGGGAGAAACAAACTGTGGAAGGAGGGGCAGCGAATAGAGACTCCAATATGGCTGCCCGGGGCATCCTCTGAGGAGCTCAGAGTTACATCAATGGCAGTAGGTCTGCTGCAGAGGGGCAGGGGCTTCTCAAAACAGTATCAGGAGGAGAGATGCTCAGATAGATTGGGCGAATGGGAGATGCTAAGAGAGGACGTGTGAGACAGACCATTCCAGGCCAAGGGAAAAGCATGAGGACAGCACGGGGTGCAGAAGGGAATGATGAGCAGCTCAGTGAGGCAAGAGATAGAGCAAGGACGGAAGTGGTCAGAAGCGAGCTGAAAGCAGGTTAGGTGTGGAGGATCGTGAAGGCGTGAACTTTGAGCTCGCTGGAGTGAATAAGGAGTTGTTGAAGGTATCTGCTCTGTTGAGTGGCAGAATAAAGTTGGTGATTTAGAAATATACTCTCGGTAGCTCCAGATAAGCTAGAAGATGGAAACTCCTGGGTAAACTCTTGTGGATTATTTCCTAGGCTGAGTGCAAAAGCTAATGCAGAAAGGGACGGGCATTTGTTTCCAGTCCCAGCTCAGTAACGGCACAGATTGCAGAGTCATCTGTAGGCGACCTTGAAGATCCGAGAAATCTACTGCAGAAAGTAGTTCTCTCTAAACCTGCTCTGTGCCTTGCCTTTCTTGTGCCCTTAGGATCTGGCTCCTTCACAGACGTCCGAACGGCCATTTACCAGCCACAGCCTCACCCCCAGCCGGCTCCGTACGGTCACTGTGTCACAGACAGTGGTGTGGTTTACTCCGTGGGCATGCAGTGGCTGAAGGCACAAGGAAATAAGCAAATGCTTTGCACTTGCCTGGGCAATGGAGTCAGCTGCCAAGAGACAGGTCTGCGTCATCTTTTTAAAACAGAGTACTGATAACGTTTTTATTATTTAGATTTTAAAAGGCAATACATTCATTGACCAAAAAATGTAAAACAATAAAACAAACAAGAAAAGCTTGTAATCTTACCACCCTGTAATAACAATCAGGGTTTGGCATTTGATATATTTTCTTCCAGTCTTTTTAATCTATGTATTTTCTTTCCTGTAGTGAGTACTAAACTGCTATGTACTGTCTCTGTTTGTCTAAAATGTTGTTACAAGAGGTTACTTTCTGAATAGCTAATCCATCCCTATTTGGTACTCTAAATCTCAAAGTTCTGAAACTCTGTGATGTAAAGTTCTTTCAACAACCTAATGCATCTCTTCCGCGCTCTAAAAGTGGTAGTAATTATAGCAATAATAATTGGCACACGACTTTTCCCCTAGTACAGCCTCATGTATTAATTCTTATAGCACCAACAGAGTTGTATATACACCTCCAGTATCCCTTGAGCAGCATCTTTAATTAAACCTGTAGTAATATAGCTTTGCAAATGGGAAACTGAGGCATGGTAGCAGAGGTGGTAACAAAGGATGTCAGAAGGAGAACTCAGGTGTTGCTCTACCCACAAAAAACGTGGCTTCATGAATAAGGCATTTTGACAATATTATGATCTGGTTAATACTTATAGCTGGTCATACTCAGTTTTTTTTTTTTTTCCTTTTGAGGACACATGCTCAGTCTCAGTTAAGTATAAATAAGGAGCTACTGGTGGGAGATAAATGCTGCTGTATTTACTGAGACCATTTTGGTTCTGATTGTAGCTATAACCCAGACTTATGGTGGCAATTCAAATGGGGAGCCTTGCGTCCTACCATTCACCTACAACGGCAGGACTTTCTACTCCTGCACCACAGAAGGGCGACAGGATGGACATCTCTGGTGCAGCACAACTTCCAATTATGAGCAAGACCAGAAATATTCTTTCTGTACAGATCATACTGGTGAGTATCCCAAGGGAAAAACAAAACAATGAGAAAACCCCATTTCTCATGCCCTATTTTTACTAGCCAGCAAGCTAGCCATTTATTTTGAGGCTACATTTGAGAAGTATCACTCTTGTGCAATCTGGACCCAGGAGACATGGAACTAACTTCGCAGCTAAAGATCCTTCCAAGTTTCCCAGTAATCTTGAGAAATAACACCAAGGGAAAAGCCCTCCAGTGCATTTGTTTTTGACACACTGGGATTGTTATGTGATTAAAGATATTTATATGGTAAAATCGGTAGACACTCCCACAGGGATGAAGAATATACAGGAGGCAGGCCTGAGTGCTTTTGCTTTTCTTTTGGTTAAAGCTATGTCAATGGTCAAAGTGACCATTTAATCTTTTTTCTTTTCTTTTTTTGTCTGGGAAAATGAGAGGGAAAATTGGATTTAAATCTGTTTGAAAGGTGAAGGTGAATAATATACTTATAAGCCCCCTACACTAAGGAGGCTTAGAACTATCTTATCAGACATCTTTTATTCTGAGACAAACTCTCTGTGAATTAGTTGCAGAAACCTGGCTCTCAGAACCTTTCTGTAGTAATTCCCCGCTGTACATAGGAAAGCTCAGTTGTAATCTTTTTCTTCCTATTTGCGGGTTGTCCTGGACAGTCTTGGTTCAAACTCGAGGTGGAAATTCCAATGGTGCCTTGTGCCACTTTCCCTTCCTGTACAACAACCAAAACTACACCGACTGTACATCCGAGGGCAGGAGGGACAACATGAAATGGTGTGGAACCACACGGAACTATGACGCTGACCAGAAGTTTGGATTCTGCCCCATGGCTGGTAAGATGAAGCCCTTGTAGACAATCATTTGTGGAATAAGACAGAAGAATAATGTCCAGTTTACTCCTATTTCACCCATTAAGACAATTTTGAGATAGCAGAAAACTTTGTGATATATGTATAATCAAATATATAGGAATTATATAATTAGTTATATGATTTTAAAATCCCATTCATATAATTTAATGTCCAAAAATATGTAAATATGATAAAAATACTTTTTTTAAAGTCTGGAAATATGCATGTTTTCGGAGGTTTGTCTTTTGTAAAAAGCACACAACTGAGTAGCTCAAAACATTTAAGTGACTGCTCTAGTCACAGACCTTCAATATTTACATGCCATTTTGGAATAAGCTCTATTACTTATTAAATATCAAAATCTGTGTTTTCTGACCAGTAGGGATCTTTTTTTTAAAAGGGGGGCTCTAGTTTGTGTGAATGGAGAAAGGGGAACTAATACCCTTTATTTGTTTTCAAATTTCAAGAGTCGCTAGACTACATTTGATTTTCCGATTATAGAAACAAGAACCCACGCACTGTCAAGTGTGAATATGAGGCAATGAAACATCAGAAGAAAACTACGTACACTAACTTTTATTCCTCTCATTTCAGCAAAAGAGAATGTTGGATTTAGAAGGAAAACACACGTTAGCTTACAATTCTATACCCATACACATTGTTTCCCTTTGATCTAGAATAAACTGAGGCTGGAAAAAGTTATGGGACAATAGTCAAATCCAGGCTTCTAGAACACTGCAAATCCTTTGAGTGGGTAGGCATTATTGTGGTTTACATCTCCTAACCATTCTGTAATTTTTCCGTACAACGAACCTCATCTTTGGACTATGTTTTCTCTCTTCTCTCTGGTACTCAAAACTCTACACACCCACAGAGCAACGCTGATTATTTTGAGACACACAAGACTTCTTTCCAAGTGAGAGCTCTTAGGATCACCAAACCGGACTGACAATATTGCATACGTTTTAGTCCTGTGATCATTTATCCAGTAACACGTTTCTCATCTGTTTCCAAACAGCCCACGAGGAAATCTGTACAACCAATGAAGGGATCATGTATCGCATTGGAGACCAGTGGGACAAACAGCATGATATGGGCCACATGATGAGATGCACATGTGTTGGGAACGGTCGTGGAGAATGGACATGTGTCGCCTACTCCCAGCTCCGAGGTATGCTCGCTTGTTAATGAAAATAGTTGAGAGGACAAAGAATACAGAGAGGCAGACTTTTACATGAAAACTTGTACTTTACCAAAAGCAGGAGAAGAAATATGCAATGCCACTCCATTAGTTTACTGTGCTGGATAAGTTTTGCATGTTAGACAGCCACTTAAGAAAATCTGGCTGAGCAACTCTAAGATTCTGAAACATTCCCAGGATGTAAGTACTTAGGCTGAGCCAAAAGTATGACTTCAAAGGCTAGAACACAATCACTTGATCCTTTTAGCTTGTAGGTGTGCTGTTGGATTCTTATCTAGAAAGGATGGGGTAATTTTTGTAAAGAAAAGAGACCATGCTATTCTTTTTTTTTTTTAACATCTGTCCCTAATACTTTATTAGTCACCTCTAAGCCTGTTCCCAGCTATGTGGGCTCCAAGGAGGGGGTCACCATTCACCAGCTCTCAGCTGGGAGCTTGAGAAGGCCTTGGCCTATCTCTCTGGGGTCATGGACTGTAGAGTCTAAAGGGGCCTTTCCCGGGTCAGTATGGCGCATCCAGGTAGGGGCACAGATGGGGGCCAAGACCCCAAGCTTGCCACCCCTCTGCCAGGTTAGTTGTGTTTGGATCCAAATTTAAGGAGACAAAGCCATAGAGACCGATTTCTTTGTTCACTTAGTTTTTTCCCCCTTTGGACCCAGGTATAGGATATAAGGGTGTTGAACTATTAAAACTTTTTATTTTAGTTTTTCTATTTCTTTGATTTGAAAAGGAGGATTTAGGTAGAACTCGGAGCTAATAAATAGTCCATGTAGCCTCTGTGTTGACGGTGACCTGAACTTGTTCTCCTTTTATGGTGCCCAATGGGTGACACAATCCAGGACTAAAATAATTACATATGATGTTGCAGAGCTGAAAAGGACACTAGAAAGACATACAGACCAACTCCTCATTTTACAGAGGAAGGAGCTGAGTCCCAAAGAAGGAAGTAGTTTTCTCAGGATCTCAGTGAGTTAGCAACAGACTTGGCCTAGTTTTTTATTGACTTTCCAGATGCCTTTTATGGTATTTATTTCCCAAATCCCAAATATCTCCCCACCCCTGCTAATCCAGAGATGAGACCATCACATCATGCTAGGCGTCCTATAAGTATGTTTAATCTCCCTTCTATTTATTGCAACAAGCAGAGATCTAAAGGTCATTATCAACCCAGCAAGAACTTTTCCGAAAGTTAAAATTTGTTGTGTATGCTTTGATTTCTAATCTTTACAAGTCTATAAGAAAGAGAATTTTTTTTTTTTGCAAAAATTGTAGTACTGATTAAGCTTTGAAAAAAATGTTTATTCTATGCCAATGGAAGAGTTACTTTAGTGGGAGGTGTTGATAATTACGTGGAAGGAAGTGTATGCTTCGCAAAGCGTAGCTTCTTTTATTTCATCAGAGAAACTTAAAATTTCTCCACCCACCCCACTGTTTCTAAACAGATCAGTGCATCGTCGACGACATCACATACAATGTGAATGATACATTCCACAAACGTCATGAAGAGGGACACATGCTGAATTGTACCTGCTTCGGTCAGGGCAGGGGCCGGTGGAAGTGCGATCCCATTGGTAAGTAGCCTCGTGTCTCTAGCTGGATTTGGACACTGAGTATAGCTAGCAAGTTTCAGATAAGGAGAGTTATTTGATATTACTTGATTGAAGCTGGCTGTAGACTTTGATCATGGCCTGCAGAGGGCTTGGCAAAGTCTCTTCTCTAATCATGGACCAATATATAATCTTGATAGTGGTAGTCATTTATTTTTGCTGAATTTGGTAACACATGAAGGTTTATTTTAATTGAAACAAATTTGTTTTGGGGTTCTGAATCATAAAGATAATTATTGTTGTGAAAGAGAACTTTCCTTTGCTGGACTGTGCAATAATGTGGACAAATGATTATGCCAGTAAATACCTCCCTCCAAATACTTTATTTTTCTTGGCTGCCCTTTTTAATAGATCTAAGCAGGTAGTGAAGGTTAAGCCTTAAAAGAGCTGTGTTACCACCTTTAATGTAATCCATTAATATTCCTTTACTCAAAGAGACATGTTGCTCACCCAGAAAACAAACTGATCAGATGAGTTTGTTTGACCTGAGATTGCCAAAGCAGAGAGGCCTGAGAGGGTTTCTTAGAAGCTGCTCAGTAAGTGTTCATTAGTTGAAATTTAGTTCAATTCATTTATATATAAAATTAAGTCCTCCACATTTTGAAGAAATGTATAAAGTTATATTTTATCCTTGCTACTCAAATGGTAAATCATTTGCATTAAAATGGATAAAATATAATATCTAATTTATTTTCCTCAAATTAATATTCAGAATGTCAATATCTACTGAAATCTAAATCTTAACATTTTTATTTAGAAATGATATTCTTTTAGAAAGCTAATTACTTCTCCCAATGGGTACTTTTTGACCATTAACTGTCTAGTAAGGTAAAAGATATGAACAAAATATTTTTTAACCGCATATATTTGTAAGGGCAGTTGCAAGTTTTTATTAAAACTAAGAATATGTGCTCTAGCACACCAAATTTAAATTTGTGGCTTCAAGTCTTCAAGGCTGCTTATCTTTTACTTGTATATATTTTAGATCAATGCCAGGATTCAGAATCCCGTACCTTTTATCAAATTGGAGAATCATGGGAGAAGTTTTTGCATGGAGTCAGGTACCAGTGCTACTGCTATGGCCGTGGCATTGGGGAGTGGGGCTGCCAGCCCATACAGACCTATCCAGGTAAGTAGCTCTATTACCGCAAATTGAGAACTGTCCACTGGGTTATAAAAACAGGGCGGCATCAGTGTTTGTTAACACTGATGGCTAACTTGGTGTCCCCTCCCTTTCCCATCCTTTTCTCATGTCACTTTCTAATCATCAGTGAAATTTTTTACTAAAATGGTTTTCCTTTGTCCCAAATCAAGTAGAAGGAGTAGAAGGCTGTGAAAATGTGCCTGTATGTAAACTTGTTTCTTAACTTTGTAGAACATTCCATTAGGTTAAAACACGGGCTAATTTCATTTCTCGTCTGTACATGAAAATAGAAACCATGAAGTGAGCGATGCTGGGAGTAAAGGTCAGGGTTTTATGTTATGGTTCTTAACAGAGAAGATGCATGGAGAAATTGCATGAAATACAACATAGGGTATGTGTCCATTTAGCATTTCATCCAGGCCCTCTTTTTGTCAAAATGTTCACCTGTTTGATCAGTTGGAGCCTGGAACAAAGTATCCTGGGTCAAGAGTTGAGTAACTTGGTCAGTTGTCTGCCCATGCAGTTCAAATACTCGAAAATGTTTATTGCTGGATTTTCTTCAGGTCACAGGACATAATGCCTAGCTGAAGGTGTTATACATTTTAGAAAAAATTCTTGAATTTAATTTTCACTGAGTGATTAATTACAATAAGATGAGTTGAATTATGAAACTCTAATTTTTAGGCATCAGTTATTTGAGCAATTACTGAGGTCAAAGCCTCCTGAATCTCTGTTAACTTAAGACATGGGGCCTATATTCAGAAACAGAAAGAGAGATCTTCAGGACGTTGGAATCTGCCTATGACAGAAGTCAAGATTCAGTTAACTAAGTCCCTTTATAACATGATAAGAGGTTCACTGTCTAGAGAACAAGATATGAAACAACTTGGCCAAAGACAGTGTTTGCCAAGACATGGGTCCCAGCTCTGTACATGCTGCTAAGGAGATACAAGTCAAGCTTCATTCATTATTTCCTCATCTGTAAAATGGGCAGATGGTAGCTGATTACCAGCACTAACAAACAATCTGTGATCCTAGAAACCAACCACCTAGATATACCCTTTCTGAACTATGAAGAAACCTTCCTCTCCCCAGTCTTCAGACACTATCCGGGCTGCAGAAGAGGCTTTAACGGGCTCTCAGCACAGATTGACCTGGCTCTTAAATTGTATTTCATGGTAGATTTGTGTGTAGGAATCACTTAAAATAATTTTTTTGTGTAATAATTTTTTAAAATCTGATTGCAGAATTACTGTAAGTTCAGAAAGTATATAACTGAGGTGTTTTTTTCTATAATGACGCAACCAAAGGATAGAAACTTCTAAAGAAATGCTCTTAATGTCTGCGTTTATGGTTGTTATTGGTGTGGTGTGGCAATCTTGAAAGTGATTTCCTTCTTTTTTTTTTTTTTTTTTTTTTTTTTGCGGTACGCGGGCCTCTCACTGTTGTGGCCTCTCCCGTTGCTGATCACAGGTTCCGCACGCACAGGCTCAGTGGCCATGGGTCACGGGCCCAGCCGCTCTGCGGCATGTGGGATCTTCCCGGACCAGGGCACGAACCCGTGTCCCCTGAATCGGCAGGCAGACTCTCAACCACTGCGCCACCAGGGAAGCCCGTGATTTCCTTCTTAGTGAATCGGAGAGAACTTTTTTCTCTCTCTCTTTTAAAGTAAGCCTGTTCACATAGCAGCTTGCGGGAAGCCTTTAGGTGGACATGCCAGAGATGAAATCTAGATGGGAGGGAATCTTCCTGTGTTGGAGTTTCATATGTTGACCTTGTTCCTACTCTTTAAAAAGGGTAACAGTAGAGCGCATTGAGCATAGAGGAGATTTAGGGGAGAGGAGATTGGCCTCGGTACGCAGTCTGGGTCTTATCTGTGTGTTTGGTTTGCTCAATGGTTCCTTCCTGGCTTCTGGGGCTTTCAGAGTGTGGGAAGGATAATGGAACAACAGATTACCAGTAGGTTGTCTCTGAGCCTTGCCCTGTTTGTTCCTCCAACAGAGGACTCGGTAGAGATGTTCAAACTAACAGAAGATAAGAGGCTTTCGGTTTGTCGATAAACAGCCAGGAAAGCACAGATCTCAGCAAAATAAATAAAGAAAAAAGGGCTGAGTTGCAAACTCATAAATGTTTAACTTCTCCGGGGTCACCATTACTGGGAATTATTCATTTGGGCCTTATTTCAAACTGTTTTTAAAAGTATAGACATTGTATCATATCTCTCTACTTAACTATTTTATTGTCAGTTTGATCATATTGAATAAGAGAGGGAGTAAAGTTTTCCCAGTGGTGAGTCATTGCTCAGTTAATTGAAAAAGTTTTACCAATTAACCAATATCAAAAGGATTATCAAATTTTTAAATCTAAATAATGTAAATGATGTCAAAATTTTCAGATTTCTTGTCTTCAAATCATATGTAGCAAAAACAGAATAGAGTGATAGCTGGAATTTAATTGACCTTACAAATAATGGACAGCTTCTTTTCTTTCTGGACAAAAATGTGCTAAATGCAAGACATCCCATTACTGTTTAATGCAGTTCCCTTAAAGGTGAGCTATGGCACAAGCCCGAAATTGAAAACATAGGATTTCAAAGCAGCCCTTGAAATTTGAGAACGAAAACTTCTGTTGTTTTGCTCCATCACTGAGTAAAAACCACTGCTCCTGTTTCTTTTCCCTCCCTTCTCCTTTACTCTCCTCATCCTGTGGACATAGCAGCAAGATTAAGCTTAACGGTAGGCAGTAAAAGTCATTTGTGTTATCCTTCTAAAACTTAACCTTGATAGACATTTAACCATCATAATTTTTTTAAAGACTATTTTTTAAAAGCAGTTTTACATTCACAGCAAGGTTGAAAGGAAGGTACAGAGATTTCCCGTGTTCCCCCTGCCCCAACACATGCACAACTTCCCCTAATTCAACATCCCCACCAGAGTGGTACATTTGTTACAATCGAGAACCTACATTGACACTTTATCACCCAAAGTCCATGGTTTGTGTTAGGGATGACTCTTGGTGCTGTACATTCACGGCATCATAAACTGTTTCCCCTCAAAATCATGGTTGCTAAATTAAACAAAATACATATCAGGTGTCTCTCAACATGAGGAAAGTATGGTAGGGTTTCTTTAAAGGATCAATATTTAAACAACGTTATACCAATTATTGTAAGTAATTTAAGGATGTGATATTCCTATATTTACTGGTATGTATGGGAGTACTTTAAATAATCACATTTCTAAAATTTTGCCTCAGTGTTTATTTTTAAAAACTTATTTACGTTCATAAGGATCTTCAAAAGCGGTGATTTAAAGAGGGTCATGTGGGCTTCCCTGGTGGCGCAGTGGTTGAGAGTCCACCTGCTGATGCAGGGGACGCGGGTTCGTGCCCCGGTCCGGGAGGATCCCACATGCTGCGGAGCGGCTGAGCCCGTGAGCCATGGCCGCTGGGCCTGCGTGTCCGGAGCCTGTGCTCCGCAGCGGGAGGGGCCGCAACAGTGAGAGGCCCGCGTACCGCAAAA
>NW_021703772.1:22001303-22266545 GCF_005190385.1 Monodon monoceros
GAGAGGCCCGCGTACCGAAAAAAAAAAAAAAAAAAAAAAAAAAGAGGGTCATGCAACTGACTTCTGCCAATTAATTAAAACAAACACCCTGCCATGTTCTGTGAAATATATACCACTTTAGAATTAAAAATTGAGAATTTTATATATTAATTTTGGTTTTCATATAGCTTACAAATATGTGCATTAGATGAAATTAAGATTCAAAGAATGTTTGTTAGTCTTCAGCCAACTTTGAATTATTCTCAGTGGGGAAGTGAGTATATTATTCTAGAACTTTTGAGTCTACCCAGATACGCAAGTTGTATATTTGTTCTGCTAGAAAAAACTTTGTTCTCAAAGAGAATTTAATAGCAAAGATAATAATTAAGTTTGAAAATCAGTATTTTTTTCTATGACATTACAGAAAATTTAAAACTGCTTATGATCTGCTGAACTGCTTTATTAAACATGCAAAGTTTTGCTCTGTTTGACAGTGGCAGTTAGAAATTCTTGGAAAGGTTATTACAAGGAACTTTATTTTTATTTCTAAGTTGAACATTGATTGACATCATTAAAAAACAGTGTTTAGGGAAAAGATAGTATTCTGTTCTGCAAGCGTAAATTTTCCATCTATTTCATTATTATCCTAAATGGAGTCTACCCTGTTAAGAAATTGATTCCACTTCTCTTATTTTGCCTTTTTTTTAAAAAAATTATTTTATTTATTTATTTATGGCTGCATTTGGTCTTCGTTGCTGCTCGCAGTCTTTCTCTAGTTGTGGCGAGCGGGAACCACTCTTCATTTGCGGTGCTCGGGCTTCTCATTGCAGTGGCTTGTTTTGTCACAGAGCACGGGCTTTAGCGCACGAGCTTCAGTAGTTGTGGCACGCGGGCTCAGTAGTTGTGGCTCGCTGGCTCTAGAGCGCAGGCTCAGTAGTTGTGGCGCACGGGCTTAGTTGCTCCGCGGCATGTGGGATCTTCCCAGACCAGGGCTCAAACCCGTGTCTCCTGCATTGGCAGGCAGATTCTTAACCACTGCGCCACAAGGGAAGCCCTGCCTTTTTTAGAAAAACAAAAGAAACAAACCACACTTTAAATTTTGTTGGTAATAGTTATACACATTAAGATGTGGAAATATTGAATTTAGTATATACTACAAAATGTCATTTTGTTGATAAGTATTTTTGAAAAAATATGTTTGATCTCTTAATAATTTGACCGATCAATGGAATGATTTTAGAGTAAGCTTCCTGAATAAAAATAAAACTAAAACTTTTTTCCAAACTGATAGGATGCTTAGACTGATGGGATGAGAAATAAAAACTGAGTCTTTAATTATTACCTTTGTCTGTTTGTCTAAGATTCTACCCCATTTAGAAATGTGTTTGTTTTACATCATGTCATATGGCCTTTGGAATGTTTTTTCCTTCTTGATGGTAGATTTGTTCTTGATGAAAGTCTCCACAAACTAGAATTTCCTCAAAGAGGTTTAGTATAATAAGTAAATGAAACTTGTATTCTGTATTACATTATTTGTGTTAGGGTAGTTCCACAATTTTCTCACAATTCTTTGAAAATGGAAAAGAAAGCAAAGTAAGTGGCATTTAAAAAAAATCATTTTATTTGCTTATAAACAAGTTCTATTTGCATTTCTCACATGAAGGACAATAATTTATCTACTAAAAAAGGATTTGTCTCAGAGAACAGACTTGTGGTTGCCAAGGGGAAGGGGAGTGGGGGAGGGATGGAGCGGGAGTTTAGAGTTAGCAGATGCAAACTATTATATATAGAATGCATAAACAACAAGGTCCTACTGTATAGCACAGGGAACTGTATTCAATGTCCTGTGATAAACCATAGTGGAAGAATATAAAAAAGAATGTATATATATGTATAACTGAATCACTTTGCTGTACAGCAGAAATTAACACAACATTGTAAATCAACTATACTTCAATTAAAAAAAAAGGATTTGTCTCATTGATTTCCAGTGTCAATGTGTAAAAAATTAATCTCAGATAATTTTTATTGTGCTCCCATTTACGGATAAGCAAAACTGTCTTTAATTATGGCCATCCATGTGCACTAAATTTTAAGTTGAAGTGAGGGAATACTCAAGGTCACCAAATCTCACATTTTCATTTTCAGGTTCAACTGGTCCTGTCCAAGTAATAATCACTGAGACCCCCAGTCAGCCCAACTCTCACCCCATCCAATGGAATGCACCAGAACCATCTCACATTTCCAAGTACATTCTCAGATGGAAACCTGTGAGTATCCTACTTGGAAACCTTGGATATTGTGGCTCTTGAAATTAACAGATTCTGAAAATGCTTTCCAGCTTTTGAGCCAATAGATCTGATGAACTATATTCACATTGTATTTGTTTAGCGACCAAACGATATGTGGTCAATCTAATTGACATATTGATTTAGCTTTTTTTGGTACTTTAAACCAACTAACTCCTCATGTTAGAAAGGTCTTCTTTGCGAAGACTTCAAAATGTTAAGGCTTAAAATTACTCTTATCTAGTATGGAAAGAGAATATAAAGTTTTTCTATGTCTTGCAACTCCATCAAAGGGAAAAAAAAATTACTGGCATCATTTTCCATGATTTGAAAAACAAAAAAGCTAAATTAATATCTTTCTTTTTTGGTTCATGTTTTAAATGATCATTTCTTTTCTTTTTCTTTTTCTTTTTTTTTTTTGGCTTCACCACACAGCTTGCGGGATCATAGTTCCCTGACCAGGGACTGAACCCCGGACATGGCAGTGAAAGCGCCAAGTCCTAAACAATAGACCGCCAGGGAATTTCCATGATCATTTCTTAAACCTAACTTTCTATCCTATGAAGTTATTTTGATAGAAGGGAGAGAGATGATGAGAGGGAAGTACAGATGAGGGATAGTTAGTGTATTTAATGAGTGACCTTGTGATTTCCTAATAATCATCTAGAAATTGAGGAAATCACACTAAGGAGGATATTGGTCTATTAAATTTTAGTTTCTCTTACCCTCTCAAACCCACCCTGCTATCCTTCCAAAATGTATGACTCATAATTTGAGAAACACTATTTTAAACACAGGAGAAAAATGCCCACTTTTAATCACAGCTATTGGTTTCTAGGAACTAAAAGCAAAACAAAACAAAATATCTGACCAACTCATGCAGTTGTATTAAATTCTTTTTGAAAAATTCAAGCTGTTGAAATCATTCTTTTTCTTCTCTCACCCTCTTTTGTTAATGTCCGCAGTATATGGAGTAGCTGTTTGCAGAGCTGTGTGTCTAATGATGTAAATCGATGGAATCGATATATTTCCCCTCCAACACTTTATTGTCTCTCATTTTTTCATATAATCACCAGTTTTATTTACTTTAAACTTAACTCTGAAGTATTATGTGAGACCACAGTAATAAGGGATACACATAGGTATACAAAGTATATTAAGTTAGAAAGTCTTCAAAGAGTGGAGGTTGTTAATTTCTTTGAAATTTTTAACAATTTCAGGATTTTCCTTAATGTTTGTCACCTGAGAGTTTATTCTTGAGTATTTTCTTCTGATAGCAAACCAACAAAGTTCACATTGCATGAAAGGCTTATTGTTAAATCTGAGCTAATTATAATGACTAATTTAATGTTTTCACAACATTTAAATTTAAAGAGTACTAGGATCACTTTCATTTATTTCAAAAATATAAAGGGACACGAGTGTTTGAATTATTGAGGAACTGGTTGATTGGATAATTTTTTTAAATCACTGGGTATTAAAAATGTATTTTGACTTATATTAGTTTGGAATCTACACTTAAAAGGATCTTAACTTGTTTGAAGTAAGGATGTTTCTTTTCTACACATTTTAATGCAAAGAATTTTGTGCCATGATAGATTAATGAAGTTGGACAGGATGTGAAAGTATAAACTGGAGACAAAGATTAAGTAAACTGAGATCGCATTCTTCTGCAGATCGCATTCTTTTGCCCATAGTTGGCTAACCACTTATGAGGGGTGGTTTATATCCAAGAATGAGTCATAAAACCAGAGCAGTTAAACCTTGTCTGTGATTGTCCCAGGCACTGAGTCATGAAGGAATGTTATGCCTTTGACTGCTCTGCAAGAAACTTGGTTTGTAGCCCACCAAGTGAAAGGTAGAATATATGTCCTTTTCCCACTGCAGAGAGGAATATATCTCTGTTCATTATAGAAATTTAAAAGTTGGGAAAGGCAAAACTTGGGGTCTACATATTATGTTGCTGATATTAAATTGAATAATTAATCTGGCAAAAAGGAAGGTGCCCAGGACCTCCCACTGTGTAATCTTGGCCATGTCACATAATTCTGTTTCTTCACCTACAAAATCAGGGTGATAATACCAGTAACTTGGAGGATGGGGGAGATGAAGATTAAATGAGAGTATACAAGGAAAGCAGCACAGAGCTTGGCATGTAGTAAGCGATCAGTAAATATTAGCTTTAATAATCATTATTATTAATGTTAACAAATTCTGCTACAGGTTTCTATTCCGATTCCAATTTTCCATGATTTTCCTCCAAAATGGAGCTGCATAGACCCCCCATTCTTCTTTGAAGAATACTCCACATCATCTCTGAGTGTTCATCTTTGTGAATACTTGTGTGATTTTTTTTTTTTTTAACTTAAATTTTTAGAAAAATTCTCCAGACCGTTGGAAGGAAGCCACCATTCCGGGCCACTTAAACTCCTACACCATCAAAGGCCTGAGGCCAGGTGTGGTATACGAGGGCCAGCTCATCAGCGTCCAGCACTACGGCCAAAGAGAGATGACACGCTTCGACTTCACCACCACCAGCACAAGCCCAGTGGTGACCAGTACGTACCCCAGCCGCCAGCCCATCTTTGCCCACATTTCTCAGACCTGGGCTCCCCGCAGGAAGTGCCTTCCATCTCGATTCATATTATTCCATGGATGGCACCCACATTTTTAAAAACCTGATAATCTACAGACGATGCTAGTAAATTTCCACCATGGCTGAAGGCTCTCTCCCCTCTTTCTATGACTCTAGGCAACACCGTGACGGGAGAGACAACACCCTTTTCTCCTGTTGTGGCCACCTCCGAATCCGTGACTGAAATCACAGCCAGCAGCTTTGTGGTCTCCTGGGTCTCGGCTTCCGACACTGTGTCCGGATTCCGGGTGGAGTATGAGCTGAGTGAAGAGGGAGATGAACCACAGTACTTGGGTGAGCTCAACGTGTTGACGACCAGCTGCTGGGAAACCCTGCTTGGGGTGGGGCTGGGGGCATCCACGCAGGTGGCCCGGGAAGTTCGGAAGTAGTTGACAACTCAGACTGCACAAACGGCCCTCCAGTGTGAGTCTGGAAAACAACTGATCCTTTTTAGAACCAAGCTGGGTTTTTCCTGAGCCACGCTAACTTTCCCGGTCCCTGATGGGAGCTGTGTTATGCGTTAGGCTGGGCACAGGTCCACAAAACAAAAGTGTGTTCTTCCTGGAAGTAATTGCCAACATGAGGACTGCAGTGGAGAAAACGTTAGCTTTGGGAGAGGCACAATACCCTCATTCATGCTTTTCAGATTCTCATGTTTAGGGGACTTTTATAAACTTTATCATGGAGAAATAAATATACATACTGAAAAGTACACAGATCATAAACATAGAGCTCAGTGAATTTTTATAAAGTGAACACACTGGGTGACTAGGACCCAGATCAAGGAAAAGAACATCCCTCCTACCCCACTCCCCATCATCCCCCACCTATAACCACTACGTGGACTTCTAACTACAGAGGACTATGTTTACAAATCTGGGGGTGGATTAAAATTATACATCCTTAGAGAAAATATTTGGGGAAAGGGGGAAAAAAAGAAAAATTATCTCATAGTGCATTGATAATTATTGACTATCCATAGCACATTTCCTTCTAGTTTTCACTCACCACCCCCCACCCCCCCATGAATACGTAGTTTTAAAAATATCCTTCTCATAGGTTATGGAGTCATTAGAGGGATTGGTACACTCGATAGTAACCTTTCCCTTTTATTTCAAAGATCTTCCCAGCACAGCCACTTCTGTGAACATCCCTGACCTGCTTCCTGGCCGAAAATACATTGTGAACGTCTATCAGATATCCGAAGAAGGAGAACAGAGTTTGATCCTGTCTACCTCACAGACAACAGGTACACGTGTACTGTGTGGTGTGAAAAGACTTTTTTTTCTGTGAAACAGACCTATAGCAATATTTCCTGACTGTTTTTCTCATTTCTTCCTTTCTTTGTTAGCACCTGATGCCCCTCCTGACCCTACCGTGGACCAGGTTGATGACACCTCGATTGTCGTTCGCTGGAGCAGACCCCAGGCGCCCATCACAGGTCAGCTTAGCTGCCTCTTCTTGGCTCCCATGTTAATCTTGATGCCATAAAAGGTGAGGGAGAGGATTCTGATCTATGAGCAGGCAAATCACTTAAATCTCCTATGTAATTATTGGACCAGGATGGAGATGTGTGTGTGTGTGTGTGTGTGTGTGTGTGTGTGTGTGTGAGAGAGAGAGAGAGAGAGAGAGAGAGAGATATTGTCTTACAGCCTTACTTTCTTATGGATCATTTCCTCTTAAATCTGTTTTATTGACCTCCTTCACACACAAAACACACCCACACACAATCACACACATAAACCTCTAAAGCCAGCTCATGGACTTATTACACCAGGCATTCCTGTGGTAGAAGAAGGGTAATTTTTCTGAAAACCTCACTCTAAGACTTATTCTTAAAGAGGCAGCCAAGCTGTCTTCTTAGCTCATTAGGTGACTCAGCTGTCTCTGATGTTCCTAAAAGACACAGACGTGCTAGACAACTCTGTGCTCAGAGTGGTTCCTTAATTGCTTCCTTCATCCAGGGCTCGAAGAAAAGAAATCGGTTTAACATGAATATTTTCACCCTCTGGCTTCTCTAATAGACGTTTATTAAGGATCTCGTGTCTTCAAGGATGATATTTAATATTAAAAAGTTTTGCATGACTTCTTATTTTATCTTTGGACTGAATAGTCCTTATAAGAAGTAGCACTATTGAGCGAGTCAAAAAGAATCACTCATTCTGAACTAATCCAGCAAGATGCTAAGGGCTGTTAGGAAAGGGGGCCTTTTGAAACCTCTGTTTCATCAAACAGTGTATCGTACTTTTTTCTCCTGAATCTGCAGGATACAGAATCGTCTACTCCCCATCAGTAGAGGGTAGTAGCACAGAACTCAACCTTCCTGAAACTGCCAACTCTGTCACTCTCAGTGACTTGCAGCCTGGTGTTCAGTATAACATCACTATCTACGCTGTGGAAGAAAATCAAGAGAGTACTCCTGTCTTCATCCAACAAGAAACCACTGGCGTCCCACGTTCAGGTAACCTGACGATGCTTCCTGTAGTATCTTATTTCTTAAGGCGGAAGAAAGTAACATCTTTAACCTCCTTTTTGCTGGAGGAACAAAACCAACCTTGGCTTGTGTTCATTTCATGAGCCTGCTGGGGATGACGGGACGTGTAAGATGAAAGAAGAATTGCATCTGTGGGAGGGTTGCTTTGTCTCTGTCAACAGTTCTTTTATGCAAGTTGTCTCATGGATTAGTATATCCTTGAACTTATGAAATTTAGCTGAAATGTCTTCACTATAAAGTAACTTATCAAAACTGGCTATTGGCCTTCCTGATTAAAACCTGACAGCATAAAGTCTTCATATTTTTCCCCAGAAACTTAAGGGGCAGTTCATCTGTTGCTCTTAAGTATTATAAAACGATTTAGTAAAATAAAAACCACCACATTGTTTTTCAGTTGTTGCAAGGGTTTGCTTTGGGGGTTTTTTTGGTATGTTTATCTTAAACCCCTCAATAAGATACTTCATATGTTGGAAAGTCATCTGCTTACCAACATATTTTACATAAAAGCTTTTTTTTTTTTTTCCGGTACGGGGGCCTCTCACTGTTGTGGCCTTTCCCGTTGCGGAGCACAGGCTCCGGACGCGCAGGCTCAGCGGCTATGGCTCACGGGCCCAGCCGCTCCGCGGCATGTGGGATCTTCCCGGACCGGGGCACGAACCCGCGTCCCCTGCATCGGCAGGCGGACTCTCAACCACTGCGCCACCAGGGAAGCCCTACATAAAAGCTTTAAATGACACGTGTAAGCAGTGACTGAACTACAAAAATATAACCCAAAAAAGCGTATTCTCTGATTAAGAGAGAAAACTTAGCTCTGGAATGAGAGGCTCTATGAATTGCCCTATACCTTAAAAACCCAGGAAACTGGCTTTTTAAAAACAATCTTTAGCAGGAATTGAAAATGACTGGTTGGCTCTTGTCTGTTAGATAAAGTTCCCCCTCCCAGAGACCTGCAGTTTGTGGAGGTGACGGACGTAAAGATCACCATCATGTGGACACCCCCCGAGAGCGCGGTGACCGGTTACCGAGTGGACGTGATCCCCGTCAACCTGCCCGGGGAACACGGGCAGAGGCTGCCCATCAGCAGGAACACATTTGCAGAAGTCACTGGGCTGTCCCCTGGGGTCACCTATCACTTCAAAGTCTTCGCCGTGAACCACGGGAGGGAGAGCAAGCCTCTGACGGCACAACAGGCGACCAGTACGTTTGGGGTCCTTTACCTCCACCTCAGACCCTCCACCCTCACTTCCAACCTGTGCTGGGTGGGCAGCATGCCATCACTTGTAGTTAGAAATAGGAAAATACTCAGGGGATAGGGAATGTATACTGGACATAAAGCACATTAAACTTGAAAACAAAACTTAGACAAGCTCTGTAGAGGCTAAATGGTAACCCATTTCCCAAATACACATACTGGGGGAATGGCACTAAGAGAGGAGAACTTAACCTAATTTTCCTTGCTAATGGAGACATGGAGTGAAAATTTGAGTACATTTTTGGGTAACTAAATATACCTAGATCAAACTTTAAATGTAGTATCTTTACCGTTCTATAGTAGAATTCTTTGCAAATAGTAATTGCTAAAACATTTAGTGCGTATTAGGCACCAGGTCATATGCTCAGTTCTTTACAAGCCTCATCCTCATATTTAATCCTCGTTTTGAGTTAATGAGGAAGATCTTATTATTATCCCTAGGGGATACATGAAGAAAATGAAGCTTATAAAAAATTCTGCAACTTGTAAAGTCACAAAGCTGGGAAATGATTGAGCTGGAACCACACAGACCTATGTCTTTTTGACTCCAAAGCCCATGTTTTCAGTGATTATACTTGACTACCTCTTAAACATTTCCTCCCTCTGAAAAGTGTTTTAAATTATTGTAGGGAGGCTGCCAGTTACACACTCAAGAAGGAAACTCACAATTTCTATGGTTCTTTCTGATAGTCAAACTCACCAGGGTCTTACTATAAATCTGAGGTTCTGAGTATATGCTATAATTATTGTCTAATCTGAATCATGTGAAAATAACTTTTATTACTCAAGCAAAGGACTAGTCATTGAATAGATGCAGAGAATATCACTTTTGTTCCATGTGGAGCTTTCCTCTTGCCCTCATTTACGTGGGCTAATTTCTCTTTTTTCTTAACCTGTTTGGCTCAGAGCAGAGCAAATTGTGGCTTCACAAGTATTTGTTTTTGTTTTTAAATACCATCTCTGTATGTTAGTGTAATTTCTGAGGATGATGGGAAAGCCATGCTATAAAATTAGCCTTCCCACAGGATCAAAGTCAAGCAAAAACAGTGAGCAATTTCTCATGACTGACATAGAGTTTTGCAGAGTTCTCTGTAGCACTCAATCTCTTCGTGGCTAAATATTTCCAAGGTTTTGATCTTAGTTTCAACCTGGAGAAGAAAGAACTTAGAAAATTCAGTCAAGCTTTAGGATTTCAGTATGATAATTTTGAGGTGCAAATATTTCTCGACGTGTTTCATTTCATCTTTTTTTCTAGAATTGGATGCTCCCACCAACCTCCAGTTTATCAATGAAACTGACACCACCATCATAGTGACCTGGACTCCACCTCGTGCCCGGATAGCCGGGTACCGACTGACTGTGGGCCTGACCCGTGGAGGCCAGCCCAAGCAGTACAACGTAGGTCCCTCGTCCACGCAGTACCCACTGAGGAATCTGCAGCCTGGCTCCGAGTACTCTGCAACCCTCGTGGCTGTGAAAGGCAGCCAGCAGAGCCCCAGAGCCACTGGAGTCTTCACCACTCGTAAGTCAAAGGTTAAATGTCTTTTCTTAGTGATATCATAGGTTCTTATCTATATTTACATTCTCTCTCCTTCATCCACTTTTTTAAAAAGTTAACTTAGGGAATTCGCTGGCTGTCCAGTGGTTAGGACTCTCTGCGCTTTCACTGCCCAGGACCCAGGTTCAATCCCTGGGGATCCCGAAAGCCCCTCGGCACAACCAAAAAAAAAAAAGTTAACTTAAAAAACTTTGTACAAGATTAAATAATGTTTTTAATTTAAAAAAATGATTTAAAGCAGTACTACTCAAAGTGTGACCCATGAACCCATTGCTAGTCTGCGAACTGTTTATTGCATGGACTAAGGAGCTTATGCCAGAATGTAGATGATGGAGCACACCGTTTAGTTCAGTTGATACTTTTTTGAAGCAAGGTTTTCTTAATGAAGGAAGCAGTGCATTACCTGACATATGTTGCCAAGATCCTTATTTTCTCTGGGACCAGCACTTTGAGTAACATTGTTTAGAACACCCAGTTATTTGAAAATTGAAGGCTACTGTATTAAATGAATTTACCAAATACTAGTTAAGGCAAGAAAAAAAATCAGCACCTATGTCTACATCCTAATACTTTGGGTATTGAATGATAGCAGTAAATGTGGAACAAAAACATCTACCAGTTGAATAGAAACCAACAGGACAAGAAGCCAAGGAAATGATTTCTTTACAAGTGTTGACTGCAGCAGATTTAAGTACCTTCTGCAGAACAGAATAGCTTTTTTTTTTTTTTTAAATTACTCTTGAAATTCCACAGAAGGAAAAATACTGACAGTAATGTTTGGTCCTGTCTGTCTTTTGCTCAACACTTTACAGGAAGTGGCCTTAAATCTCTTACATATCTATATCACTATTATAGAGGACTGTATTCATAAACTGATTTCTATCAAATGCAACTCATTTACATTACAAAGAAATATGAGACCCATCATTTCTAGATAAGCATTAATTTTTATTTTTAACTCACTTTGAATTCCAGAAGGACCTAACTTAATACTTTTTCAGCATATATTGCAACTATGAACTAGCTTGCAATTTCCTAAAAGCTTTCCACAAATCTTACTCTTTGACTAATTTGAAAAGTAGACGTTAAAAAGCATTCAAAAAGTGATTATAAGTTTAGGTTTTACATTACTATGGAATTTATTTCACAAAGAAAATTCTCCCTGTAAGAATTCATAATTTACTAAAAATTTATTTCCATTTAAATTTCGTGTATGAAGTTTGGCTACTAAAGGCTTTTTCTTAAGTAACTGCTAATCATAGGCAAGTAAAATCTGTTTTTATCTCTAAGTTAACCTCTAAATTTTGCTTTTTTATGTTACATGTTACTAAGATACTCTAAAATCTATTAACATGAAATCAATATCTTTGCATTTCTTGTAAATGTCTGTTTCTCATAGATGACCTTCTTTTCATTAGAATGGAAATTTCAGTAGATTTAGTCTTTTACTGACCATGTATACTTCTGTATATTATCTATTTTACTTTTTAACGAGACATATTTTACGTAGTTTCTTTTGTTCGATAGAGTGCCTATAAAAGAAAAAGCATTTTATTTATTTATTATTTTATTGAACTATAGTTGAATTACAATGTTGTGTTAATTTCTGCTGTACAGCAAAGTGATTCAGTCATACATATATATATATTCTTTTTCATATTCTTTTCCATTATGGTTTATCACAGGATATTGAATATAGTTCCCTGAGCTATACAGTAGGAACTTGTTGTTTATCCATGCTATATATGCTAGTTTGCATCTGCTAATCCCAGACTCCCAATTCTTCCCTCCCTTCCCTCCCCTCCCCCTTGGCAACCACAAGTTTGTTCTCTATATTTGTGAGTCTGTTTTTGTTTCATAGATACATTCATTTGTGTCATATTTTAGATTCCACATATAAGTGATATTATGTGGTATTTGTCTTTCTCTTTCTGACTTACTTCACTTAGTTTGATAATCTTTAGGTCCATCCATGCTGCTGCAAATGGCATTATTTCATTCTTTTTTATGGCTGAGTAGTATTCCACTGTGTATATATACCACAACTTCTTTATCCATTCATCTGTCTATTGACATCTAAGTTGTTTCCATGTCTAGTCTGTTGTGAATAGTGTTGCTATGAACATAGGGGTGCATGTATCTTTTAGAGTTATAGTTTTGTCTGGGTATATGCGCAGGAGTGGGATTGCTGAATCATATGGCAACTCTATTTTTAGTTTTTTGAGGAACCTCCATACTGTTCTCCATAGTGACTGCACCAATTTACATTCCCACCGATAGTGTAAGAGGGTTCCCTTTTCTTCACACTCTCTCCGGCATTTATCATTTGTAAACTTTTTAATGATGGCCATTCTGACTGGTGTGAGGTGGTACCTCATTGTAGGTTTGATTTGCATCTCTCTAAGAAAAAGCATTTTTAATGATACTAAAAATAATTAAATGGAGTGGGTGGGGCAATATTGACTATTTCAAGTACTTCTGGAGACTTTGATATATTGGACATGTTATTTTATTATCTGCACAATACATTTATTGATAAATATAATTTTATTTGAGTTAGCTGATAGAACTACTTTTATTAGATAAAGGTCAATGTCATGCCTTGCACATTGTATACTTAAAAAAATTTTTTTTTCCATATGGTTTATCACAGGATAGTGAATATAGTTCCCTGTGTTATACATTAGGACCTTGTTGTTTATCCATTCTAAATGTCATAGTTTGCATCTACCCACCCCAAACTCCCAGTCCATCCCTCTCCCTCCCTCAAAAAATATTTGTTGAGTAGATGATTGAGAAAATAGCTCAACCGAGCTTAGATTTAAATAAACCTCTGTAAGCAGTGAGTTCTACGACTTCATTTGAACTTCAAGTGCTCTCTGAGGCTGTGAACATCAGCAGGGCTTGCATGTTTTTGAAATTGCTTTAAGTTTCTGTAGCTTTTTACTGTTAACAAGCTGAATTCTGGGAATAACTTTTCTGGGTTTTATAACTTTTGTTAAAAGCACATGGCAGGGGGTGGAGGAGCTGTTTCTGGGGAAAATCAGCTTACTCCTTTGTAAATAGGGCAAATTTTATTTTTTTAACGTCCAGGCTGTCCTTCACCTAACAAGACCTGCCAGAATCCATAGCTCATACTTACAGTCACATTCTTTGTTTGCCATCAGTTTGTGGGTTTGTGGTTTGGAGAGTTTCCTGTAATGGTCTTCCCAGGCAGAGAGCATCATCTGAAGCTTGAGAAGGTTCTAGCTGGCTGGCTCAAGCAATAGAAAACACCCAATCTTAAAGCCTAAGACAGTTGAGGAGAATGTTTTTTGTGAAACAATCGTGGCTTTCCCAGATGTTCAGTGAAAGAAGCGGACTGCTCTCTGGATTGTTTCTTGTGGGCATTAACATGGTCACCCAGGGCTGGCCATGGCATTTTGGCAAAGTCAGTGGCAGCCAAGTGGTGTATGATTCCAGAGCCTCTGGGGAGGCATCATAGGTCACCCATCCTAATTCCACTGAGAATACCCTCCAAACGACAACACACTCATGAAACGTCTCTCCAAACCAGCAGAACTTCAGTTCAGCCGGTAAAGCAGCCATGACAAAGTATGCCCACATGTATTTTATTTTTTCAGACAGCAGTATTTTAAAAATACTTCTGGGGGGCTTCCCTGGTGGCGCAGTGGTTGGGAGTCCGCCTGCCGATGCAGGGGACGCGGGTTCGTGCCCCGGTCCGGGAAGATCCCGCGTGCCGCGGAGCGGCTGGGCCCGTGAGCCATGGCCGCTGAGCCTGCGCGTCCGGAGCCTGTGCTCCGCAATGCGGGAGGTCACAACAGTGAGAGGCCCGCGTACCGCAAAAAATAAATAAATAAAAATACTTTTTAAAAAATTGCACATTAAAATCCAGATTGGAAAACACTGGAAGAATTGCAGTGCTGGGCCTGAATTTTCCCATGACTGGAGCTGAGTAGTAATGGAGTACTACTTAAAGACTTTTTAAAAAAATGTTTTATTTATTTATTTTTATTGGGGTATAGTTGTTTTACAATGTTGTGTTAGTTTCTGCTTTACAGAGAAGTGCAGTAGAGTTCTCCGTGCTGTACAGCAGGTTCTCATTAGTTATCTATTTTATACATATTAGCATGTATATGTCAATCCCAATCTCCCAATTCATCCCACCCCCTTCTTTCCCCCCTTGGCATCCACATGTTTGTTCTCTGTGTCTGTGTCTCTATTTCTGCCTTGCAAACCGGGTCATCTGTACCATTTTTCTAGATTCCACATATATGTGTTAATATACGAGATTTATTTTTCTCTTTCTCAGAGTAGGCTTAAAGACTCTTAATGTTCATTTGTCTAAGTCTGGAGGATAAGTCTTTGTCTCACCAGCCATTCATAATTTAGTATAAATGCGTTTACTAGTGTTTTGTCCCCAGTGGGCACAAAAATTTGGTTGAGACGTAAAGAGGAAGGAATTATGAAGGCACTAAACATGTGACCAAGGCCATCCACACGCTTGAAAGCCCTGAATTTGACTCACCAGACACAAATGTCTTGCCTTCTGAGACCTCACCTTTCCCATAGCAGCCAGTTATTGAAATGCTTATTACAAGATTTAGTTGTTCTGCCAATTACATTTTAGAGATTCTAAATTTATGAAAAGATTTGTAAGATTGTTGAAAATATCTATTTCAGATTTATGTACACATACTCTTTTTCTTCCTCTTTTTCTTGTTCTTTTTTTAATTAAATTTTTTAAAAATTAATTTATTTATTTATTTTTGGCTGCGTTGCGTCTTCATTGCTGCACGTGGGCTTTCTCTAGTCACAACGAGCAGGGGCTACTCTTCGTTGCGGTGTGTGGGCTTCTCACTGTGGTGGCTTCTCTTGTTGCGGAGCACAGGCTCTAGGCGCGCGGGCTCAGTAGTTGTGGCGCACAGGCTTGGTTTCTCTGTGGCATGTGGGATCTTCACAGACCAGAGCTCCAACCCCTGTGCCCTGCATTGGCAGGCGGATTTTTAACTACTGCACCACCAGGGAAGTCCCTCTTGTTTTTTTTAAAGTATTATTTTCACTAAGAAATAGCAGTGATGTCAGGATGCTAGGAGATTCGAAATAAACTTTTATTATAATTCCTAATTCCAGTGGCAGAATACTAAATTTCTGCAGTGTGATTATTCTGAGTGAATAATCACATATTTAAGGAAAGTATCTTTAGAATTTATAAGTGCATCCATGGTGGCAGATTTCACTTACCTTTCACATGGCATCTCTTTCTGCAACCAAAAATAATTGGCCATCATTATGTAGTGATTCAGCATATAGCTATTTTTAGATAATCATCTATAATTTAACCATTATTCTCAAAATAATGGTTAAGAAGCGGAGTGATAATCAGTTTGTGATGACCAGTTTTACTTTTTATATGGGATTCTATACTGATGATATAGGGAAAGTTATTGTCATCAAACTCAAATCCCAAACATGATGAAAAGACACAAATTTCAGAATCCAAGGAGTTGAAAGGGTCCTCTGTGGTCATCCAGCTCCTTGTTACTTAAATGTGATTCCCAGACTGACAACACTGGCGTAACAGAAATGCAAACTACCTAGCCCCATGTGGACCTACAGAATCAGAACCTGCATTTTAGCCAGGTCTCAGATGATTTGTGAGGCACATGAAAGGTTGAGAGGCATTGACCTACTCCAAATTTTCACATATGTCACATTCTGGATCCATTAGCTGACTAAAACTGAGGTTCTCGATAAAAATATTTGTTATCGGGACTTCCCTGGTGGTCCAGTGGTTAAGACTCCACACTTCCACTGCAGGGGTTGCGGGTTCGATCTCTGGTTGGGGAACTAAGATCCCACATGCCACAAGATGCGGCCAAAAGATTAAAAAAAAATTTTTTTTGTTATCTGCGTTCTCTGTGATTCTAAGGCTTGAACACACGCTTTGATTCCATTTCACAGTGCAGCCTCTGAGCTCCATCCCCCCTTACCACACAGAAGTGACTGAAACCACCATTGTGATTACATGGACACCTGCTCCAAGGATTGGTTTTAAGGTAAATTGCAGATGTTCCTCATCCCTTGTAATCCAGCCCTGGGTTGCCCTCGTGTTTCTGGATGTAGTTGAAACAGGATGCTCAGGAGTCAGGAGACTTGGGTTTCGTCCTGTTTCTGTTCATACCTCTCTGAGCACTTTGTCAGGGCATCACAATACTTCTGCTTCCCTGAATTGCTGGAAAGATGGACTGAGGCAGTGAAAGTGCTTTGCAAAGAGGAAAACATTAGTATGGAACTGTTAGTTGTTATCTTGTTTTCTCTATCCTTTCTCCCAGGGAGTTAGATTTAAAGATATATAGGGAAACTGCTCTTGTTGTGTTGTTCTAAATAGGTATCAGCAAGTTCACAAAAACCAATTTAAGGAGACCAATTAAACTCAGAGTCACTCAAAAATCACATTTTTATCCAATCAGTTTCATCTCAACGTGTTCAAAGCCCCTTAGGTGAATCTCTTAATAGACATTAAGATTAAGGTCTTCCCTATAGATATCTGGATACATGTTCTTTAAAGTAATGGTATTAGGGAAGTGCTGAATACAAATGAATGTGTTTAAAAGAATTCCTTTTTTTGGCATTTAGAGTGTGGAGAGAGAAATATTTATTGTAATTGAAAATCAAGACTAAATCCCCATGATTGTTTGTTTAAAAAAATATACCAAAGATCATTTCTTTTTCGAAATACGCAAATGGCATATTGATGATTATGCTACTTAAATATAAAGAAACCCTTTTTGAAGATTGTCAGTATACCTTTTAAATTTCCCTTATAGTGTCATTTTGACTTTCAGGAGCCTTATAAAGTACTAAGGATGTCTCTAGAGCTGAACACTGATGACACGATATTACCTAGGCTTTTCAAATAAAATACTAAAAGGATTGAAAATTAAGGGCACATTCATCTTAATTCTTCTTTTGTAACATATCAGCCTGCAGTTGAAGCTGTCCTTCTTTAAAAGGAGTGTTTTTGAAGTACAGAGTGTTACAGGGACTGGTACATTTAAGTTGAATGCTAATAACTCATTAAAGAGAGAACTAGAGGATTTCTTCCAGCAAAAAGAAAATAAGAAATGAACGGGCATGTGGCCCAAAGCCCTTGTGTACTTCTGGTTTGTACCAGGAGATTATTTATCAAGCAAAACAGTATGTAATGATGTTTCTCTGGAACCTTCCATTACAAGCTACCTTAACTTAGTTTTGGAAGATACTTCCCCTAAGTGGCACCCTCCCCCACCGCCCCCAGTTCCAGGGAATTTCCAGCTACATTATTTAATAGAGCTAAAGTAAGGTCCCAGCTCATTCCCAACTAAAAGCAGAGTGCAGTTCCTGAGGAGTCCACATTATGCAAAGCATAACCACAACCTCTCAGCAGTAACCCAGCTCTGGAAATATTTGTCCTTGGTGTTTATTTTGCTTTTTTTTTCCTAGCTGGGTGTACGACCAAGCCAGGGAGGGGAAGCACCACGAGAAGTGACCTCAGAGTCAGGAAGCATCGTTGTGTCTGGCCTGACTCCAGGCGTGGAATACATTTACACCATCTCAGTCCTGAAAGACGGGCAAGAGAGAGATACACCAATTGTGAAGAAAGTGGTGACACGTAAGAGGAGTTCTTTGCCTCTTTTCGTTTTTTAAATTGTTCCACTTTTTTAAAGTAGCTGATAGCAATATCACTTTTTACTTATGATAATGACCCAAGGGAAAGATTTCATCCCTACTTATATTATTAGCTATTTCTAAGTTAGGAGTAGCAAGTTCAATTCATGTCGTATAGTCTATGGCATCGGAAGTGTTCTTTCCATGTCAAAAATGTTTATGAACTGGTAAGACAGAAAAAAATTTCAGTAGTGTTGCAAAATTAAAAATTGTAAAAAAAAAAAAATTCTCTCAGAGAATTGCTGTCCAGCATGGACTTAAATAAATAACTTCTTTATTTTTACTGATTGTGGAAGGAAGGAAGGAAGGGAGGGAGGAAAAGAGAGAGAGGTATTCCACAGCTCAAGTGCTTTGTGCTAGCTTTAACTTTTAATTAAAAAATTTTTTTTCTGCATAGCACTGTCTCCACCAAAGAACTTGCACCTGGAAACAAACCCTGACACTGGCGTGCTTACTGTCTCCTGGGAGAGGAGTACCACCCCAGGTAAGCCTGGGATGTATCATAGGGCAAGTATATGCAATGCCTTCCCAAGACAAAGTTCAGAAACTGTGTTCCCTTCAGAGAAAGGGTCAAAATTATAAGTACCTAGCTCTCCATAAAAAAATACAGGCGTACATCGTAGAGTAACATATAGGGTGTTTTACTGCATGTTTATTTAAATTACAGGAAAGAGAGCAAGGTAGACCCTTATTGAGCTATAGGGAATCATGAGGGCTGAGGAAAAGCATTCTGAGCAGTCAGTCCTTTCTGCTCAGTGACATTCCAAACCGCCAAACAAATGGCTGAAGTTATACTTCCTAATTTTCCATTTGTGGGTTATCATAGATTCTAAGTATATTACTCAATAAACTTAGATATTTCACAAATATTTTATCATGAGTTGCACCACAAAAATCTCGGGGTAGAAATGACCTCCATTTTACAGAGTGAAAAAACTGAGACTCAGAAAAAAATCGACTTATCCATAGTCACAAATTTTAAATGTTACAGAACTGGGATTGTAACTTAAGTGCTCAGACTCACTCTTACACCAGACTTCAAGTATTTGGATTTTTAATTGTTAGTTTGTTTTACTTATACTCAATGAGAAATTTGGCTAACTGGCATTCCATGACTGTTTTTAAAGCTTTACATAAAGCTTCTGTCTAGGGCTTCCCTGGTGGCGCAGTGGTTGAGAGTCTGCCTGCCGATGCAGGGGACGCGGGTTTGTGCCCCGGTCTGGGAAGGTCCCACATGCCGCGGAGCGGCTGGGCCCGTGAGCCATGGCCGCTGAGCCTGCGCGTCCGGAGCCTGTGCTCCGCAACGGGAGAGGCCACAACAGTGAGAGGCCCGCGTACCGCAAAAAAAAAAAAAAGCTTCTGTCTAAACTCGTTCACACATATTAAAAATTATTTACAGAATCCTAAAATGTGTAAAGATACCTATGGCAATATTCAAGTATCATGATGTACCAGGACAATGGCAAGCGAAATTTTAGACATTCTCGACATTTGCCAAGTCCATGTGAAAGTCTCTTTCAATGAGGAATGTAAACTAAAATATTTAATATTGGGTATATTGGGGGAATCACTATTGAGATATCAGGATACTCATTATTGAGAAAATTCTCAATTAAACAAAATTCAAAATTAAAAACAGAAATGCCAACTAATGTTGATGGTATCTATAACTCCTATACTTTTTCATTAATGGCTATATTTAGTTTATTATTTCACTCTTTCTATTTGTACTCTAATCTTTTAAACAGTTCTTCCCTTTGCTTGGGCACACAGCTAAGGCAATTTATTTATAAGTCAGATCAATATGTGCAGTCACACGCAATAAAGCTAGCTTAAAATATCCTTTTTAATTCCCCTCTGAAGTAAAGTGACTTTAGTGAAGTTTTCATTATCTGTGGAAACATCATTTAAGCCAAAACTACACTATTTCCAGCTGAATTACTCTAAATTTGAAACTTTTAGGTTGGCAAGTTTCATGCCTGTCAGAAGCTAGATCATTAATATTTAGTCTTAATGGATGGCTTAGCCTGTCCATCTGAATGGTCACTAGCCAGTGTAATGACCCAAACATTGATTTCCCATCCACTTGGATTTCCTTGTATATACCACTTTAGTGGTCACCCTATTCCTAATTATAAAATGTGCCATCATTTTCTCTCCCTTTAGTAAGTTTAACTTAAATATACTTCCTCGCTTTACTTTTAGTCTTTCCCCATGGATTTCAGTTCATCACTATTTTAATTTGAATGTCTCTCTCCTCCCCTCAGCCCTCTCACTGTCCCACTTCTATGATTCCTAAAGTCTTCAGCAGTTAATATACTTTTTCTAGGATAAGTAGAGCCGCTTTTGCTTTTTACTTTTTCTCCTTTCCTATTCCCTTCCTGTAAATCCCATAGGTTTAGACCTTGTAAATTAGGAGAGCCCACTTTGGGGAATGTGCCTAAGGGTGAGAGCCATTCCATCCCAGCAGGTAAAATAGAATAGTCTTCAGCTGTCCTGCAAATGATCCATTAAGAAAAACAGGGTAGAGTGGTAGAAGGACCATGGAATTTAGAGACAGAAAAGCTTTTGGTAATCATTTCCCCTTTCCAAGATTTTCTTAAACTGAGGATATTAATACCTCCCTCAAAGGGTTGTTGTAAGCCCCGAATGACCATAGATAGAGTCTTCAGTACATAAATGCTGAGTCCTCTCCCCATTCCCTTTCGAGGGTACATCGTTGGAGTTGAGTTTAATAGGCTCTGGGTCACAAATGTTCTGGGCAGTAACTTCCTCCTTTCTGTTTTCTCCAGACATTACTGGCTATAGAATTACCACCACCCCTACAAATGGTCAGCAGGGATATTCTTTGGAAGAAGTGGTCCATGCCGATCAGAGTTCCTGCACTTTTGAAAACCTGAGTCCTGGCCTGGAGTACAATGTCAGTGTTTACACTGTCAAAGATGACAAGGAAAGTGTCCCTATCTCTGATACCATCATGCCAGGTAATGGAAAAATAAGCTATTATCCTCAGAGTGGCAGTTTCAGTAAGAGTGGGGATTAGCATCTTAATCCCCAGTTGGTTGAATGTGTCAAATATGTTTGGGATTTAATTCTGACCTCCGAACCACACTCTCTAGAACCATGAAGTCAAAGCAACTATTTGGACAAATGCTTGCTGTTAACACTGCTTGACTGTCTGTGCTTCACTGGGATGCTCTTTGTCTCGATGGGTATGCAATGGAGTGGCAACCATGGCATTAACTCTGTACTGTCCGCTCACGTGGAACTATTACTAAAATGATGTCATGTGTCTGTACTCAGTACTGACAGGCGAAAAGTAATATGGTAAATGCATCCCATCCGTACATTTGTGCCTGATCTTACAGTCTCCATATGTGAGCACTGAAATAGCTCTTGGTTGACACATTCATTTCTTCATCGTGCCGTTTCAAATTCTTTTTTTAAAATTGAAAAAAAAAAAAAGAAAGGCCACACCTTTAGGGTGTTCTTTCTTGTGGATTGAATGACAACATTGAAAAGACCTATTTAGGGATAGGTTTGTTGTCAGTCCAAAATTGAATCGTGACAGATGAAAGCATTGGACAGATTGTGTTCTTTGCATCATTTGGTGGAATGCTTTTACTAATGCTACTTAAATAATTTTGATTATGAAATGAATAAAATATTAACAGTAGCCTTGGACTCAGGCCTGTCTTTCCCCTGAATGTGCTTTGGAGTGGCACATTTTATACCATACATTCATAATGCATTAGCATTATGACCGTGATGTTGTCATGAGTTTTTCTACTGGGAAAAAAAAGAAAAACTCATCAATCAATTTTTTTTAACCCTCTTCATGAAAGTTTTATTTTCCTACTAAAATAGTTTTGGATTTTTTTTAAACTTTGCTGATACTTACTACAGGTATTATGTCTAGGTTCTAAGAATGGTTTTGACATCCTAAACAGGACTATAATTTTTAGACCCCGAGAGATTTAAATTTTACTGTTTGGGGGATTTTCAAAAAACAAACAAAAATCCCTGAAGTAATATTGTAACCTGTTTTATTCTCCCAGGGAAACTATTCATGGTGCTTAAAAAGTCTTTTCAGATAATATGGAGCAGATTGCATATTACCATCATTGCTTTAACACTATCAGTTTTACCACTAGTAACCTGATGTACACCGCTTTATTTTTCCCTCTTTTTTGCCTCTGTTTTCCTTTGCCCTCCTTTGCTTTGTAACTCAATAGAGGTGCCCCAGCTCACTGACCTAAGCTTTGTTGATATAACCGATTCAAGCATCGGCCTGAGGTGGACCCCGCTAAACTCTTCCACCATTATTGGGTACCGCATCACAGTAGTTGCGGCAGGAGAAGGTATCCCTATTTTTGAAGATTTTGTGGACTCGTCAGTAGGATACTACACAGTTACAGGGCTGGAGCCTGGCGTTGACTATGACATCAGCGTTATCACTCTCTTTAATGGCGGAGAGAGTGCCCCTACTACACTGACACAACAAACCGGTGAATTTTGAAAACTTCTGTTTTTGAGACATGGATGGTGTTGCATGCTACCACCAGTCACTCTGGTTAAATGTGGATGTTTCAAGGGAAAAGCCAGCAATTTGCCAAAGAGTAAGAGCGGGTGGATCGATTGGTAAGGAGTGGAATGCATATGCCAAACTGATTGGATGAAGATATATACAGCAGTCTTAAGTACATTTTCATTTAAACCGTGAAGATGTGTAAAGCCAGAGATAGATATCTAATCTATCAAATACAAAATGGAAAAAGTTCATTGAATTTGCCGACCTAGAATGATTTTTTAAAAATCTAACATTAATACCAAATTGTATCATGAGCACCACTTAATAAGAAATGTACTTCCAAAATGTAACATTAGACCCTTCTTTCAATTATTTGATAAACTCTACCATGTTCCTTCTTTGTGACTGTCTAAAAAACGATTGAACTTTAGGGTAGAGTGGAAGGAGGGTTTTTTTTGCGGTAGGAGAAAAAGAGACTTTGGAACATTCTAGATTTCATTGCCATGGTGAGGTAAAGAAACTCCTCTTTAACCACAGTCTGGGGACCAGCATGCAACATTATAAAGGTTCTCTGCCCTGCATGGTAAGAAACATGCTGAGAACCAATTTGCATGAACCCCTTTCACTTGTAAGTAGAATTCACTGAATGGAATTGTAGCTATGGCAGTAGCTGTAGTCATTCCTGTCAGAGGGGAATTTAAGACCCTCTTGTGTTTTTGTCTGTGTGCATGTGTATCTTTGGAAAGTATTGCTATGTTTCTCTTTGCTGTGTAGCAACCTAAGCCTCTTCAGCCTGGGATTAAACAGTCATCAGTTGTATTAATCATGTACATGGATTTTATGTATTTGAAAGTGAATCGAATTGACCCTTTAAAATATATTGATGGCAGAAAGGTTAAAGGGGCCTAACAGTACTGGGTGTAGTGTTTTATTTTTAACAGTAGTTCACTATGATTTAGATTAGACTATTTGCATGATGATGACTCGTTTCCTTTATGCATGAAATACTGGTTTTACCTTTCCAGCTATTCTTGTTAGCTTTAATTTTTAAGTGACATTAACTTAGTCTTCCTTCCTATTTGAAACCAGCTGTCCCTCCTCCCACTGACCTGCGATTTACCAATGTTGGTCCCGACACGATGCGTGTCACCTGGGCCCCACCTCCATCCATTGAATTGACCAACTTACTGGTGCGCTACTCGCCTGTGAAAAATGAGGAGGATGTTGCAGAATTGTCAGTTTCTCCTTCAGACAATGCAGTGTTCTTAACAAGTAAGCGGTCAAGTATATTTGTTCAATAAATACTAAGCTAGCACATAAGGAAGAGATTCTGTGTCCTCAGGTAGGAGCAAGAAAGATTAAGACAGCTACAACAGAACTACAGGCTAGACTCCAAATCTAACGTGCAGCTCTATAAATTTTGAAAGATGTCATGTTTGTTGTTATTTTAGTATATCTTTGATATCTACAACTTTTTAAAAATCAGAGTGGAAAAACCCCAACAGTGAAGTTTAAAGACTTCAAACAAGTTCTGCTTCCAAATAAGCACATAAAAATAAATATGGGCCCAGAGAAATTATATGACTAAATCTTAGTGTTTAACGAGACAAAAAATGAGGATTGAAACTAGTGTCACGGTATCTGTCTTATTCTCATTTAAGTGTCAGCAGGTAATCTATTTGGCATTTGAAGACTTAGAAACAGTGACTGGTCACTCAGGGTACATCAGGACTCTAATTTGAAGAAAGAGCCAGAAGTGTAATTTGTACTTCAAAAAGAATCTGTTAGTAGGATTTCTCTGAAGGCTGAGGACTTAGAAAATAACTGAAACTAAAATAAACAACAACAATTTATGGAAATTGTTTCTAGTTTCTTCCCTTTGAAATTGATATTTTTTATTAAAGAAAATAAAAGGAGGCTGCAACATGGTGCTGTTTCACATGTTGCTTCTCATTATTTTCACTGTAATAGTAAAATACACATATAAGAACAAAAAGCAAAAGCTTCTACATAAGGGAAAAAAAAAAATTTAGGTACATTACCAGATGATGGTCTGAAAACATCCTCTATCTTTCGAACGTATTTTAGAGAGTGAAATACAAAGAAAGGCAGCTCAGCACGACCATAGTCTTGGTTTCCAATTCTGTGGCTGAGGGCGAGAAATCCTCATTTCTGCCTATCAGTGGGGCTATGATTCTGTTCTGGAGCATTCTGGAATCAGTAGTTACAGCATTACCCAATACACAAGGCTCTGCTTCAGGACCTCTTCTGCCCCACCTTAGCCATAGACCTGTCACATGTTATTCATATGCTCTAAGATCTTATTCTAGATTCTATTCTAGATCTCACGGTAGCCATTTCCCCCCCAGAGAAGCCATTATTATCTTGTTTTACAGATGAAGCAACTGAGGTCTCCAGTGGCTAAGTAAATTGCCCCTGGCCAAGCAGGAAGGAGGAAAGGGGAGTCCAAGCATCCCATCTCCTAGTCTGGTGCTTCAGGGGCCCCTGCAGAAGGGGAGGTGGTGTAGAGGGGAATGGGGGTCTTTTGAGTAGGAGTTCAATGGTTAGAAACCTTACTCTGTACCTTTTCTGGTACCTCAGAATGAGAGAAGAGGAGACCCAGGAATATATATTCAACTCTTAAGTATTCTCTTCTTACCTTAATAGGACAGAACCCATCACTCCCGATGAGTATGACCCTTTTTCAGTAAGGGTTAATTGTTAAGACCACTGGTCTTGGCTTAGGGCTCAACTCCTGTGTGATCTTGGGCAAATGTATCGAAAAAATAACTTCTCTGTGCCTTAGTTTTGTCATTAGGAACTGGGGATAATTGTAAACTAAATTTTTGGAGGTAATAGATATGTTCATTATCTTGAATGTGGTGATGGTTTCACAAGTGTATACATTTGTCAAAATCTGTCAAATTAGACACTTTAAATATTTTCAGTTTATTGTTTGGCAATAAAGCAGCTTTAAAAAGTAGCAAAAGAAAAAAAAAAAGGTAGCAAACTACCTGCTAGGGTGATTGTGAGAGGTAAATGATATTCACAGTGCCACAGTCATTATCACATGCCCTCAACAGGCGTGCCGTTAAGTGGATGATAGAAATATTACTGTGCTGCAGCAACTCCATCTTATTTCGGATGCAGCTGAGTCATACCCGCACAGGTGGAGCTGGGGGCAGGGCTTAGAGATGCTACAGGGCAAGGTGACCCTTCCTCATCACCTACTGACAGCCCCTCTGCAGGCAGCAACACTCACTTAGGTGTAAACAGGCTTTAAGACAGGACTCTTGGATATTTTATCCGTTGAAATAGTCCTAAGGGTGCTTTGGTTTTTCATTCTTTCAAGCACATTTTAAAAATAATTCCAACTTGCCTCTTCAGATCTCCTGCCTGGAACAGAGTATTTAGTCAGCGTCTCCAGTGTTTACGAGCAGCATGAGAGCGTACCTCTTAGAGGAAGACAGAAAACTGGTGAGTCATGTGGGCAACATGCTTATTGAGTAGCTTTCACCTACCAATTTTAAAGAGCAAAATTCCGTGCTACTTCTGAAAATACATCTCCATTTTTGTGGGAGTGCTTGTCGCCTCGTCATTACCTTTGATCACTGGTCTTAAAAATTAAGACATCTTATGGGAATGTAGTTGGTGCAGCCACTGTGGAAAACAGTATGGAGGTTCCTCAGAAAACTAACAATAGAATTACCATATGATCCAGAAATCCCACTCCTGGGCATATATCCAGTCAAAACTATAATTCAAAAAGATACGAGCACTCCTATGCTCATAGCAGCACTGTTCACAATATCCAAGACATGGAAACAACCTAAAAGTGCATCAGCAGATGAATGGATAAAGAAGATGTGGCGTGTGTGTGTGTGTGTGTGTATACACACACACACACACACACACACTGGACACTACTCAGCCATAAAAAGGAATAAAATAATGCCATTTGCAGCAACATGGATGGACCTAGAGATTATCATACTAAGTGAAGTAACTCAGAAAAAGAAAGACAAATACCATATGATATCACATATGTGGAATCTAAAATATGACACAAATGAACATATCTACGAAACAAAAACAGACTTAACAGACATAGAGAACAGATTTGTGGTTGCCATGGGGGAGGAGGGTGGGGAGGAAAGGACTGGGAGTTTGGGATTAGCAGATGCAAACTATTACATATAGGATGGATGAACAATAAGGTCCTACTGTATAGCACAGGGAATATTCAATAACCTATGAAAAACCATAATGGAAAAGAATATAAAAAAAGAGAATGTATATATATGTATAACCGAGTCACTTTGCTGTACAGCAGAAATTAACACAACATTGTAAATCAACTATGCTTCAATTAAAAAAGTATTAATAGATTAAAAGAAATTAAGACACCTTATTCAACTATTACACTGACTTCCAATCACTAAGATTATACTCTCTGCTTCCAGGGAGGACTGAAATTAGTCCAGAAACTTTGTTGTCTATCTTTTTAAAAAAATCTCCCAAGAATAATATCTCATAATCTCTATTATTGAGAGGTGGTGAAATCCCTTCTCATTAGGCAGATCTGTCTAATGGCTGACCCAACACTGTCATTGTCATCTAAGTATTTTCCCTCTTTACTAAGCCAACGAGTTTATCTCTTTTTTCTACTTGATGAAATATTCATTTACTATAAAAAGAAGGTGAATAGAATCCCATAATATTATGTCCCTTCTTAAATATGAGTGCTTCTATTAATTTTTTCCTTTCAAAAAAGTGTAATTTAATATAGCCATTTATTTATTTCTTGTAGTCCACTTGCTTCCAAAAAGAAGCTGTGGTATCTCAATTTGGTTTGAGTATATTATTGAATAGAGTAAGTAAATGTTATAACAAAAATGAAAGTTGCTGGAAGTCCCAGAGAGGTTAAGTGATTTGAATTGAGATCAACTCTAAATTTTTGTTAATTTTTCTGCAATGCACTAAAAATTCTCAATTCATGAGGAATTACTTGCATTGTAATTTGTCCAGGATGATGTCTTATTTTCATTTTAGAAAGTTTTTTGTTTGGCATTCTTACCACCCTGTTGACATAGCAGTTCACTCTTGAGTGTAGAAAGCTTCTTTAAGAGCCAAACACTTAACCTGAGAGTGGGCAGATCTTGCCTTACTTTATAAGGTAGAAATAGAATAGAATACTTGAACACTGAAGCCTTTGAAAATATCATTTCCCAGAATATCTCACACACCTGTCTTCAAATGTGATGCGGAAATCACTTGGATTACTTAGCAAAAGAAAAAAGAAAAGAATGCTTTTGGACATTTTGAACAGCGTCAGTTTATGATTTTGAAATTTATCTGTGGCTTAGAATCAGTGTATCATAACCGGAGGTTCATGGCAATTCACTGTGTTAGTGGAAAAGGATGGAAACACTGGATGGATATTACTTTCCCTTACATTCTTCCTCACTTCCTAAGTTGGTGGTGTCCTTTTTTTCCTTTTTATCTCTTCCTCCCCTGGGTGGCAAAAACAGGTCTCGATTCCCCAACTGGCATTGACTTTTCTGATATCACTGCCAACTCTTTCACTGTCCATTGGATTGCTCCTCGAGCTACCATCACTGGCTACAAGATCCGCCATCATCCTGAGCACATGGGTGGAAGACCTCGGGAGGATCGAGTGCCCCCCTCTCGGAATTCCATCACACTCACCAATCTCAATCCGGGCACAGATTATGTGGTCACCATTGTCGCTCTTAATGGCAAAGAGGAAAGTCCTTCCTTGGTTGGCCAGCAAACAACAGGTAACTTGTTTTCTGGTCTGCAAAGAAACTCAGAGGACTTTCCTATGCAGGTGATAGCTTCTGTGACATAGCTTTGTGTTGTCTGAGTCATCATCTCTCTCTCTTTTTTTTTTTTTAAATTAATTATTTTGATTGTGCTGGGTCTTAGCTGCGGCACATGGGATCTTCATTGCGGCATGTGGGATCTTTTAGTTGCGGCATGCAGACTCAGTTGCGGCATGCATGCAGGATCTAGTTCCCTTACCAGGGGTCGAAGCTGGGTCCCCCACATTGGGAGTGCAGAGTCTTAGCCACTGGACCACCAGGGAAGTCCCTGAGTCATCATCTCTTAAAAAAATAGATCATGGTTATGAGAATATATTAAAGAAGATAATTTCTTTATCTCAAGAAATTTCCCACCGGAGTTGGGTACTTATGCATTTCTAAGAACTGAAGTTTTATTCAAAATGTAGAAAACACTCTATTTCAAAGTTCTCTTAAAAATTATTTTAATATAATCGTGTACTTGTTCTTATAAGATAGATGCTTAAGTACTTAGGGGAGAAGTATCATCATATCTGTACTTTAGTCTCAAGTGGATTAACAGAAAGATAGAGAGAGACAAGGAAATGTGGCAACTTCCCTAAGGGAAGGGAGTATGGGTGTCCATTATATAATTTTTATCACTTTTACGTGGTTTTAAATTTTTTTAAATAAGAAGTTGAGGGGAAAATTCTCCAATACACTTGAACTAATCATCTCACCACGATTTGAATTGTCTCCTTCACCCCTTACTTGCATTGTTCATAATTTTTAATTTTGCTAATTTTGAGTAGTACTTACATTATTATATGAAGGAATCCTAAAGGCAGTGATCCGGAAAATGAGCAAAAGGTGGATCTGGGCATCCTTTGAAAGTTACGGATGTGAAAACTTCCCCATGTTTTTCTAGTTTCTGATGTTCCAAGGGACCTGGAAGTCATTGCTGCAACCCCCACTAGCCTGTTGATCAGCTGGGATGCTCCGGCCGTTACAGTGAGATATTACAGGATCACCTATGGAGAAACAGGTGCGTTAGTGAAGTGCTACTTCACGCTCTGATGGAGTATTCTGTCATGGGTAACACGAAAGCCCAGCAATGGATACATAATTAAAGAAGCTTTGACAAGTCCATTCGCTGGAGCCTTGACTTCTTTCTAAGAGTATGTGGGAAATATGTATGACATAACTGGTGGCAAAATCAAGATAAAAAGTTGTTTGTATAATACTAGAGGGGAACAACAGAGCTGAGGAAGAAGGATTTTAAATTCACAAGTATATTATCAGTGGTGAAATGATAAGTGATATTTATTTATCTTCCTTTTCCTTTCCTATATTTTCAAAATTTTACTTAACATGAATGTATTCCATTAAGATCTTGGAAAAAGACCACAATATATGCAACCTTGGGTTGAGGACTACCTTCTCTCCCTTTCTAATTTTAATCTACCACACGTTAAAGCTGGAATGTTAAAATAGCATGAACTGCAATTTTCTCTCAATTTTTACACACTCATCAAGGCTTACTACATGCATAAATAAATAGACCTTTCTGTTCAGGCCCTATTTAATAGCACTTTTTTAAAGGGAATAAGCAAATATGTAACTTACAAGCTGCTCTCAATACGTTAATTCAGTTACTCAGCAATCCCTAAGTGTCTCTCAGCCCCTCACACTTTAAATTCATCCCTTTTCAAACAGGAGGAAATAGCCCTGTCCAGGAGTTCACTGTGCCTGGGAGCAAGTCTACGGCTACCATCAGTGGTCTTAAACCTGGAGCAGACTACACCATCACTGTTTATGCTGTCACTGGCCGTGGGGACAGCCCGGCAAGCAGCAAGCCCATTTCCATTGATTACCGAACAGGTACTGACTCGTCTTCTGGGATGACACAGGCTCATTTACTCAGATAGCTTTTACTATGTTCTCCCAAAGTATTTTCTTCATTGTGGAATTGATTTTCTTTTTTAATGAGATGAAGCAACAGCTACAGAGTTTTGAGCCAGATATACAAGGAAGCACCCCAAGGGCAAGGATTTTTGTCTGTTTTGTTGATGGATGTATTCCATGAGCCTATAATAGAGACGGGGACAGAGGATGTTCAGTAAATATTTGTTAATGAATGAATAGATGAGCTAATAAGGTAAGGAGGCAAACATCTACAGGAAATGTAGTTTCTTTGTGAATGAAGCAGCCATCTTGAAAATAGGCAGTAGTATCAAGATGCAGGCACCGCCTCCCGAAATTCTCTGTGTTTCTGCAAAAGAAACACCTGGGGGTCATTAATAGTAGTAAGAGATTATTCTATCTGTATCAGAACTGGAGATGAGGACTTGTCTAGTCTTGTCCCCATGGACGGGGGCTTCATTGGTTTCTCCTGGTTTTTATTTGTAGAAATTGACAAACCATCCCAGATGCAAGTGACTGATGTCCAGGACAACAGCATTAGTGTCAGGTGGCTGCCTTCAAGTTCCCCTGTTACCGGTTACAGGGTGACCACTACTCCTAAAAATGGCCCAGGACCATCGAAAACAATGACTGCAGGTCCAGGTAAGAATAGCCAGCACCTCACATACATCAGGATAAACAGAGTATGCTTTTTTAAATAAATGACTACCTGGCTCTGAGTACTATACAGTTTCGTATCACGTGTCAGAGTTTCCCCGTTTGCGAATTCGGCGCTCAAGGCTGTTAACAGCTCCCTCCACGGTAGAATTTTTAGGATGAGTGCATTTCTGTTTTTACATGTGTAGTAGTGTTTGACGGTGTGGACATCTTGAATTATTAGGTTCATCTTTGTGGTTTTGTTTATCATGCACACTAAGAAGACAGAGATGGGCCTAACTGACTTTTAAAGATTCTTTTAGCTCTTGGTTTCGTTTTCATATAAAATAATTGTGAAATTAGGATTCTACGGCAATATTTTAAAGTCCAGTTAATTTTCGTGTTCTCAAGAGCAGCATCATTCATCGTTGGTGGCATCATATTCAATTTTAGAGCTTATCCTTTAGTGTGGCTTCACTCCAATATGGTAATTTGTATTAGCAATGCACGTGCCTGTCCAAGAGGAAATCCATGTGTGACTCCTCCATGTTTTCATGCTAATTATGCAAATGAAAATTCCAGGCCACCACGCATTTACTCCCGAACTCTGAAAGTCACTTGGTTGTCATAGTGAATGACATAGATGCTGCCTTTTCTTTTCACTCCCTTTGCAGATCAAACGGAAATGACAATTGAAGGCTTGCAGCCCACAGTGGAGTACGTGGTTAGTGTCTACGCTCAGAATCGAAACGGAGAGAGTCAGCCTCTGGTTCAGACAGCAGTAACCAGTATGTAACCAGTGCCTGTTTTCCATGTTCAAAGTCAAATTTTGTGCTTAGGTGTCTGGATACCTAGTTTGTATCTTGAGCTGAGCTCTTTGCAAACATTTTTCCTTCTCAGTGCCAAGGAATGAACATATAGGGAGAGAAGTTGTGGAACTACCATAGTTAGTTGCTGTGCTTTGAATTTCTCCTGCTCAAATCGCCTCAGCAAAATCTTATTAGCCTATAGCAAATCTACAAAATATTTTGCTAGCACCTTCTTTTCTACAACTGGATGGTAAAGTTGATTGAAGTGTGCCTCATGAAACTATTATGTTTCGAGCATTTGTGGCTGGACCAGACTGTGGCTGGACCACGTTTAATGTAAATATTATATTTATATTAAATATACATACATTACAATATTCAATGGGGAGGGAGGGGGAGAGTTAAAGAAAGAATATAACAATCTGAATCTAACATTGAAAATCAACTTTGCCATTTCCAAGGTATAAAAAATCCAGGTCTGTGAGACTAACATCACATTGCAAAAACAAACCTTGGTAGAATATCTTAAAATGAATATAAATAAATCCTCATTTGGGGGCATTTTGCAGGGTATCTCCGCATCTCATGTACACCTATGTTTTAATAAGTGATGCGACATTAAATATTTTCTGAACCAAAAAACCTTAAGCAAGGATCAAGTAATTTTCCATTTAATAGTGGGTTAATTGGAATTTAATTCATCAAAGAAAAATGGTATCTGCAGAACTGCTTTGCATGTTATAAAAATGCTTATTTCGCAACTTGCTTTTCACATAACCTCTTACCATTAATTTGCCTAACAGACATTGATCGCCCTAAAGGACTGGCATTCACTGATGTGGATGTCGATTCCATCAAAATTGCTTGGGAAAGCCCACAGGGGCAAGTTTCCAGGTACAGGGTGACCTACTCGAGCCCTGAGGATGGAATCCATGAGCTATTCCCTGCACCTGATGGTGAAGAAGAGACTGCAGAGCTGCAAGGCCTCAGGCCGGGTTCTGAGTACACAGTCAGTGTGGTTGCCTTGCACGATGATATGGAGAGCCAGCCCCTGATTGGAACCCAGTCCACAGGTATATCGTTAATTGCACTGCTGGGTGCTCATGGGAGCAGCGGCTTTATGCCCTGCTGAATGCATTATACTTTATCAGGCTATCGATTCCCGTGCAAGTGGGTACCCCCAAAATCCACCTGTCTATTAGGAAAGACCCTCTTTAAAGAAGAATAGTAATAAGCAATAAAATGTAGGTGACGTTTACATAAAGTCTAATGAAAGGAAATTTTGGAGTAGCTTGGTTTACAAACAAGGTTATAAAGCGAGACATTCGAAGAGAACATGAAAATTGTGGATTATTTCCTAAGCCTTGACTCTCTGTGGTTACTTATGCTCATTGTATATAAAGGAAAGAAATTTGGCATCCTAAGGAACCCAAACTGGGCCATTTCATAGCAGCAGGATTCTGAGAACACGTGGGTAAGACCTTCCTTCTCTGGTTAGAGATCATGTGCTAGGTGTATAATTTGCTAAAAGGATTGAGAATCAGACACATAGGAAACAGTTGATAGGGCAAGTGCTTTCCACCTTCTTTAAACTCTCATGCTTTATTTCTAAAGCAGAGTGGAATGCTAAAGATGTCTCCTCGTGACAACATAAACCCTGGAGGTGACAATCCGTATTATTGCTCTTTGCTTCTCTTTTCTGCTTCTGTTGTGAGCCAATTTTCTTCTGCTGCTGCACCACAGAGAATACTTCAAATTTAGCAGTGATATCTTCCATGAGGTCCAAACAAAGAGAATAAAATCATAATTCTGTCTTTGGAGGGATGAAATACTCTGTGAGATGGTTTTCCATACAAAGATAATTTCTGTCAGAAAGGGGCTACTGCTCATCTTTCCATAGAAATGGAAAGATCAATCCTAATGGCCAATAAGCCAATTTGACTTTATTAAGGGAAAGCAAAAAAACCAACTGCTAAAACCTTAAGTCTCAGAGTTTTGGCATTTACCCAAGTGCTTCCAGTGATTCTGAGCATTGCTGGATAAAAAACACATATTTTTCAGCAAACATTTTCTTCATTTTGCACCCCCTTTTGTCCTTTCTTGTACTGAATCTTTGCTTGACTAGGGTACCCACCCAACCAAAGAAGTACAACCTATCTACTTCTCGGAATTCACTTTATTTTCCCCCTTTCCCCATTTACTGTAAGATAACCTCTAACCAATGACCATCCTGACAGCCATTCCTGCACCAACCAACCTGAAGTTCACTCAAGTTTCACCAACCAGCCTGGCCGCCCAGTGGACGGCACCCAATGTTCAGCTCACTGGATATCGAGTGCGAGTGACCCCTAAGGAGAAGACCGGACCAATGAAAGAAATCAACCTTGCTCCCGATAGCTCATCTGTGGTGGTATCAGGACTCATGGTAAGAAGTGTCCTTTTTCTCATTGGACTAAAGAAGTAGGTCATTTCTTACACAGTTGAAGGTGGCGGAAATATAATATAATAAATCTGTGTTCTTTGCCTCTGCCGTCAAATTAAATTTAGCATAATTTTGTATCAAGTAGAATTACTTTGTGTTGACCTAAGCTATCAGGGACAGAATTTTATGAGCAGCATTGGATGTTGCATAGCTCTTTTTTTTTTTTTTTTTTTTTTTGCGGTACGCAGGCCTCTCACTGTTGTGGCCCCTCCCGTTGCGGAGCACAGGCTCCGGACGCGCAGGCTCAGCGGCCATGGCTCACGGGCCCAGCCGCACCACGGTTGTGGGATCTTCCCGGACCGGGGCACGAACCCGTGTCCCCTGCATCGGCAGGCAGACTCTCAACCACTGCGCCACCAGGGAAGCCCTGTTGCATAGCTCTTTAAGTGTATTCTGTTTATTTTAAAACGTTGTACTGTGTGTGAAGTGGGGGCAATTTATATATCCATAGGCTGAATGCATAAATCTACTTTAGTTATGTTTTTCTCAGTCCTGTTACCTTTGCAAGGAATATTCTCCGGTTTTTACCAACCCAGCCTGATCCTACCTTCTTTAAGTCATCTTTAATCCTTCTAGATGTGCATGCAGAAAGCTAGCCAGGAACCTAGGAAGTTGTTCTACTTCTTAACATAAGGCCAATTCCAGGAGAAACTACAGAAAGAGGGTTCAGAGATAGACTATTCTCTTTGCCTCTCTATGATCAGAAAAATTCATGATTTGCACCTGTCAGATCATCAAAGAGAAAAACAGGCTACTACCATTTTCCTCATTTTGTACCAGCTTACCATAAATATGTAAGTTATGGCTTACTTGGGCTCAACCCCAGGTGCATTTTTTAATTCATGTAATTGAATACGTTGTCAGTGTAGGAAGGAAATTAATATAGGAACTTACAGTTCTGCGGGTTTGGCTAGCTTACTTTTTCTTTTCTAACCATTGCATTTTTTCTAACGCTGGAGTGAAAATTCCTGGGCTTCAGATCACATTGCTGAAGCTTACTGCGCCCTTCTTTCTAGGTGGCCACTAAATATGAAGTGAGCGTCTATGCTCTAAAGGACACTTTGACAAGCAGACCAGCTCAGGGAGTCGTCACGACTCTGGAGAGTGAGTAATCAAACTTTTTAGTGTCAAAAAACGTTCTGGATAAACAAAAATTAAAGAATGGCAAATGCCTTTCTAGATCACTAAGTGAACAATGGAATGATTCCCAGTTTGGAAATAGATTTGCTTTCCCAGTTACTACTGTTGCCTCCTGTGCCTCTCCAGAAAGTGGTCTACTGGCGCGTACATGCAATCACTTCATGATGTGCTAGAGTTGGTGCAGCGAACTAAGACTAACACCTAGGTTATGTTCTACTGGTTAGAATTTGTTTTCATAGAGTTAAGTTTGAGGAGGACGCGTTGGCTTCTGTTGGATCTAACAGTGCAGTAAGGGTTGGACAATACTGGGCCCGGGTTCTAGTTTTCTGCCATATCAATAACCCACAGTTATTCTTTCTCAGAGATCACGTAAAGTGTCAAAGTCTTCTCATCTATGAAATAGGGCTGGCGTTGCACCTGTTGAGAAAAATTATGAATCTATATAGGAATGAGAAAATACTAGCAATACATTATTATATATATACCTTCCTTATATTATTACACATATTTTATATTATAATAACAATAATTTTAACACTCACTGAGGTATTTGTAGATATAGAAAGCCAGCCTTGGGAACCACTGACAGTACTTGCAAAGCTTTTCAGTTCTTAAAAAAAATAGTACACAAGGTGAATATTTTCATGTTTCCTAATTACTGTCTGCTTTTTCTCTCTGGATGCCGCAGGAGAAAAATCTATACATTATTAGTCATGTGTAGAAATTGATGTATTTGTATAGAATAAAGAAACGTTTTAAAATATCGAAACCTTACGTATATGAGCCAGCCAGGCACTAATCTCTGGCTGTCATCCTGTGCAGATGTCAGCCCTCCAAGAAGGGCCCGTGTGACAGATGCTACTGAGACCGCCATCACCATTAGCTGGAGAACCAAGACTGAGACGATCACCGGCTTCCAAGTCGATGCCATCCCCGCCAACGGCCAGACTCCGATTCAGAGAACCATCAAGCCAGATGTCAGAAGCTACACCATCACAGGTCCAGGAGCTCACTCTACTGACCGCATTTGATAACTGCCATTCACAACATAAATTAGCTTATTAGCCTTTCTACCACTTACACTGATTAAATTTATCTTCAGTGTTTTATGATAACCCAGCTCTATTTTTTACAACGTATTTTCATCCCATGATCAAAACATTTTGTCCTGTGAACGCCTGGTTTTGTCTAATGTTTGCCAGAGGAATGGCATAAGTCTCATTCATCAGAGATCTTTCATCAATGAACCCTCTCTTATGGGAAAAAAATATATATACATAATGCTTGAGAGCCAAAAGAAACTCAGTGATAGTGTCTACTTCTTAACATTCATGTAGATTATAAAGCAGAATTAAATTTGAAAAAGCAAACGACACTACTTCATAGAGATCAAAGTTGTTGTCAGAGAATGTTCAATATCTGGGTCAATTTAGGTCTTTTTGAGATTGAAAATTCTGATTCCAGTTCCCAACCAGTGACCATCTGATAAAACACAGTCAGTAGGTGCTCACCCCTATCACCAAGATAGTCACTTCTAACAGCATTTTGGGATTTTAAAATTTATTTTAGCCAGTGTCTTTTTGTGCATCTGTGCCTTTCTTTTGAGATGTCCTTCTCGTGAGCAGTTAACACCCATACCATGCTCTAATTTATTTTTCAAATGTGAACCACTTCCGTGGTCTGTATAAACACGCAATGATAGGAGGAACCATGAAAATTGCAGATGAGCTTGAAAATTTTCCTAGTAAACGAAGATCAGATAAAAATCATCTCTTCACCAATCTCAGGTTTACAACCCGGCACTGACTACAAGATCCACTTGTACACCTTGAATGACAATGCCCGGAGCTCCCCTGTGGTCATCGACGCCTCCACTGGTAACTACACTTTCTACTGAAGAAATGCCACTGACTTATATGTTTGTGTGATCAGTCACGTGAACTTGAGCAACAAAAATGAGGCTGATACTTTTGTATTCCAGATCACAGTGAATCATTTTTACTGTTTACAGAGCTCTCAGATTCTCTCAAGTCTGTTTTTAAGGGCTGGGAAAAGAATGTGGGAATAATTTTCTTGGTTATTCATTTCCTTAAAGAGATGTAACTTTGTTTTCTTTTAGCCATTGATGCACCATCCAACCTGCATTTCCTGGCCACCACACCCAACTCCCTGCTGTTATCATGGCAGCCACCTCGTGCCAGGATTACTGGTTACATCATCAAGTATGAGAAGCCCGGGTCGCCTCCCAGAGAAGTGGTCCCTCGGCCCCGCCCTGGTGTCACAGAAGCTACTATTACTGGTATTGCTGCTTCCATGCTGCCGTTTTCCTCTTTACTCTCTAGGACACACAAAGTGCTTAGCAGACTCCAACTGTGTCTTTGGTGCTGTACCATGAGAACAAGAAGCCCCATTTCTGACAACTTCAAAAAGCATTCTCTATGGAGGAGCTGTCAAGCTTGATACATCTCAGAATTCACAACAAAGCAATAATTTCAATAATGGCATAGCTAGAATCTTTTTATCTGCTGTATGGTTGCCAGACAGCTATCAGTTCTTCCTAGAAAAAGACATTTTTCAAAGCAAACTAGCAAATTTTGATACTGTTCTTGCACTCGGCAACCTAAAGAATGAGAAGTCTGCAGGATTTGCCAGACTGCCACCTGCCATGGCCCTCATTATCCGGCTTCACAGGATAGGTCTTGAGGCAAAGTGATTCCCAGTCATCCATCCTGGAGAGAGTGCTTGGGATGGGGAGTAAGAGATCATAGGCCTCTGGTATTGTTTTTGTCCAAGAGATTATATGGTAAACTGTGTATATAGGCTATCATCTAGACTTAAAGATCCTATAGAACACACAGGTACCAGAAGGAGACACTGCTTCTTTAGAAACTTTGGAGACAGGAAAATAGAATCAGATATGGAAGGCGTTGAATTGGATACTTCCTACAGGGACCACACAAAGAGTGGTCACTCTTTCCTGCAGAGCACTTTTTTGTAGTCTAACTTTTTCATTGATCCTGCCACTGAGAGCCATCTTTTTGTTAGGCCTGAGTAGATTCACGTATACAGTCTGCACTGATCTCTCCCAAGTGTGTGTTTCGCTGGCAGTGTACAATGCTGATAGATTTTCTTGAATTCAGAAGGGTAGATGAGACCACATGTTAACCGAATCCCCAGGAAAAGTAAAGTGCTTATTCAGGCGTCAGACTTGACAGGAAGATAATTAATTTGCTAAGTGGCTATTGTATACAGAGCATTTGAGTGTTTGCAGAAGCAAAACGAAGTCAGTTTTGCCTTTCACGAGGCCAGTGGCCAGCTGGAGAGAGGATGCTTGCTTCCCAGTAGTATCTCCTGGTGAGATCAACTTTCATTTGACTAGCTGAGCCCACAGACATAATGTGATGATCTGTCCTTCCATCAGGTCTGGAACCAGGAATCGAGTACACAATCCAAGTCATTGCCCTCAAGAACAATCAGAAGAGTGAGCCTCTGATCGGGAGGAAAAAGACAGGTAAAGAGCACCTTCCTCGGTGGTTAACAGGGAGATGGCCAAAACAAAACTAATTATGAATGACTCATTTTGCAGGGCAAAAGTCTCCAGGCTTCGATGCATTTCTCATGAAACTTTTTTTTTTCCTCTAACAGCATAGCGTGTATGCTGGGCTCTTTGATAGCAGGAATAAGCTAACCATCTGCAGAACTGTTTTGTTTCTTTCCTGGCCGGTCAATATAAAAGCCTTTGATTCATCTTTAAAAACTTCAAACCGGATATTAAAATGTAAAAACCAAGCTGCGATCGTTGCTGTTCTTCTATACATTCTTTTGAAGTTAAAAATGTTTTTATAAGAAGGGGCAGGGGAGGGAAAAATCTTTCTCATTTGTCTTTATTTATTATTTGGTTTCTAAAACTTCAAACTGAATAATGTCTTCCTTTTTTATCCAATTTCAGTTTAATTTGAAGAAAATGCTTTATTTATGCTGATAGGAGAATTTTTAAATAAATTTTATGTGTGTATTTTAATCTGTTCTTAGCATTTCAAACTGTGAAAAACTACTGCACCAAACCTCTGGAATTCTCATACTTCAGATGCTGATATAATTAGTCTGGATTCTAGTCCTCATAACATGATTCTCAAGTGAAAAAGAGAAAAAAGGCTGCATATTTCAGTTCCATTAGGCTTAATTTGAGCAGAGGCAGCTTCTATGGGGCTCAGTGGTTCAAAGCTTTGTGTGTATGATAAATTCATACTAACACTTTTTTCGTTCCAAACTATAAAGAAAACTTTGAGAAAAATCGTAAAGATTTCTTTCTGGAAAAAAAGTGTTTTGTGACCTAAGAACTGCTAATTTTCCAGGAGCTTTGATCTGATTGAAAAATAGTCATTGTTGCCTGAACTGATAACGGCTCCCGAGGCTACTTTCGGGAGCTTAACACGCTTTGCTTTTTTTGGCTCTAACCTCTCTTGGCTAGATGAGCTTCCCCAACTGGTAACCCTTCCACACCCCAATCTTCATGGACCAGAGATCCTGGATGTTCCCTCCACAGTTCAAAAGACCCCTTTCATCACCAACCCTGGGTATGACACTGGAAACGGTATTCAGCTTCCTGGCACTTCTGGTCAGCAGCCCAGTCTTGGGCAACAAATGATCTTTGAGGAGCATGGTTTTAGGCGAACCACACCGCCCACAATGGCCAGCCCCGTAAGGCATAGGCCAAGACCGTATCCACCGAATGTAAATGAGGAGATCCAAATTGGTCCTGTCCCCAGGGGAGACGTAGACCATCATCTCTACCCTCACGTTCTGGGACTCAATCCAAATGCTTCTACAGGACAAGAAGCTCTCTCTCAGACAACAATCTCATGGACCCCATTCCAGGAAAGCTCTGAGTATATCATTTCATGTCATCCAGTTGGCATTGATGAAGAACCCTTGCAGGTAATTCATGTTTCTCTTTACTTCTGGGCAGCCTGGGAAAAAAACTAAGCTAGGCTACTGAAGCGACCAGAGCTCCGATGTCCACTGGCGTACTTATAGAACCTCTTAGAAAGGTGGCCTGCTTAAGTCCTGATTTTCTTTTTTAATCTCAGTACGGCTGTACTTTAGGGCATGTTCCAAAGAGTGTCATTAGCTTTCGTTTAGTAGAGAATAAAATCATTTCTATTATTATCGATCATTTGAGGTTCCATGGTAATATAGACAAAGAATGATCTTAGAAAAGAGAGAGAGAGAGAGAGAGAGAGATTCTGCCTGAATTTACTTTTGTCCAGGAAGGGCTAAAACGCCATCGTTACGGTTTGTCCTTGAAGAATCCCATTATCTACAATATGTCAAAGGAGAAAGAATTCGGCTGAAGCTGTGCCTATAAGTGATTGATTCTCTGACTAAAACTTCTATGCTTTAATTTGTCTTGCTGATATCAATGTTCACTGTTTTCTTATTTTTAGAAAGTGGCAGACTTTGAAAAACTGACTACACTGTGGAGGATTTATGAGCTTAGAAACATGAGTTTGAGGATTTGGCAAAGGGTTTGAAGGACCCCATGTTGGGGTCAGATGCCACTTGTGTGGGATGAATGTGTATCCCACATAGCACAGCATCCACGTTTTATGTGAAGGGGGCATCATGGCCACGGCTGCCAGTGGGCTTGCCCAGACTGCAACTACAGCAGGATGAAGAGGAGGCTGTCTCTAGAATTAGTGAGGGTTCCTGGTAACTGTGGAGCATGTAGGGTAGATTTTTGGCAGGAGAATCTGTCATGTAGAAACGATAGCCCCTCACTCAAGCTCCATTTCTCTCCTTCTCTGGTTGGGACCTTTACACTCTTCATCTTTGTCTCCCTTTGCTTTGTTTACACAGTAAGAGTTACTGAGAAGAGAATAGGGAAAGTCATATCAATTCCTCACTATAATGCTTTCTCCCCTACTTTGGATGTGCTAATAATTGCAGTTCCGAGTTCCTGGAACTTCTGCTAGTGCCACCTTGACGGGTCTTACCAGAGGGGCCACCTACAACATCATAGTGGAGGCAATAAAAGACCAGAAGAGGCACAAGGTTCGGGAGCAAGTAGTTACCGTGGGCAATTCTGGTATGTGAACATCGGGGTTATTTGGGCAAAAGTTCTGGACTACCCCAGAGATGCTTCTTCAAGTGACTGTTCCTTTCTTGCTGTTGTCTTTTGACTTGAGGAAATAATTCCATGAAGTAACTGAGCAACTTTAAATTCAATTATTTTCCCCTCAGAGTATCGTAGTATCTTGTAAAACACATACATAAATAGAGTCTCAAACAGTGATATGATGATAGACCTGGAAAGGACTTCAAATATTGTTTGGTCCAACACTGTGAGTCCCGGCTAGGGAGTATCTGGGTTGATATAGGACACAAGTCTCCTGATCTCTGTTCCCAGACCCTCTTCATCTTACCAGGTTGCTGTCCTCCTGAATAAGTTTTAAGTACTGAAAGTGATTACCTGTAAAGGAAATTCCTTATCTGCCGACATTAATGCCTGCTGGGTTTTGGTCCTGATGTAAAATGCTACCAACATAGCCCATTTCTGTCCAAAGAGCTCCTTTATTCCCATGTTATTTCATGATTATATAGGCCTAAAACCACAATGAGGTTAAATGGTCATTGACTCTTTGTAGCACCTGGAAAGTTCCGTTAAACCAGTAGTGTATCACCCAGCTTTTCAAACTCCAGGAAGCTGGAGAGTCACCAAGAAACATGAGATAGGGAATAATCAAAATCATGAATCTCAAATTTTCCAACTGGATGGTTCTCCATTCCCCATCAGCAGGGAGTGCTGAATTCTGTCTGCCAAGTGACAGGCTTTATTCCTCGGGCCAGTTACTTAACCTCAGCCTCCTTCCTCATTCGATAGGTGACTGTGTTCTTTCACATGTATAAAAGCCTGTGAATTAAGCAGTTTATTTGGGGGGGGGGGTATTATCTTGTGCTTATTGTGTTATATATCCATGGTAATGCACACTTTTTGCTTCGTGTGGTTTTGCTAGTAGAATGCCATGTGAAAGGAATTTTCAAGAGCACAAAGGTCATTGTGCTTTTTCCACATCATTTTTTAAAAAAAGATTCCATCTCCAGATGGAATTTGGTCAGGTGGAATTTTAACTCCTGGCTATCTTTAGGAAGGTTATTGAAACCCGTCATAGCAGTTTAAGTTCCTTCCATTTTTCTTTCCGACTCCTTATTCCCAGCAGCAATATTCTGCATTCTAGCCAGGTTCTCCCAGCTTTGAGACATTTCAGACATCTTAGTTTCAACAAAACTCTATTTTCTTCCACTGTGATGCCTTTCAAAATATTAGACACTTCAAATATCTATTGCTTTTGAGCTTTTGATTTTTGCACTGTGAAAAGAAATATACTCAGTGGGATTCAAAGTCACAGAAGTTAACTTGATTTTTGGAGAATAACTTGAAGCATGCTTTGTTTGCATAGATTATTTTAAAATAAGCTTTCCCAAAACATAAAGACCAGATCTTAGGCAACATGAAGAGATTCCATTACTTAATTTCTAAGCCATCGATATCCCATTGCTTTCTCTTATTTGGAACAGTTGGTTTTATTGATAGAGTAAAGCAGTCTGACCATTATGAAAAGACTGTACAAAATCTAGGCTTTTTGCACTATTATACAAAAAAAATGCAATAAAATAAATGCGATCACATTTTAATGGTATATAAAACTGTGACACCTTTTGCATTAAAAGCAAAAGATGCCCTCTAATAATTATTCTTTATTTGGCGAGCACTTTCTAAGTGTTGGTAATAGGCCAGTGCTTTGAATTCATGATCTCACGTAATCTTCACAAGATCCTGAGTAGGTAGAGATATTTTTATTTTTATCCCCACATTACAGAGGAGGGAAATAAGGCAGAGAAATGTTAAATAACTAGCTTAGGGTCACTCAGGTACTGATGGAGAGGAATTTCCAGGCTTCGCATACCACTGAAGTTCTTAATTGCCTCATGATCTGTTCCATGTTATATAGACTAGATTTACTAGAAATGATTTTTTTTTTTAGAACTGAGGGCAAAAGTGAAAGATGGGCTCCTTTTAAGAGGCTTGTGGCAAGTGTTCACTAGCAAAATCTAAGCATTGTTTATTAGAGCAGTTGATGCACTGATAGAACAGATGAGTGCTTTTTAGTGCTACCGGGATTTTTGTTTTCGAATAAGTCATTATATACAATAATTCAGTTCTCTTCTTATGGTCCAAAACCATAATAAGATGTCTTTTTCTTTTCTTTTTTTTTTTTTTTTGCCTTTTTCTCCTTTTCTTCATGTAGTTGACCAAGGCCTAAACCAACCCACGGATGACTCGTGCTTCGACCCCTACACGGTTTCCCATTATGCCATTGGAGAGGAGTGGGAGCGATTGTCTGAATCTGGCTTTAAACTCTCATGCCAGTGCTTAGGCTTTGGCAGTGGTCATTTCAGATGTGATTCATCTAGTGAGTAGCTTGCTTTGTCCACCTCTTGCAGTTCCATGCATTCTCACAATGTGCCAAAGGAGGAAGCATGTTTGGCAGATGCAACCTCTTCCAAACATGAAGCAAATGAGGAGAGACTGCTTGACTCAAAGTAACATTTTGCATCATATAAAAATGATGGGAAATTTTACTTGTTGAGTATTGCTTCATCTCAAGGGTTGTATTTCAATATGACTATTAATTAAAAATAAATTTGCGATGGTAATATGATTTAAAAAATTTTTTGTTAAATGAATAAAGTCAAACTCTTTGGAGCCAGGTCTAATGAAGGGTATCAGAGACACAACGGAACCTCAAGTCTCTTTTAATCTGTAGTGTTGAGTGAGCTCAGAGGTGAACATTTATACTTACAAATATTCTATCTCTTTCAACACAAACCAAATATACACATATCATAGTATATATACACACTCACACCCACACACACACTCTTTCATATCTCACATACACACTCATATCATACATACACATACACACATTGGGTAGCTTGAATCTTGCCAAGTAATGTGGAGAGTACAGATAATCCATTTGTAGATAATTAAGAATCAACTTCAATTGAAAAATATTTGATTTTCAAATTATAAAAGGATTTTATTATTTAAAATTATTTTTTAGTTAAAATAATCCTAGGAATGACTTATCATGCTTTGAGGTTTAGTATTAGAATTTTTAAATCCTTCGGTTCTGCTTTGTTTTTAGAGGATATGATTATTATTGAAAATTGGTTCATTTTCATAGGTGTTAATCATTATGCCTTATAACAAGCCTCCTATAGACATAACCAGGAATTGTACTGGGTGAAATATGACATAATGATTTTTAAAAGATCTTAAGAGTACTTAACTTGTATACACGAATTGGTTTAATTCAGACTGAAATATAAAAACAACGGATTTTTTCAATGCAGACAACTGTGCTTGACCATCTGAAAATAGAAAGAAGTGTCATATGCTGTTTAGGAGTTGGAAGTTTTAACATTTGGCATCAATTAGGTGGTTTTAAATTTCTGAAACTGAGCTATTTTTAAGTCTGTATATTTATTACCTATGTAAGTACTTAGGCGCAACTGTGGGAGCAGAGCTGTAAGTTGATTTATGTGATTCTTTGGCTCAACTTACATATTCTTCACTTAGATGTCATAATGATTGACTAACATTTTTAAAGTTTTAGGAATGACTGACTTGTTGACAAAATAGAAGTTGTGTGTATTATATAAACTTCCAAAGTTTGTTTTGTTTTAGTATAAACTTTGAAGATTAAAAAGTCATCTTTTATGTATGGTAGTTAAAGATATATAACTGTGAATCTTAGATATTCCTTAGAGCCAGTCTTATTTGTAGGATGATAACCATTGATTTATCATTTTGTTTTTGTTTTGATACATAGGTTTATTCTTTCACTTTTCCCATTTACAAGAAACAGGTCGTAGTGTGTAGAAACCAGCTGATCTTTGCTTTTTGGTTAATTGAACTTTGTATCCAGGATCTCTGCAAATCCAAAAGTGACTTTTCATCTATTATCTATTTTTAGCCTTCCCAATTTTAAACTTTAATAGGGAGAATTCAAATGAAGGTCATTGACTATTCTTGTGAAATGATTATGATGGAATAGACTGGATCTTAAAATATCTGAGAAAATGTTAAGTGGTAAAGATAATATTTTCAAATCCAACCAAAAAAGTGGTTTGTCAGAGGGATCATGACCTTCATCTTTCCTTGCCACTCCTTCCAGATACCTGGCTTTGAAAATCTGGTGACATGTCCCAGTACGCTCACCATCTTGTGAGTCAGAACATGCCAATAACTCCTTGCCTCTGATCTTCCCCACCCCCCAGAATGGTGCCATGATAATGGTGTGAACTACAAGATTGGAGAGAAGTGGGATCGTCAGGGAGAAAGTGGCCAGATGATGAGCTGCACGTGTCTTGGAAATGGAAAAGGAGAATTCAAGTGCGATCCCCGTACGTTGCCACAAATCACTTTTAGTGCCTTCTTGAGCGCTCCCACCTTCATTACTGAGCTGTAACTCTCATCCCCAGAAATGATTGGAGACTTTAGGTCTTCTTGAGGAGTGAACGGTGGGTTTGTTAATCTTCTGATTTGGGACAGCAGAGACAAGCTTCAAAAACGAGCCATAATTTAATGTTGTTATAGGGCACTTTAGCACTTTTCCGACCTGAGTATTTTGACCATAATCTGCAGTGAAATGTAACAAGAAAGCCTTACGGGTCTTTAGATTCAACTTTTAAAATATGATCTCTATCTTTGCATTGAACCGTTTCCAGTTTATTAGATCTAGTCTTTGGAAATGCTGCCCTAAGACCTATACAGCAGTACCTCTCTTATGGATGATTCCCATTAACATGTGGGACGTGGGCTGTGATGACAAATTTAGGAGAGAAACAAACCCACCCCCGTAGAGGGGTCAAGTCTGTATTATTGTTCTCAGTCTTACACGCGCTTATGATTTGTGTGTCCACGTAGATGAGGCAACGTGTTACGACGATGGGAAGACGTACCACGTGGGAGAACAGTGGCAGAAAGAATATCTTGGTGCCATTTGCTCCTGCACGTGCTTTGGAGGCCAGCGGGTAAGACCAGATAGGCCAGGCTCTGTGCAATTTAGACAAGGGGGGGAGGTTCCTGTACAGACGATTAAGAGTTATGCTTCCTGTGTGTGCTGTGCACACAGGTGTGGTAGTGCACCTTACAAAATGGGGAAATAGTTCAGCTGCTGTTGGAACATAACGCTACTGACTACCCCTTTCCAGTTCTCCCCCTTTGTGGCAGCCTTAGCCCGCTCCCCCATACCTACTATTCTCAGACTGCCTCCGTTCTTCAGCAACTGAAGTGTTAAACGCTGGGTAGCACTGGGCTTCTTGCTCCATTCTGTTGGGCAGGTGCCCCTGTGATACTGCTGTTAAATATTTTGAATACCCAGATCTAAGAAAATACCACTTCTTTGTACCCTCTCTCAATCCCCAAATAGATTCCTGCCATAGGTCTAGTGCTGTGCTCAGGAATATGGGACACACAGAGGGAGTGAGAAATGGTCCTGGCTCTTAATGATATAGCTGGAGACATTAAATTAGCATACATTGAAAGTCCAGCTAATTAAGTCAGGTTCTGAGTGGATCTGACAAACCCAGTTCCCATGTAGGCTGATGTCAGCAGGAAAGGTTTGGTGGAAAAGAGAAGAATGAACTGGCTGGGTTTCGGGTTTTTGTTTTTTTTTTTAATTATTTATTTATTTTTGTCTGCGTTGGGTCTTCATTGCTGCATGCGGGCTTTCTCTAGTTGTGGCGAGCGGGGGCTACTGTTCATTGCGGTGCGCGGCTTCTCACTGCAGTGGCTTCTCTTGTTGCAGAGCATGGGCTCTAGGTGCACGAGCTTCAGTAGTTGTGGCACTTGGGCTCAGTAGTTGTGGCTTGTGGGCTCTACAGTACAGGCTCAGTAGTTGTGGCACAGGGGCTTAGTTGCTCCGTGGCATGTGGGACTTCCCAGACCAGGGCTCGAACCCATGTCCCCTGCATTGGCAGGCGGATTCTTAACCACTGCGCCACCAGCATAGTCCGCTGGCTGGGGTTTAGGATGGTTACAATCTGGTTGAGGGATGGGGGAAGCAGAGAGAGCAGGGTGAGCACAGCCCCTTGGAATGGGAAGGAGCTGGCACATGTGGGCTCCAGTGAAACAACCCTCTGCCTGCTGTCTAGTGGGAAGACATTAAATGGGAAGAAGTGGGGGCCACTTATGGAGGGCCTCGGAAGTCCATTATTCATGCCAGTACTTCTCAACCATTTCTAATCTGTGTCCTACTTCAATATAACAGAAAAGTGCTGTGCTTTCCTCTTATCTTTGAAATTACAAAATAAAATGCTTTATAACTCAAATAAAAGCAATGAAACATAACATTCCTTTGTTTTCAATGAAAACATACCCTCCCCAACAGCTTTTCAAATTCTGGCCCTTGAAGAGCATGCGCCCTGCTCCCGGGTAAGGCTTACTGGTTGATGCCTTTGGCATTAGCCAGTTGCAGGTGCCCAAGAGAAAGGGAACATGATGGAAGACGGTTTTTAGGAAGATTAAACTGGCAGCAGAGAAGGGTCTTCAGGGGTCTGGCTGAGGGCAGCCCCTGGAAGCTACTCTGACCTTATTCCACCACTCGTGGTTGGGTGGGGAAAGAGTCTCTCTCTCTGTCTCTCTTTAACACATATAAAGACCGTGATCACAGAACTCAGTCATCTCTGGTCATGTGCTCAGTGTAGAAAGGTGTGATGGAAAGTGAATTTGTTGAGAAGTCGGTTTTGGTCTCACTTCAGCCTCTCTGCCTCATGATTTACGTACATGAAACCTTTAACGTGTGACACCTGTTCTGTTCTAAAGCGAAGTGCGAAATGAAACACTTTAGACAGGAGTGGGAACTGTTACGTGTTTATATGAAAGCAAGATTCACTGATTCTTATAAATAAAAGTAGGTATTTACCCGTACTGTCTTAGGTATTATGGGGAATATGCTTTTAAATGGACAAATATGTCTGAAATATTTCACTGACAATATAAGAAAGAAAGTGATTGTATTACTTAGGGTTCTTCTGGCTATAAGAGAAAAGCCCAACTCAGGTTAATTTAGGCAAAAGAAGGCTCACATGACTGGAAAGTCCCAGGATCTCTCAGTAGAAAGGACATGACCAGGAGTCACCCAGCTGGGCGGCAGTCCCACTCCACTCACAGGTCACTGTGTGACTTCCCCGCCCCCCAGTCAGTCATTCCTCTGGGTCTCCTTTCCCTTACCTATAAAATGAGGGTGTCTGTCCATGTGATCTCATGTTCCTTTTAAAAGCTCTAGGATTCCAGGAAAACCTCCTCCATCATGTAGTGTGGAAAGCTTATTAAGGAAGTCAGGACTGGAATCAGCCTTAGCAGATGGGTGGGGTTTGTAAGACATTTCAGGAAAAAGGAAAAGCATAAATAGAGGCAGCTATAAAATACGCGTTATCAGCCAACATGTATTCTGCAAGTTATAAGTGCGTGAAATCATCCTCAAAGCTTCCTTTGTGACTAACTGCGTATATTTTGCCAACTCGTAAGAGGTGAAATTCTTCGACACAAGCTCTAAGTTGCGATGTTCATGTGTTGTCATAAACCTCATCCGACTTCATGCCTCTGCTCTCTCAGGGCTGGCGCTGTGACAACTGCCGCAGACCAGGGGCTGAACCCGGTCACGAAGGCTCAACTGGCCACTCCTACAACCAGTATTCGCAGAGATACCATCAGAGAACAAATACTGTAAGTGCATTTGCACCCTGCGTGTTTCTCCCCTAAATGCAATTAGGCACATAGCAGGGAGCCTCTTTCTGTAGGTACCTTTCTTCTGAATGAACCAATTTTTAAAAACTTTTAAGACTTAAGAGTAGAAAGAATATTGTATCCTGTAACATTATTTGGGTTCTCTTGAGCATCTCCCATTGCCCAATATATAGCTAAGCTCTTAAAGCTAGACATATTTTCCTATGCATAAGTAATTATCAGAGTAGCCACCCTCCCCTTTTTTCCTCTGTAGCCTTTACAGCATTGCTGTTAATTTTTCTTCTTCTTTTTTAACAGAATGTCAACTGCCCAATTGAGTGCTTCATGCCTTTAGACGTACAGGCTGACAGAGAAGATTCCCGAGAGTAATATTTCCAACCCAGAGAAACAAGCACGGATCTCTGTCAAGGTCCATCCAAACTGGAGTGATGTTAGCAGACCCCAGCTTAGTTTGTTTCTTTCTTAAGCCCTCTGCTCTGGAGTAACTTCTCCAGCTTCAGCTCAATTCACAGCTTCTCCAACCATCACCCTGGGAGTGTTTTTAGACTTTTCTCATAAATGGAGCAGTATGTTGCCAGCTCTCCAAAGTATTCAATACTGCTCAGTATTTTAAATGAAATGATTCTAACTTGTGATTTGGATTGGGATCAACAGGGAAGCACATGCACCAACCAAGATACAAAATGTCTTGAAATGATATTACCAAAATTTTCAATAGGAATGTTACCCAAACACTTCTGCTTCCACTTAACTATCTGGCCCACAATATTGTAGGAACAGCATGTCCCTGTTGCTGTGATATTTGAAATATCCACAGTACTATTTCCAAATGATTCTAGTATTGCCTAGAAATCTTTCTCTTACCTGTTATTTATCAATTTTTCCCTGTATTTTTATATGGAAAAAATTGTATTGAAGACACTTAGTATGCAGTTAATAAGAGGAATTTAGTCTAATTATGGTTGGTGATTATTTTTTATACTGTACATGCCAAAGCTTTACTACTGTGGAAAGACAACTGTTTAATAAAAGATTTACATTCCACAACTTGAACATCATGGCTTCTTTTTTACATACAGAAATTTGCGGGGAAATAAGAATCTTCCTGAATGTTTTTTCTTTGCTATTCAGCAAACATTTGAAAAACCATGATGGGCACGGCTCTCTAAATTTTGGTGATTTATGTACAAGCTTTTCTAAGTCTGTCACTCCCCAAACCCAGATTCAGTCTTGTCATTTTATCTCTTCAGTAATGGAGATAACTTTATATTTTCCGCTTTACCAGATTTAGGTGGATTCAGATACTTAACTTGCTAGCTAGCTCTTCAGAAGTATAATCGAAACAACCCTTTCATTGTTCTTTTCTAACCATTAAAATTCTTTCCTCCCTCCCACTTCCTTTCTGTCCTTCATTAAATAAACATCTATTCGAAGCGATTACCTGCAAGGAAAATAAAAAGATGACTGAGATGTTAAAACTACTTAAATCGGGAATCCCCTGGTGGTCCAGTGGTTAGGACTCCTCGCTTCCACTTCACGGAGAGCAGGTTTGATCCCTGGTCGGGGAACTAAGATCCTGCATGCTGCACAGTAAAGCCAAACAAAACAAAACAAAACAAAAAACCACCAAAAAACTACTTAAATCGCATGGCATAGAGGGGCTCTGTCTTAAGGAAACGCTGCGGTATAATAACGTCAATCCAACTTGTTTAAATGCCAGCTGACCCTGGAGTGCCCCAGATGAACAAAGTGTGTGTAGTCCTGGTCTACAAAGGCCCTTTTATTTTTCAATTTAACTTCGGGGAACCAACAAATCTAAAACTTTGAGATTAAATCTGGCATATCCAAAATAGTAGAATAGCAGCACTGGAAACAGTCAATTATTAATTAGTGAAAGATTAGTCATTCATAATATACAAGACATGGAAAACACTTGTTTATACACCACTGTAACAGAATATCAATAAATACCTGGCAATAAATATTAAGACTAAATACAGAAAGAGATTTCCTCAGGGTTCATTGGTTTTTTAAAAAAAAACAAAACTCATGTTGGAATGGATTTAGTTTATAAAATTCCTTGCCATTTGGCATCTCATTAGGGAGAGGTGTTTTTTTTTTTTAACATCTTTATTGGAGTATAATTGCTTTACAATGGTGTATTAGTTTCTGCTGTATAACAAAGTGAATCAGCCATACATATATATATATATCCCCATATCCCCTTGCTCTTGCGTCTCCCTCCTACCCTCCCTATCCCACCCCGGGAGAGGTTCCACAGTCTAATTTGACAGGACTCCAGCTCAGATGAGTTTTCCTTAGCAGGACACAGACTCACACCCCGGACTTCTGTTAACATCACTAAACTTTCAGCTTTGTCAAGCCAGTAGTTACCAAGAGAGCTGCTTTGAGCATGTGAAAAAAAGGAAGAACCACAGGAAGAACAGATCATGATGATATTAAATGACTGTCCCACATACGTGGGTCATCATTGTTCATGGAGAGAGAATATGACCCAATACAAATTCACACACGGTGTAAGGGGAAGAAGCCCCACTGTAGACACACACCAAAGAGAAAGCAGGCTCCTGCCTCCATCTTTAATGTGAAGAGGAAGCCCAGGTACTGAACTTGTGAAAGTCTGCACCTCAGCTCCATCCTATTGAAAGGTCTTTACATTTAAAAACATAATGAAAGAACACCTTTGGGTTGAGACTGACTTTGCTTCAAACCACTTATCTAGAGACAAACCTAAAACTATTTTCCCCAACATGAGTTTAAGTAAATCCAGTTGGACTATATTAATTAAATGGATAGTGAGCCCATCAAAAACTTGCACACTGAAATGTAAAATCTGCAAGTTCCACATTTAAGATTTTAAAAAGCACCACTTTTTCCAGAATGTCTGCTAGATTCTCAAAAGCAATATATTAAATTTACAAATGAAACTCTTTCAATACTGAGTCAGTAACTACATGTAGATAATCAGAACAAATTAAATTTCAATGGTCTTGTATGTTTTGGCATCACAAGGCAAAACGGTAAAACTTTTTTTTTTACTATTTCTCAGCAAAATCATTCAAACACAAGGATTTCCAAAGATCTTTTACAGTTTTTACTGACTCATGTTACTGTTGTTCCTGAGAATTGCCTTAAGCAGGCCAGACTGAAAAGGCATAATTAAAAGACCAATCTGGATTCAGGCAAGAAACTGGCAATTCAAGCAAAGTCAGATAAAAGTAGTAAATATATGAGTTTAAAAAGAAAAATCATAATTTTGAAGCTATACCTTGTCTTGCTGGACGTGATTTGCAATAAAATTTATTGTTGAGTATTTTTGTTGTTTTCAGCTCTAATGACCAGAGTGAATTATGCAAGTTAGTCAGTATACTATCACTATAAGCCTGTAAGGCACACGTTCTGCGGAGGCGAATAAAGAAATGCTCAGGTGGAAATTACAAGTATAGGAAATGACTTTTCCATTTAATTATATTTCCATTGAAAATTCTATTCCATTTCTAGTTGTATGAAACTCATTAAAGTGATTAAGAAACACACATCAGCACATTTAAGTGCTGAAACTGCTTCCTATTCAGTAAGTTCCCATTACTGCGACAGGGAAAGTGGCAGGCTCCAATTAAAAAATCCCATTTTCAGGAGATACATTTCAACCATTAAAAAAAAGATCACTCTTGGGACTTCTCATGTTTGGGGACATTTAAAGATTACCACAAAGGCTGATAAAGCAGACGCAGCACAAAGCAGGGTAGCACCTTGCCCTGCCCTGGATTTTTCAGACTAAGAAATTTATTTTTAAAGAGTATAAATGGCAGTCATATTTGAGATGCAAGTTATTATCATTGCCACATCATCCCATTTCATAGTCTCATTAAAATAAGAGATTCAATTTGAATTGCAAACAAAAATCTATATAAATTACAACGGAAGAGAAGAAAATACTGTAAGTAATAAAAGACCAAGAGAAATGATGCTTCAGCTGAAAGCCCCAAACGGGAAATTCCTTTTTTAACATTCCTCAGCAGAGTTAGGTATGAAGGTATGAGATATGAAAGCATGTTTTACATTTCCTTGAATTCCTCTTTAGAGACGTAGAAGTTCTAACAATCTGAGGAGCCAGATTTATCCTATTAATGGCTCTTGTGTGGAGCCTCCAAAGGCTTGAAGTTATTAGCTTTGCTTGGAGGTGGCCAGCATGGGGTGATTGTCAGCACCCAGTGCTGGCTAGGGCTGGAATCACCCATCCTGCAGGCAGCCCATCCCCCAGCAGACTGCCCTTACGGAAAATACACTGCAGGCCCAGGATGCTCCCAGGGAGCTCTTTGCATCACGGTACCTCAGAAACCACCATTTCGTTCCAGAAGGAAACCTTGCCTCTGCCAGGAGGCTGCTGGTCAGGATTGTACAGTGAAACCTGCTGATCCGTAAAATTCAGCATTAGTTGTAAGATGCCGAGCCAAGCGCCGAACATGCCACTTTGGTGGAGAAACTGGAACCCTTTCATACACTGCTGGTGGAAAAGTAAAATAGTGCAGCTGCTGTGGAAAACAGTTTGGTGGTTCCACAAAAAGTTAACCATTGAGTTACCATATGATCCAGCAATTCCACTCCTAGGTATATACCCAAGAGAACTGAAAACATATGTTCACATAAAAACTTCTACACGAATGTTCACAGCACCATTTTTCGTTAACAGCCAAAAAGTGGAAACAACCCAAATGTCCATCAGCTGAAGAATGAATAAACAACATGTGGTCTGTTCATACAATGGAATATTATTTGATCATAAAAAGGAATGAAGTATTCATACATGCTACACCATGAACCTTGAAAACACACTAAGTGAAAGAAATCAGGTACAAAAGGTCACATAATGTATGGTTCCATTTATACACAATGTCCAGAATAGGCAAACTAACAGAGACAGAAAGTAGATTAATGGTTACCAGAGGGAGAGAAGAATAGAGAATAACTGCTAATCAGAATGGGGCTTCTTTTTGGGATGATGGAAATGTTCTGGAACTAAACAGTGGTGACGGCTCTACAACTTTGTGAATATACTAAAAAATCACTGACTTGCATTTTATATGTGTATTTTATTTCAACTGAAAAAAGTGGCACTTTAGTTACAGAAAACCTCAATATCCTTTTGCTTACTGGTAATGTTACCAAGGCTGTTGCCCCAGCATCACACCCCCTGCCCCTCCCTCAAATGGAAACCAGTTACTCTTATCTAAGTTTCAGGAGGAAACTGCAAAGAGAAAAAACCAAGAACTGGTTAGAATAAACTAGACCCAAGATGGTGGAAGATTTGACTTCCAGTACACTTTGAGCCTCATTCTATGCTCCTTGTAATACTTTAGCATGCTAAGTGACACACCCACCAGCGCCGTGACAGCAACTGTAAAAGCCCATACAAAGACTGAAAAGGAGTGTTGCATCAGTCTCCAGGTCCAAACCACACCCCTATTCTCGGATAACTCGTGGATATTCCTTCCCCTCTTTCCAATTCCCTCCCTTTTACCTTGACCCTCCTATATATTTGGTGTCTCTACTCTAATTGGGTTAGGAAGTTGATTTGTGAACTAGGTTCCTGCTTCTCCATTCTTTGACCATTAAATAAAGTTTGTGCTGTTCCAGTCTCAACATTGGTTTTGTTATTGGCAAAAATAGAAAAAATAGGAAAAAGAACCTCCCTGACCGAGACAAGGGGTCCCGGCCTGGGCTAGGACCCTGGTACGGGTCTAGTCGACCAATTCGGTAGCAGTGAAGCGGTTTGGGAAAACAGAGTAGATGAAAGATTGAAGAGAGGCTTCCCTGGTGGTCCAGTGGGTAAGACCGCGAGCACTCGATGCAGGGGGCCTGGGGGCCTGGGTTTGATCCCTCATTGGGGAACCAGATCCCGCATGCATGCCTCAGCTAAGACCCGGCACAGCCCAAATAATAATTAAAAAAAATTGAAAGAACTCAAACTTTCTGGCTACCTATTCAAAAACTAAGGCAAAATCCAACTTCCACACATTAGTACCATCTTCCACTACCTTCCATGCCCCATATACACAAAAGCATTATGAAAATAATAAGTAGCATTTTTTTTTATGAGCCAGTATTTATCATGTCTGAGGTGGTGTTAAATATTTTGTTTCATTTACTCCTCAGAGCAACCTGAAGAGGTAGGTACTGCAACATCGGTTTATAAGTAGAAAGTGAGGAAAGTGAATCACCTACCATCACACAGTTTGTTAGTAGCAGAGCTGGAACTTGAACCTGACAAACTGGCCCTGGGTTGTATGCTTTTAACCAGGAGCTATTCAGCCTCCTTGGGAGCAAATGCATCTCCATTTTATAGATGAGAAAACAAATTCCAAGAGGTTAAGGCATGTGCCCAAGACAACAAACTGGTGAGTGGAAAAACAAGGGAGGGATGATCATAAACGGCCCAAACGTGGTTTCCTAGAAGGAAAGAGGGGGCCGTAATCAAGAACAGGTATGGGGGGACATGGCAGGGGAGCTGCTGGCAAAATCCTTTTTCTTTACCCGGTTGGTGGTGATATATGTCTATTTAAAAATTATTCTTGGGAATTCCCTGGTTGTCCAGTGGTTAGGACTCAGTGCTTTCACAATCGAGAGCTGGGTTCAGTCCCTGCTCAGGGAACTAATATCTGGCAAGCCGCCTGGCATGGACCAAAAAAAAAAGATTCTTCAAGCTGTAGATGCTTTAAGCACTTTCCATAGGCGTGGTTTATTACAATTTATTTTTTTAAATAAATCTGTGCCTGTCACAGTGTTTAGCAAAAGTGAGCTTTAAGAGTGTCCAAGAATGGAAGGCACTGGGAGCTTTAAAGACCTGCAGGGACTTGCGCTCTCAGGAAGGGACAAGGGACTGGGCTTCAGAAAGAAGGTGCCTCTGGAGGCAACAGGATGGGTTCAGAGTGCCCTTGGTGGACTATTTACAAATGAGTGAGGGCTCATGCTTTTCTTCCTGGGCCCCAGACGCTCCCCCAATTCAAATCACTCTTTACTGATCCAGATGTTTTGTTATGGGTTTTCTGCTCAGTCTAGAGTAACCCATTTCTCCAAGGAGTCCTGGATCCTTTTATTAGATAATGGTATTAGAAACCAAGATCTTAGCATTAGGTACGCTCATTGCCACTGGGGTGTCACACTTCTTGGCCCTTTCAGTTGATATATATAGTCATGCATTTTAAAGTGTAAGAATATTCATTTAAAAAATTATCTTTAAGTTACTTTTAGATTAACTGATTGAAATATTTACAGATGAAATATCTATAGACTTTGCTTCAAAATAATCTGTGTTGAGGCATGAGAAGTGGGGAAACAGATAAAACTAAAGTAGTCATAAGCTATTATAGTTGGATGACAGATACATAGAATTTTACTTTTTTTGTGTTTATCCCAAAATATCCATAATAAAGAGCTTTTAAAAAATGAGAAAACTACTTATAACTACATACTAACAATTTTGAAAACTTAGAAAAAATGGTCAAATTCCTAGGGGGAAAAATATACCTTGCTAGAACTGACTTAGAAATAAAAAATTATTTAAGAAACTAAAGCAATTATTAGAAAACATCCTATGATATTTATTGGTGTTTTTTAATTTTCTTAATGGCAGAGTAGATTATATTGGACTAATCCTCCTGCAGATAATTAGGAACACTTGACGAAAATATTAAAAAATCTATTTAAAGCCCCTGGAAGGCAACCAAAAACTGGTGGAAACCAGAGGGGATCAACCTTCAAAGGGGATCAACATCAATTCTCCACAAACTGATCTACAGATTCAATGCAATTCCAATTAAAAATCTCAAGAGGCTTTTTTGCAAAAATGGACTAGTTGATTCTAAAATTTACATAGAAATGCCAAGGACCTGGAACAGCCAAGAAATCTAAAAAGACTATTATGAAGGACTCACACTACCCAATTTCAAAATTTACTATTAAGCTACAATAATCAAGACAGTGTGGTGTTGGTATTAGGACAAACATAACAGTAGAACAGAAAAGAGTCCAGAAATGACACACAAATATGGTTGAGGCAACAAGGCAATTCAACAGGAAGAGTTGTCTCAACAAACGATGTTAGAACAACTGGATAAATGTATGGAAAGAAATGAAACTTGACCCATGCATCACTTTAACACTGGAATAGATAACAAGACCTAACTGTAAGAGTGAAAACTATAATTGCCTAAAGGAAAACATAAGAGAAAAATCTTCACAGTCTTTGGATAGGTAAGCGAAGGTCTCTAGTTTTTAGATGCATAAAGATGCAAAGATGAAGATGGGATACAGGATGAGACTTTTCTGGAGGAGACCCTGAGATGGGATGGGGTGGGGAAGTTGGGGGCACCAAATGTTTAGAATAAGTTACTGCTCAGATTCTAGCTTCTGTTTTGGGAGATGAGGGCACATTACTATTACATTACTAAAAATATACACATAGACCAGTCTGTCATGAACTACAGACTATGATTATTCCAATTCTTTATGTCTGAGGTCCAAAATTTAAAAATTACCTCAGAAAGTATTAAAAGGAAATACTCTAAAAAGCATTTTGAGGGAATGCACAGCGGTTAAGGATCCACCTGCCAATGCAGGGGACATGGGTTCGAGCCCTGGTCTGGGAGGATCCCACATGCTGTGGGGCAACTAAGCCCATGCACCACAACTACTGAGCCTGTGTTCTAGAGCCTGCGAGCCACAACTACTGAGCCCATGCACCACAACTACTGAGCCCACGAGCCACAACTACTGAAGCCCACGCGCGTAGAGCTCGTACTCCACAACAAGACAAGTCACTGCAATGAGAAGCCCGCACACCGCAAGAAAGGGTAGCCCCTGCTCACCGCAACTAGAGAAAGCCCGCACGCAGCAACCAGGACCCAATGCAGCCAAAAATAAATAAATAAATAAATTTTAAAAATATTTTTAGAAAAAAGCATTTTGAGTCTTTAAAAATTAATATTGTGCCTGCATATCTGGGCAGTAATGGTGGGTGGAATTTCAGCTCTCACACGGTCCTCTTTTCTGCAAATGTAAAACAGTGATTAGAGAATGAATTAATTTGATAAATCTGGACATAAGTATTTATATCTAATTGAGATAGTTTGTAGTACCATTCTTTAAAATATTTACGTAAACGTGTTCAAACCGTACAGTGTTAAATGGAGAAACAATTCTTCCAATAATTATACCCTCAGTGTTAAACCTTTGGTCAAGGGGAGATAGAATGCACACTTAACAAGTTATAAGCCAAAATATGTACCAGCTGTTTATTGCTACCTAACAAAGCACCCCAAAACTTTATGGCTTAAAGCAATACATAATCTGTTTCTGTGTACCAGGAATTCATGAGAAGCTCCTTTGAGCAGTCCTGGCTCAGGTCTCTCAAGAGGTGGCAGCAAGATGTCGCCTTGAGACTGGAGCTCCGCTTCCAAGGCAGGTCACGCACATGGCGGGCAGGTAGTGTTGGCAAGATAGCTTCTCTTTCAGCAGGGCTGCTTAAAGGTACCTACAGCATGGCACTGGCTAACTCCAAGAAACTAAGGCTGAAGTTGTAATGCCTTTTAGGGCCTAGCCTCAGCAGTCACACATCTTTCCTAAAGTATTTTGTTGGTCACACAAGTCAGCCTTGTCTTCAGTGTGGGAGGGTACTAACTATACAAGGGCTGGAAGGTTAGTCAACATATTAACGACTAGAAGGATAACCTTAAAAAAATCTTTTAATTTAGGGAAAGTGGTTAAGGACATGGGAAGAGGGCAGGACTCAACTTTTAAGGTGAAAGATGACAAAAGGTTTCAGTTGGCCTTCGGTGTAATATGTGAACCATCAGGACCACATGGGCAGGGCACATAAACGCACAATTATGTCCTGATGTAGGAAGGCACTGCCATCCACTGTGCCCTACTTCTGGTAGTAAACCTGGGAGAATACCAGGTCCATTTCTGGGCACCAAACATTGAATACATTTTTTAGGTAGCTCCAGAGGGGGCATCAAGGACTGGTTTAAATTATGGGAAGCATTTCACTTAACACAGGAAAAGGAAGTACTGGCAGTATCCTAATGTCGGGCCAACAGAAGCTTTAATCGCCCCTAAGTTCCTAGTCCACGGGTTACAATCTGCTGTTTGTTTAGAAGGTAGTCAACCACACTCTTTAGAACTATGATTAGAGGAAACTCATGAGCAGAATCCCCTATGAGTAAACTAGCGGGACTTTAAGGTGCCTGCGCCACCTGCTATGGTGGCTGCTCAGTTTCTTTGGTTTACCTAATGATTTTCAGATGTTCACACAGGTAACATTTTGGGATGAGCTGAGCCCCAGGAGGCACGGATGCTCCTGTATTTCTTACAAATGACCATGTGTAATGTTTGTCAAACTAAAGAGCCTATAACTAAGACAAATTAAATACAACTACCAGACACTATGGCTCCAAGATTATTAAAATTTAATGCTTTATTTTTTTAAAAAGGTTATTTTCGAAATTCCATATGTGATTTTTCACCTACACATAGGAAGGGTATAAAATAATGCGTGAAGAAGTCAGTGATGGAAGAGCCGGAGATTCGTGTGAGCGAGGATTATTCCCAGCTCATCGCAAGCCTCGATCACAACTTTGTCAGCAGTGGAACCGGAAGGGGCAGCGATGTAGGCCACGCCACTCTGAGGGGGAGACAGAGACGGACTCTCATAACACAGCCTCATGCCAAAACACGTCCAGGATCAACCCGTCACACCCAATAACAAATGCCCGCTAACAACGATTCACGCTGCAGACTTATTCGGTCAAGAGGCAAAATAACGGGATTTGGGTTGTCCATACAACAAAAGGAGAAGTCAAAATAATACTCTAGATGTTACTGATATATCACATCATCATAGCCTGGATATATAATATAACTCATAGAAATGAAAAATCAGAAGCAGCATCTCTGAAGTGGTTGCTGCATAATGACCAAATCCATACACACACCAATTCCACACTTACCCTTTTAGCTCTGTCTACATTGTCCCGGAAAGGAAAGAAAGCATCAGAGCTGATGGAAACTTCACTAAGTTTGTCAACCCATTCCCTCTTCTCTGCCTCGGTTAATAACTCGGGGACCTGCTCAAACAGTGCCTTCCACTTGATCAAATCTTCACCCTATGAGTGGGGGCAGAGGGGAAAGACAGGTTTTACACCATCTTCAGTACTATCTGATACAAATCAGAATGCCAGAAAAACACTTGGGCATTTTTCCTAGGACTTAATTATAAATAATGACTCATTTATACCCAAGTCCATATTTCTAGAACCTTTTTTTGATGCTGTATAACATTTCATTAAGAAAGAAAATTAATCTTAAGTGTACCAAATAAAGACTGTACCATTTACAAGCCAGTTTATTCCAAATATATTTTGTTCTTTAATCTCTAAGTTAAATCTACTGCTTTATATCCCTGTATCAAAGCAAGCAAAGAAACAGATAATTTCTAGAAGTACATTTCTACAATAATTAGTCTTAAGTACAGAGTCTGTCTAATAGACCAACCAGAACATGACTCAACAGTATTCATTTTTAAAAAGTACTTCTATTTAGGGTTTAAGCCAAAAGGCTTAAACAATATACTTTTATTCTTATTCACTGTTTGAAGCATTTCCTGGTTACAAAGCACACTCTCCAACGACACCTGTTGATCATGTCATGGATTCCTATCCCTGAATGGACAGCCCAGTGGAGTTGACTCGCCCCCTCAGAAGACCACTGAGTTTTTGATTACCAAGCTTCTCTTTGTGTTTTGCATCCAGTACCTGTTAAGCATTTCTATTTCCAGAAACTGGGCTAAATCCTATTCTTTTAGCAGGCTACCTAATACTTGCAATTTTAATGCTCCCATATACTTGCTTCAAAGTAGAAAACATTAAAGAACATGAAATATAACACAAGTACACTGAGTTGTTAATGGAGCTTGTAGAAAATGTAGAGGGACATTTGTTACCTGCTATCAAGTAATTTGTATGCAATGTTAAATACACACCTCTCACATAGTAAGCATTATGACTGGCACTGTGACAGACACCCAAGATGGGTGAAAAACAGCCCCTGTCATCAAAACTTATAATCAGGGACTTCCCTCGTGGTCCAGTAGTTAAGAATCCGCCTTCCAATGCAGGGGATGCAGCTTCGATCCCTGGTCAGGGAACTAAGAACCCACATGCCACGGGGCAACTAAGCTCGCGTGCCACAAGTACTGAGCCTGCGCACTCTAGAGCCCGCACACCACACCTAGAGAGTCCACGTGCCACAGCTAGAGAGAAGCCTGCATGCTGCAACAAATCTTTAAAAAAAAAAAAAAAAAAAAAGCTTATAGGGACTTCCCTGGTGGCGCAGTGGTTACAAATCCGCCTGCCAATGCAGGGGACACGGGTTCGAGCCCTGGTCCAGGAAGATCCCACATGCCGCGGAGCAACTAAGCCCATGCACCAACAACTAGTGAGCCTGCGTGCTACAACTACTGAAGCCTGTGCACCTAGAGCCCACACACTGCAATGAGAAGCCTGCGCACCTCAATGAAGAGCAGCCCCTGCCTGCCACAACTAGAAAAAGCCCACGCGCAGCAATGAAGACCCAATGCAGCCAAAAATGAATAAATTTATAGGAAAAAAAAAAGCTTATAATCAACAGGGGAGGTACAAACATACAAAACTAAACCAGTGGTTATAATCTAAAAAGACATATGATCTGTAGTGTCAGAAAGGGATAAAGAACGCCAAAGAAAGGTAAATGAGACAGAAGAAGTTTAGATTAGTAAATTTAGATAATACAGAACTTCAAGAAAAATATCTTTTATCTTCGTAGTGATGAAGATAGTCTGTTACACAGAAAGGGTAAACATACTAATACACTCCACCCACACTCAACGACAGCCCTTTTACCTCTCCGATGGTTCCAGTAACATACTGATCGACGGCGTTGGAGATTTCTGCTCTCTTCACTCCAGTTTTAAACTTCATGGAAAGCACTTGTGGGTGATGTCTAAGCCACCAATAGTTTGCCTTATCCCCGGCAAGGCGTGTGCAGTGTATCCGAGACTGCTGTCCAGCTCCAATGCCAATAACCTGAAGAATGAAGAACACGGACGTTAAAATGAATAACAACACGCTTCTCAATGGATCTTTTGTGCATATTCCCCCAAATCCATCAATTTTGTGGGGGGAAAAGAAAATCAGGCTGAAATAAGAGAAATACAAATAATTTTAAAGTCATTAAAAAGGTTAAGTGTAACATGTTTTAACTATTATTGGTATGTGTTACCTCTTCAGTGAAATTTGAGGTATGGCTATTAATTAATATCTGGAAGTTTCTAGAGCTCCTGGACATCAGTAGTGAAGCGTGGTCTTGCTGGAACTTATTAGACAAGTAGCCACAGTCTCCCAGGTTTTTGGTATTACAGATTAGCAATCTTGCAGCAGTAGGCAATCACCTAAATTCCGAATTTGAAAGGGTCTTCCAGGTCACATGCCAATTAACATCCATCCTCCCCTCCCACCTACGGGCCAAATAATTTAACAAATGGCTAGAGAGGAGCTCAAGGCACTGTGAGAAGAAACAGTGCTAAAGCCACAGCAAAACCAGGTTTATCCTAGAGCTAGGAGAGGCCCAGTGATGAGCCAGCTCAGTCCCGCATCCTATGGCTTTTAACCAGGAAAAGTTAAATACCTAGCTTAACATCAGATAGTAAAAGATGTTCAATATTTTGACTGTGGTAGTGGTCACGGTCAAACAACTACATACTCTGTGCAAACTGGTCAAACTCTACACTTAAAAAGGGTGAATTTTACTGTATATAAATTATGCCTCAGTAAACCAGATTTTTCATCATGTTAACTCTTAGTCTACAGATTCTTGGTAAAATAACATTAGAAGTATAAATAAAAATACCCTTTATGCTGCAAAACGATGGGCTAGTGGGTGGCAGTATGTTCTACTCCCTCTTCACTGGAAATGCTACCGATAGGGACGAGGGGAGCAAAAAAACTAGTTCCCTAGCAACCATTGTCCCCTAACCCAAAACATGCCAACTCGTTCCAGGCAAGAAGCAATAAGAACAATTTTAACACTTAGTTCCAAAGATACTTTGTATTCATTACTGAGTAAATACTGACAAACCGAGAAGAGAAAAACTTGGCAAATTTTCCTTTTCAAGCAGTCTAGTTCCCAAGACGGATGGATTTTTGAACATCATCTTGCAAAACAACAGTCCTCCCAAGGTGAGTCTGACAGCTTGGTTACCTGCCCGTCCCTGGCATAGCACACGGAGTTAGACTGAGTATACTTGACAGCAATGGTGGCCACAGTGAGGTCTCTGAGCGCAGATTCCGGCAACTAAAAAAACACAGAATGGTAAATGGGGCTTTTTTTTTTAAACCTTCATTTAACTTTTAGCATCTTATGTGTCCCTTATAACAGACCTATAATATAGTTCTATCCTTCAAATGAGGGAGTGAAATTAACTGTTCATAGGAGACACTATCATGTTTTACTGAAAGAATCATATTTAACATATTTGTCATGGAACTCTGTGCGACGCCTAATGCGTCACAAACTCAAATTGATGCCATTTTGCAACAAACTTTGGCTTAAACCTCTTTACGTATCACACTAGATATGAAATACCATAACCACTCCAAAACTGACAAACAGTATTTTCTCTATCACAGTAGCACCGAATAACTGGAGATGTGATAAAATTTATGTTCAAAAAAAAAACATTCCCTGGTGGCGCAGTGGTTGAGAGTCTGCCTGCCAATGCAGGGGACACGGGTTTGTGCCCCGTCCAGGAAGAACCCACATGCCGCAGAGCGGCTGGGCCCGTGAGCCATGGCCGCTGAGCCTGCGCGTCCGGAGCCTGTGCTCCGCAACGGGAGAGGCCACAACAGTGAGAGGCCCGCGTACCGCAAAACAAAACAAAACAAAACAAAAAAGCACTGAGCGTAATTTTCACAGACACTACAAATAACTGTGATGCACATACAGCCAAGACTGCTCAGGAAAAACCAAATTAGGATCATTTTTTGGTTTGCCTAGAATATTCTACATAGAAAGTATTCAAAAATGTATTATGTACTACCGGTTCAAACGAATGAAACAACTACTATAACTAAAAATGTCACTATCTTTAATATAAAGAGCAAATACAAATTGAAAAGAATAATAATGATCTATGTTGGTATGCTAAGCGGACAAAAAATATAAGCACAGCTAATTGATAAATTATCTAACTGAAAACCTGTTAAGTCAGACTTCATCAAAACTAAAGCTTCTGCTCTTAGAAAAGATCCTGTATTAAGAGGATAAAAAGACAAGTTACAGACCATGAGAAAATATTTTGCAAACCACATATCCAACAAAGAACTAGTATTCACAATATATAAAGACCTCTCAAAATTCAGCTACAAGAATAAAAATATAATTAGAAAATGGGCAAAAGACATGAAGAGACATTTGAAAAAAAGGATATACAGATGGCAAATAAACACATGAAAAAATGTCCATCACTAGGCATTAGGGAAGGCAAATTAAAATTATGAGGTATTGCTACACACCTATCTAACAAGAAAGCGACAACACCGAAACCTGGTAAGGATGCAGAGAAACTGGGATCATGCATATGTTGCTGGTGTAACATATAAAATGATGCAGCCTCTTTGGAAAACAGTCTGGCAGTTTCTTAAACTACATATGCAACTATGATGCCAGCCAGCAAATACACTCCTGTGTCTTTAGAACAGAGAAATGAAAACTATGTTCATACAAAAACCTGTTCATGAATGTACAAAGAATGAAAGTTACAGGAAGGGAAACAGATTAGTAGTTGCCCGAGGTTACAGAGGAGGCAGAGGCAGGAGAGAAGTGAGTGTGGCTATAAAAGGCAACAGAAGCCTCCTTGTAGTGAGGGGCATGTTCTGTGTGTTGACTGCATCAATGTCAATTATCAAGGTTGTGATGCTGTATTAATAGTTTTGCAAGACACTGTCCATTAGGGGAAATGGAGTAAAAGATACATGGGAACTCTTAAAACTGCATGTGTATCTATAATTTTTACTTTTTAAACTCAAAATTAAAAGCTTAAAAACCACTGTTAGAATTTTTTAAGAATTTATTATACTAAGGTACTATTGATGTATTGATAGTATATCCTTTTCTATCTGTATTTGCTCTTTGCCAACTATACATTTTATTCCTTTGGTTCTAAGAAAGATTAATAACAAAAGCCAGCCTTCTTAGCTGCCTACCTTCAAATATAACCCTAGTATCCCGAGTTAGGATCAAGGACTATTAGACATGTCAAGGGGTGGGAGTGAGAGAATCCAGTGTAATAAACATGGCACATATAAAACAAACTGAAGCATTATTCAAGAAAAATGGGAGAAGACAGAAAAATTCAAGCATGTTTGTTAATACTTAACACACACTCATTACACTTCTCCGGCTTCCTCAGGACTGAAACCATTCTAGACCTAATAGTATAATCTGATGATTTTGAGGCTGGAATATTAATAAAAACCTGTTTTAAAAGAAGGGAGAGGAATATAAAGGAGGATAATACCATCATTCTCATCCTTAGTTAGGTTTCCAAATTTCCATTAAAAATACATATGAACAAGTACAAAAGGATGTAGATAAAAGATTAAAATCAAACCCTTGTAAAAATATCCAAGCTAGCACAGCCAGAGGCACAAAACCTATCAAGTGCTACTAAATTAATCAGTCCAATACCTATAAAACTACAAGGAAAACTTACAAAAGTAAGAGTCTCAATAGGTAGACACAGTTGTCAGCATGGGTACCATGGAATCTAGCTCAATACCCTTTTGGTATTTTAAAAAATACATTAACCAGCCAGATTAATAAAGTTAAAAAAAAAAAAAGAGTCTCATTTTACTGTGAGCTGCTTAAAAACACTGCTACCCCAGTACCTCAGGGCCTTGACCAAAGGAGTGGATTCCAAAGGACTGAAAGATCTTTCTATGTATGATTCCTACATGTTCCTTCACTTCAGGGCACCATTACGTTTCAAAGATAAAAATGAAAGAATAACCAGTAAACCAACAAAGATCATGTCTTAATCACTATATGTTTATTAACAGAACTATCCTGATAAAGATTTTAAAGCCTATTTTCAGCATTCTACTTAAAGTCGCAGGATTCAGACCGGGAAACAATAGCCAACTCGTCCACTTGTTACAAAATGACTTCTTAAGAGACTAATCCTTTTCTAAGAACAAATAGAAAAACTGAACACAGAGCTCATAAAATATCAAGTACTGAGAGGCAAGAGGCAAAGACCCCAGAGATAAAGGAAGCTGGAAGAAATGAATGTGACGATGCTTTTCCCCTCAAGGCATTTTCCAAGTTGCAAGGCAGTAACTAAGAGGTAAATGAGCTAAGCCCCGCATAAGTCAACTCTATGAAGGGAAAAAAACACCATCCAGACCCTCAAAATATCCATATGGTTCTTTCATATTACGGACCAAAAAACTGATCAAATAGTCAACCTACAAAAGATATGGAAAATTTTATTTGAGACAACCTGAGGAACCCAGGAGACAGTCTCTCAGAAAGATCTGAGAACTGTTCCAAATAGGTAAGGGGGGTGGCCAGTATATACGTGATTTCGATGAAGGGGCACCTGCAATCAATCACACTTCTCGGCAGAAGGTTACTGCTATTCTCGAGGAACAGACATCCTAGTTAATGGTTTTAAGTGCTTTCCTAAGTACGGGAAGATACAAGAAACTGGGTTCACAAAATCTCCTGAAAATATATAACTATCTGAGGGCCAGTTTTGTCAGTTTTCCCAGAGCACAGAGTACCTCACCCTGAATTCCTTTCAGTGACTGCAGTGGCTAAAGACTTGATTCTTGCAAAACTGGATGGTGGGCGACATTCTTTATTTTACGATCCCCTCCCTTTTGGTCTTAATTTCAACCAAAGTTTGGGAGGCATTTTGTGACTAATTTGTCCCATGGTGCTAGGAAAGCTCATTCAGTTCACACAAGGATTTCATTGATAAGCCACTCGATGTGCTATGGACTAGGCCCTCTTGGCAGTAACCAAAAGCCTCTGGACCACCTGATTTACTAGTCTATTATGGTCCAGGAAATGGCTCCCTCTTATTGCTTCTTCCCATATCTATAGTTACACTATTATAATCACTGATCTTATAGAAAGATGTATTTGGCCAATCATTTCAACTCCCCTAGTCATCGTTATTTTTATCAAACGCTCAGTCACATATTTGGAAGAAACAATAATCTTGTAAAATAGGCAGACTAGAAAGAAAATAGCTAGTACTATTAATAAGGTCATAAGTATTTAAGCTAAGAACTTCCACTAGGTGCAGCCCAGAATCTCCCCACGTTGTCTGACCAGTCTGCTCTGTACCAATCACTATCTTTAAGGGAAGTGATATATTGGCATTGTACATAAAGTTCACCAAAGATGTCTGCATACACAAGGCAGAGTGGTGGCTCATCGTGACCCCTCACAGGATTGAGAAAGGAATGTTATCTTCTAAGGAGTTACGTGGCTGGCACCAGAAGAAGAAAAATTGAGCTTTATGGTTGAGCAGGTATTTCTGCCACTGGGGAAGCCTGGTTAACGCATAATGCAGATGCACAATGCACGCTAGAGGGGAAGGAGGAGGCCAAAGAAAAAGTTTCATGTTAAATTTTTCTTGCCTTGCCTTAAAATATGAATTTTTATTTCATCAATATCCAATGCCCAGCATGCAATCAAAAACACCAGCCATACCAGCAGGTAAGACCAGAAAACAATGAAGTCAGTTACACATCTGAAGTACTGAAAAGAAAGCACAGCCAACATTAGACCCAGCAAAAATATCCTTTAAAACTGAAGGCCCAATTAAGGGATTTCAGAAAAACAAGTACTACTAGCTCATCCATTTCCTTGTAGTATAACCTTGGGCAAATGTCTTAACTGTCCTCTCTGTCACAATTTTGTGATCTTTACAATAGAGTTGACAGTACTCACACCCCGCCCAGAGGGAGCTGTGCATATTAATTGATATAATACATGTAAATACAAATAGAAAACCATTTTTATCCTAGGAATATGTCCTTCTAAAAGATGACAACAGGACAATAGCAAAATCGTGACTATGTGAAAACACCCATCACATCACTGAAAATGGAAACAGCTTAAATATCCATCATAGTACGCAGATTGCCACACGGCCTTTCAGATGAAGATGTGGATCTATGTTTCTTGATATATAAACACATTTGTAGCTCAGTGCATAGAAAAAAAGGCAAGTTACAGAACAGATTTATAAAAGACATGATCCCATATATGTAGAATTGAAGGTAAATAACTACATATATACATATGCACAGAAGTTTCTAATATGGCCTTCTGTTCATTTTTTGAGTTCTCAAACTTACTTGACAACTCAGAGATGAGCTAGCTCTTTGCATATCGACCAGTTTTAAATATGGGCCTTAATAAATGCATAAGCATATAAATATTAAAAACAGATCTACTGGGCTTCCCTGGTGGCGCAGTGGTTGAGAGTCTGCCTGCCGATGCAGGGGACATGAGTTCGTGTCCCGGTCCGGGAGGATCCCACATGCCGTGGAGCGGCTGAGCCTGCACGTCCGGAGCCTGTGCTCCGCAACGGGAGAGACCCGCGTACCGCCAAAAAAAAAAAAAAAAAACAGATCTACTGAATTACTAGTATTCAGTTCAGATATTTTCAGACTTACATCTTTATTCTTGGTAACAATGTTGCTAAATAATGACCTGTTGATGACACTATTATTTCTCTTCTGGCTTAAACGAAGACCAAAGAGAGTTCGAACTTCGTTTTCATCCGGACTGTAAGACTGGTCCATCTAAATAAAACAAAGTTAAGGAGTTAAAAGAGTAAAAAATATGTCTACATCCCTCAAAATTTTTCACTTAATTTATGTTCAAGATATTTCATTATAAGCAAGGCTATATGCATTTTTTCTAACTTAGGCAGGTACAAGATCATTTCAGGATGGGTGTAATAGAATGGCCAGGCACCAATATTTTGCTCCAAAATTTTTTATAGGTTTTATAATCTTATAGGGTTTTGTAACTTATACCAAACATTAGAACCAATGATTCCAACAGAGCATTTCTGGTTTCAGTAACTGAAAGCACTATACATATGGTTTTTTCTTAAAAAAAAAAACTAAAACAGATATGCTAACAAATAGGCAGTGGCACAAAAACTAACCTCTAATTTTTTTCTAAGAATCTATTACAAATACTTAATTAAGACTTAGATTAGAAGTTAAAAGAGTAGGCTTCCCTGGTGGCACAGTGGTTAAGAATCCGCCTGCCAATGCAGGGGACAAGGGTTCAAGCCCTAGTCCGGGAAGTTTCCACATGCCGCGGAGCAACGAAGCCCATGCGCCACAACTACTGAGCCTGCACTCTAGAGCCCGCGAGCCACAACTATGGAAGCCCGTGTGCCTAGAGGCCATGCTCTGCAACAAGAAAAGCCAATGCAATGAGAAGCCCACGCACAGCAACAAAGAGTAGCCCCCGCTCGCCGCAACTAGAGAATGCACGCATGCAGCAAGGAAGACCCAACACAGCCAAAACTAAAACAAAACAAAACAAAAAAAAGTTAAAAGAGAGAGAACAGCATTTGTAGTCTGTGTCTTTGTTATTTGAAAAGGAATATGTCATTCATTGCTTTCTTTCTCTCCCAAATTTTTAACTGAAATGATAGTAAGACATGGGAATAACCTGCATAAGACCACTCTCTCCCTAGACACTTTTCCAAATTTGACAGTATTTCTTTGTTTAACCTTTGGATGATCTTTGATTTAGAAAGCACTGATATCTGTAACTTATAAGCAAGACCTCATATTAATTCTGCTTAATCTGCATTTTCCTGAATTCTAAAATGGTCCTTTTCCCTTTATATTATAAAATTTCTAAAACTGAGATGTGCCCGCCTATTAACTGATGTCATAAAAAAACCTCTCAAATAAACAGAATATTGAGGAAGCCCTGGTGTTCTTTTGACACCCTGAAACATGATATTGTCCGGTGCTAAAGAGGTCATGATCAGAGTCAGGCTCAGGATTTGGAAAACATTCTTCATGATGCTACAAATAACTGCTAATAGCCAGAAGTACTTACTACTCTTAATGACAACAACAACAAAAAACAGTTAAGAGTGAAAATACAGGGGCAGCTAACTGAATGATTAAGTACCTTTTAAAAAAGCTACTTCTGTCAAGTAGCTTTTTAAAAAGTATTACATTTAATGTGGTATTTTTGTTTTCTTTCCTTGAAAAGCTGACATGGAGTCTATGGTGAACCATGTAATTATTGGTTTCTTAAAGTGAAGAATAATAACTTTCAATATATGGAATTTGGATTCCACAAATTTTTTTTACATTAATACCTTCTGAAAAACAGTATTATGAATTTTAACTTTCAATTCAAATAACTTTTTGCTTTATCCATTTATGATCAGACTATGGGCTAATTTCCCTAATGTATAAGAGCTTGTTAAAATCAGTAAGGAAAAAACTCAACAATCTATTAGAAAGACAGGCAAAGAACACGGGCAGACAGTTCATAAAAGGGAAGTAAAAACACTTAAATGTGAAAAGATGTTCACACACACACAATAAGAAACTAAAACTGCAATGAGATGCCATTTTCATCTATCTAACTGCTAAGATAAAAATGTTTAAAAACTTGATGCTAGCAAAGGTGTTAGGAAACAGGCACCCTTACACATTCCCATTAAGACATAAAATTGGTTGTACAACCTTAAAACGAGCAGCATCTATCAAAGTCACCAATACAGACAGTCTGCAACCCAGTCCTAATTTTATTCTCAGGACTTTCCCTCTAGCTTATTTCACTGCAGGGTATGTGTAATAGCTAAAGACTGGTGACTGGCTAGATAAGATACACAGATACAGGACAAACTTCCAAGATGATGAAGCAGTGTGCATTTGTGTCAGTGGGGAGAAAAAGAAGAAATGCAAATCCAAATATTTGCTGAATATGTATAGACTACATATTTCAGGAAAGGTGAGCAAGAAATTGAGACTATTACTTTTAAAAAAGGTAACAGAGCGGCAGAAGGGAAGGATGAGGAGACTTCATCAAATAACCTTCAATACCTTTTGAATAGGAAACCACATTAAATATATTATTTTTAAAGAAATGAAAAGTAAGGGCGGGAAAGCTATCTTGATCTTAAGCCCAAAAAATTAATAGGAAGAAAAAATTTGCAGGGTTAAGGATAAAAAAACCATAGCAAAGAAGGATAAATTAGAAGGGTGCCAGTATCAAGGAAAGATTAAATATGGGGAAAAAGAGACAAAAGAGAAGAGCAAATTACTGTTTCAAACGTGAATTGCACTAACCTGAAGAACACAGTAGTTCCCATTTTTCTTCTTAGAAAGTAATTTCAAAGCTTCATCTTCATATCCCGGGGCAATAATACCATCAGATACCTATATGTGTATTAAATATTAATTTCTATTTTAAAAAATTAGAGAACACCTCTTAAACGATCTAGAGATAATTATCTGTCATAAATAATGCAGTAGCAGTTTCTGGTTTCTGCCTCCACCAGATAATACAAATACTATACTTGGAAAAGGTAAGTCTATGCTAGAATACAACTTTCTACAGCTGATCTTATCTCATTGGCTGTCCTTCTGGTTGTCTGTTTCAATTTTAACCAAGAATATATGAGTGATTCGCTGTAATACACGTATCTTAGGAAGAAAAATGATTTTTTACTCTTCTGTTCACAGGGAGGTTTTGTACTAGAAAGAGCATGTTCTTCTAATTCTGGCTCTGCCAAAACCTGGCTAAATGACCCGAGGCAAGGCAGGCTCCTCAACAGCAAGAAAAGAGGTCAGAGGAAATCAGATTTAACACATCATAAAGATAAGAAAGTCACAGATCACACCCCAAAGCCTCGTGCGTGCTGTAACCTATAACGCAGCACACCAGCTCCACGGCACCTGGGGATGGCAGGGGTGATGGTAAGGATCCCTAAAGCAACTAAATATTGTCAAGTCACAGGCCCTGTTAGCCTTAACTGCTAACTGTTTGTTTTCCTCCGAGGCATCTGACCTCCTTCATCTTCTTCGAGGCATCTGACCTCCTTCATCTTCTTCTCTATCTCCCCAGCCCCACCCCCACCTTTCCGGAATGCCTGTTTGGTACTCAATTGATGGGGGTTAGTTTTTTAGAGTAGTTTATAATTCCCCTCACTATACAGTCTCTTTCATTACAGACCTAATGAAAGTTTACAGCCAGGTTCACTATTACGTCACCATCCAAGATAGCATCCTCTATTCTTCAGAAACAGTAACTCTGGCATTAAGACAATGACTACTAGAAAATTTTAAAGAATTAAACACATAAAACTTGATCACAACAGCCAAACACAAATATTATAGGTTATGGTTTCAATAAACACTATGAACAAATTAAGCTCTACTTAGTTATGCATGGGACAAGATACAGAATGTCCACTAACCTCTCTAGAGATAATTTTGGCAGTAGGGACATCACAAGTATCAGATAATGCAACAAAATCACCAAAGGAGGACATCCTATCAGCCCCTGTAAATAAAAATTAAAACGTAGTATTTATCACAGATTATCCATCCTTATACAGAAAAAGGTAATGTTCAACAAACCCCAATGTGATCATATACAATCTAACTTCACTAAGATTTAAACAACAGATTAATAAGTCATTTAACTGAAATAATCAATAAGAAATATTCTTTCATTTTACCTCCTAGAGCAACATTCAGCAAACTTTTTCTGTAAAGGGCCTGATAGTAAATATTTTTTAAGCTTTGCAGCCACGCGACCCTGTTCCACCTCCAAGACTGTGGTTAGCAATCAGCCACCGACAATACTATGTGGCCCTATTCCAACCAGACTACATTTACAAAGCTAGGTGGTGGGCTGGATTTAGCCAATGAGCCACACTTTGCCAACCCCTGTGGTAGAAAGTAAACCATGAGAAAGTGTCTCAATAATCTCCCATTAATTTTACAATAATATTCACAGGTTATTAAGCTCATGCATTAGATACTTGTGAATTATATAAAATATAACTTTAACAAAATTCAGTGTACTTAAATAACCATACAACTTAAATTTAGCAATACAAATACATTCAATAGCCTAATGTGAAACTTCACGCACCAAATTCCAATTGTGCTTCCCTTTATTACATTAAGTACTAAAAGTAACACACACTTTTATAAACAAATTTATTCCAAGGCTCTCATATAGTCATTCTGAAGTATTAATGAAAAACAGATTAAGGCAATTTGAAATCCTATAACGAAACAAAGGATATTACTACTTTAAGATAAAATATTGCTTTTCCTCTCAAAAAAAAAAACAACAACAGAAAAAGCGCTATTATTCTTCTGACCTCTTGCTCTTGCATATGCAGTGGATATGGGTGTGAGCGTTTCGTACATATCATAGACCATGCAGACTTTGGCTTCATCTTCACTGAGTGGAATTCCAACAGCAGCGCCTGGTATAGAAAACCATAAATAAACCAAAAATCTCAAGTGACTACTTATTAATTCCTAAATCAGGACATTTTTCTAAACATCTAGTCTAAAACATCTAGTCTATATAGCATAATTTCTAGTGCTTGGGCCAAATTAAACAAAAACATGTTTGGCCAGGTAATTAAATGCCAAAAATATAACTGTAGGGGAGGGTGAGGCGGGGGGAATCTCTTCTCCAGCCTCTGAAAACAGAGCCACTGTCTTGAGTCTGCCAACACTAGGCGTGTATGAAGCTACTTTAATTCACTGCTGACTCTCTGTCCTGCTTGATATCACACACCGTTTATTTCTCTGCCACTCCCATTGTTTTCATATCCAAAAACTATCTGAGAACTAATTATGTGTTGAACTGTCAGTAGGTGACACAAATAACTAAGCTGTAAAGCTGACTTAAACACAGAAGAAAAAAGGTCTCTCATACAATGGCCACAAAAAGTTAAAGTGCCATAAGAACAATTTATGTCTACTCAGTTAACTTTTCAACCATGTGGAAAAATGTTTAGTTTAGTCATACTGCATTAAGCAACATCACTTTTATTTTCTAAAACATGTTTCCACTACAAATACAACTATCATCTGACCTTCCTATCTCATAATAGTGTTACATATTATATATATGTAAAAGACACATGCGCATGGTATTGTTATCAGATTTTATCCAGTTACTACACTGATACTGTTATTAACAAAAGTGGTTTCAGACTTTACAGAATGTCTATATTCGCTTTTGAGTCTTGTCAAACTTCCAAAAATTTTTTAAAAAGTGTATTTTGAACAGTTCCAGAGAATCCCAGAGGGCAGTGCTTTACCTGCCGGGCTGACATGTTTGAAAGAGGCAGCGGCTGGAATGCCTAAAGCTTCTTTGAGTTCCTTCACCAGCTGCCAGGCATTCAAAGCATCACACAAGTTGATAAATCCAGGGGCTCCATTCAAAACTACATATAAAAATATAAATACACATTAACAAGCCAGGTCAATAAGATCAGATATGTGTACACTTCCTAGAAAAATTTTAAAAACACATATATAAGGACTGCACAAATATGTTGCAAATAAAGTATAACGAAGAGGCAAACAGATACACACGAACATACAAGAACTTGCTGAGACTGAATAAAGCACCCGAGTCTGAGCCCATCTCAACAAACACACACACACCACGGAGGTGCATGAACACATACGTGTGCACACACCACTGGTGGACCAAAGCCAGCCAATCCATAAATAAATCAACAAAGAATTCAGGAACAGGAAAAAAGTACGACTAGACTAGTGATCATCAGGGATCCACTTCAGTACAGAAATAAGATCAAACAACTGTGGCAACTTTACTGTACAATTTATAGTATAAAATTTAAATTGTAAGTCCTGTCAGTTTAACAAATAATGTTACAAACTAAAGCAAGAGTTTAGTGGGTGGGAGAGATGGAGGGAAAAACGTGTGTTGGGTTTCTCTTCTTTTACACCAGACTCGGTACACTCAGTCTAAAGTTGAAATGCAGTTAAAAAGGAGACTACAACTTTTTCACTGCCTATGTTCTTAACAGTGGCAGGATTTTTAAAAGCCAAAATCTTGTGAATAAACATTTATAAGAAGTTCAGCGCACACACAAAACTAGTGGGCCACTAATTAAAAACAACTTTATAATTTCATTTCCTTTGTGTTATTTTGGATAGCACATACTTTTAAAAGCAAAACCTTGCCAAACATCTACTGAGTGCCTACTACAATGTTAAGCACTGTTCTAGGAACTTGGGATACTATCAGTGAATAAAACAGTCCCTCCCAAATTACTGTCATTGACAACCCTTTTAGATAGCCTCATCCAAGAGGGCAGACAGCAGAAGCAAGAAGAACTACACTTCTGCAGCCGGTGGAACGAAAACCACATTCACAGAAAGACAGACAAAATGAAAAGCCAGAGGACTTGTACCAGATGAAGGAACAACACCAAACCCCAGAAAAACAACTAAATGAAGTGGAGATAGGCAACCTTCCAGAAAAAGAATTCAGAATAATGATCGTGAAGATGATCCAGGACCTTGGAAAAAGAATGGAGGCAAAGATCGAGAAGACGCAAGAAATGCTTAACAAAGACCTAGAACAATTAAAGAACAAACAAACATAGATGAACAATACAATAACTGAAATGAAAACTACACTAGAAGGAATAACTGAGGCAGAGAAACGGATAACTGACCTGAAAGACCAAATGGTGGAATTCACTATCACGGAATAAAGAAAGAAGAATGAAAAGAAATGAAGACAGCCAAAGAGACCTCTGGGACAACATTAAACGCAACAAAATTCGCATTATAGGGGTCCCAGAAGGAGAAGAGAGAGAGGAAGGACCCGAGAGAATACCTGAAGAGATTATAGTCGAAAACTTCCCCAACATGGGAAAGGCAATAGCCACCCAAGTCCAGGAAGCGCAGAGAGTCCCAGGCAGGATAAACCCAAGGAGAAACATACCGAGACACATAGTTATCAAACTGATAAAAATTAAAGACAAAGAAAAATTATTGAAAGCAACAGGGAAAAAAGACAAATAACATACAAGGGAACTCCCATAAGGTTAACAGCTGATTTCTCAGCAGAAACTCTACAAGCCAGAAGGCAGTTGCATGATATACTTAAAGTGATGAAAGGGAAGAACCTACAACCAAGAATACTCTACCCAGCAAGGATCTCATTCAGATTCGACGGAGAAATCAAAAGCTTTACAGACAAGCAAAAGCTAAGACAATTCAGCACCACCAAACCAGCTCTTCAACAAGTGCTAAAGGAACTTCTCTAAGTGGGAAACACAAAAGTAAAGGACCTATAAAAACAAACCCAAATAATTAAGAAAAAGGTCATAGGAACATACATATCGATAATTACCTTAAATGTGAATGGATTAAATGCTGCAACCAAAAGACACAGGCTCGCTGAATGGATACAAAAACAAGACCCACATATATGCTGTCTACAAGAGACCCACTTCAGACCTAGGGACACATACAGACTGAAAGTGAGGGGATGGAAAAAGATATTCCATGCAAATGGAAATCAAAAGAAAGATGGAGTAGCAACTCTCATATCAGACAAAATAGACTTTAAAATAAAGACTATTACAAGAGACAAAGGACACTACATAATGATCAAGGGATCAATCCAAGAAGAAGATATAACAATTGTAAATATTTATGCATCCAACATAGGAGCACCTCAATACATAAGACAAATGCTAACAGCCATAAAAAGGGAAATCGACAGTAACACAATAATAGTAGGGGACCTTAACACCCACTTTCACCAATGGACAGATCATCCAAAATGAAAATAAATAAGGAAGCGCAAGCTTTAATGACACATTAAACAAGATGGACTTAATTGATGTTTACAGGACATTCCATCCAAAAACAACAGAATACACTTTCTTCTCAAGTGCACACGGAACATTCTCCAGGATAGATCACATCTTGGGTCACAAATCAAGACTCAGTAAATTTAAGAAAATTGAAATCATATCTAGAATCTTTTCTGAGCATAACGCTATGAGATTAGAAATCAATTACAGGGGGAAAAAACGTAAAAAACACAGACACATGGAGGCTAAACAGTACATTACTAAAGAGCCAAGAGATCACTGAAGAAATCAAAGAGGAAATAAAGAAATACATAGAGACAAATTACAACGAAAACATGAACGATCCAAAACCTATGGGATGCAGCAAAAGCATTTTTAAGAGGGAAGTTTAGAGCAATACAAGCCTACTTCAAGAAACAAGAAAATCTCAAACAATGTAACCTAACACCTAAAGGAACTAGAGAAAGAAGAACAAATAAAACCCAAAGTTAGAAGGAAAGAAATCATAAAGATCAGAGAAGAAATAAATGAAATAGAAACAAAGAAAACGAGCAAAGATCAATAAAACTAAATGCTGGTTCTTTTTGGGTTTTTTTGCATTTTAAAAAATCTGTATTCTACAAACATACCAGTGAATGCTATAAATAAGGTAACATGACATAAAACAAAAAACGCTGGTTCTTTGAGAAGATAAACAAAATTGATAAACCATTAGCCAGACTCATCAAGAAAAAGAGGGAGAGGACACAAATCAATAAAATTAGAAATGAAAAAGAAGAAGTGACAACAGACACCACAGAAATACAAAGCATCCTAAGAGACTACCAGAAGCAACTCTATGCCAATAAAATGGACAACCTGGAAGAAATGGACAAATTCTTAGAAAGATATAACCTTCCAAGACTGAGCCAGGAAGAAATAGAAAATATGAACAGACCAATCACAAGTAATGAAATTGAAACTGTGATTAAAACTCTTCCAACAAACAAAAGTCCAAGACCAGATGGCTTCACAGGTGAATTCTATCAAACATTTAGAGAAGAGCTAACACCCATCCTTCTCAAACTCTTCCAAAAAATTGTGGAAGAAGGAACACTCCCAAACTCACCACCATCCATCGTCACCCTGATACCAAAACCAGACAAAGATACTACAGAAAAAGAAAACTACAGAACAAATAACATTGATGAATATAGATGCAAAAATCCTCAGCAAAATACTAGCAAACAGAACCCAAGAACACATTAAAAGGATCATACACCATGATCAAGTGGGATTTATCCCAGGGATGCATTTCTTCAATATAAGCAAATCAATCAATGTGATACACCATATTAACAAATTGAAGAATAAAAACCATATGATCATCTCAACAGATGCAGAAAGAGCTTCTGACAAATTTCAACACCCATTTATGATAGAAACTCTCCAGAAGGTGGGCACAGAGGGAACCTACCTCAACATAATAAAAGCCATATACGACAAACCTACAGCAAACATCATTCTCAATGGTGAAAAACTGAAAGCATTTCCTCTAAGATCAGGAACAAGACAAGGATATCCACTCTCGCCACTATTATTCAACATAGTTTTGGAAGTCCTAGCCACAGCAATCACAAAAGAAAAAGAAATAAAAGGCACACAAATTGGAAAAGAAGAAGTAAAACTGTCACTGTTTCCAGATAACATAAAACTATGTATAGAGAATCCTAAAGATGCCACCAGAAAACTACTAGAGCTCATCAATGAATGCGGTAAAGTGGCAGGATATAAAATTAATGCACAGAAATCTCTTGCATTCCTATACACTAATGATGAAAAATCTGAAAGAGAAATTAAGGAAACACTCCTATTTACCACTGCAACAAAAAGAATAAAATACCTAGGAATAAACCTACCTAGGGAGACAAAAGACCTGTATGCAGAAAACTATAAGACACTGATGAAAGAAATTAAAGATGATACCAACAGATGGAGAGATATACCATGTTCTTGGATTGGAAGAATCAATATTGTGAAAATGACTATACTACCCAAAGCAATCTACAGATTCAGTGCAATCCCTACCAAACTACCACTGGCATTTTTTACAGAACTAGAACAAACAAATCTTAAAGTTTGCATGGAGACAAAAAAACCCCAAATAGCCAAAGCATTCTTGAAGGAAAAAAACAGAGCTGGAGGAATCAGACTCCCTGACTTCAGACTATACTACAAAGCTACAGTAATCAAGACAATACGGTACTGGCACAAAAACAGAAATATAGACCAATGCAACAGGAGAGAAAGCCCAGACATAAACCCATGCACCTATGGTCAACTAATCTAAGACAAAGAAGGCAAGGATATATGATGGAGAAAAGACAGTCTCTTCCATAAGTGTTGCTGGGAAAACTGGACAGCTACATGTAAAAGAATGAAATTAGAACACTCCCTAACACCATATGCAAAAATAAACTCAAAATGGATTCGAGACCTAAATGTAAGACCAGACACTATTAAACTCTTAGAGGAAAACATAGGAAGAACACTCTTTGACATAAATCACAGCAAGATCTTTTTTGATCCACCTCCTAGAGTAATGGAAATAAAAACACAAATAAACAAATGGGACCTAATGAAACTTCAAAGCTTTTGCACAGCAAAGGAAACCATAAACAAGATGAAAAGACAACCCTCAGAATGGGAGAAAATATTTTCAAACGAATCAATGGACAAAGGATTAATCTCCAAAATATATAAACAGCTCATGCAGCTCAATAATAAAAAACAAACAACCCTATCCAAAAATGGGCAGAAAACCTAAATAGACATTTCTCCAAAGAAGACATACAGATGGACAAGAAGCACATGAAAAGCTGCTCAACATCACTAATTATTAGAGAAATGCAAATCAAAACTACAGTGAGGTATCACCTCACACCAGTTAGAATGGGCATCATCAGAAAATCTACAAACAACAAATGCTGGAGAGGGTGTGGAGAAAAGGGAACCCTCTTGCACTGTTGGTGGGAATGTAAACTGATACAGCCACCATGGAGAACAGTATGGACGTTCCTTAAAAAACTGAAAATAGAATTATCATATGACCCAATAATCCCACTACTGGACATATACCTAAAGAAAACCACAATTCAAAAAGACACATGCACCCCAATGTTCACTGCAGCACTATTTACAATAGTCAGGTCATGGAAGCAACCTAAATGCCCATCGACAGACGAATGGATAAAGAAGATGTGTTACATATATACAATGGAATATTACTCAGCCATAAAAAGGAATGAAATTGGGTCATCTGTAGAGACCTGGATGGATCTAGAGACTGTCATACAGAGTGAAGTAAGTCAGAAAGAGAAAAACAAATATCGTATATTAACGCATGTATGTGGAACCTAGAAAAATGGTACAGATGAACTGGTTTTCAGGACAGAAATATAGACATAGATGTAGAGAACAAATTATGGACACCAAGAGGGAAAAGCGAGCTGCAGGGAATGAATTGGGAGACTGGGATTGACATATATACACTAATATGTATAAAATGGATAACTAATAAGAACCTGCTGTACAAAAAAAATTCAAACATTAATCTGTTTCTCTATACTTCTTCCAAACAATAAAATGCTCTTTGAATTTAAAAAAACAAAAACAAAAAAAAACCCAAGTTACTGTCATCATGGAGCTTACGGGTGGAGTTAGAAAGGAAACAAAATGCGCAATAGAATTATACAATAGAAAATATTATTTACCCAAATGAGTTGAAAACTTGTGTCTACACAAAAACATGTACACAAGTGTTTATATCAGCTTTATTCATGAACTGCCAAACAGCATCCTTACATTCTTGATGTCTTCAAAAGGTGAATGAATAAACTGCGGTACAGCCACACACAAGGAAATATTATTCAGCAATAAGAGGTAATAAGCTACCAGAAGACACAGGAGGAAACTTAAATGCATATTGCTAAGTTAAAGAATCAGTCTGAAAAGGCTATATACTGTATGTTTCCAACTATATGATACTGGAACACAGCAAACGTATAGAGACAGTGGTTGCCAGGGGTTAGGGGGGTGGAAGGGGAGGAGTTTTTAGGGTGGTAAAACTATTATGTAGGAAAATTTCACAGTGAATACATTATACATTTGCCCAAACCCGTAGAATGTACAACATATTCTGAATCTAAACTATTGATCTTAGTTAATAATAATGAACCAATATTGATTCGTTAATTGTAACAAACGTACCACACTAATGCAAAGTTGTTAACAGGGGAAACTGGGAGAAGGGGGACATATGAGAATTCTTTGTACTTCTGGGAAATGTTTCTGTAAATCTGAAACTGCTCTTTTAGGGTCCAGTGGTTAAGCCTCTGCACTTCCACTGCAGGGGCATGGGTTCAATCCCTGGTTGGAGAACCAAGATCCCACATGCCGTGCGGTGTGGCCAAAAAAAAAGGATTAATTAGAAAAACCCAAACAAACCTGTTCTTTTTAATAAAACTACTTGGAAATAAAGTTCCCTCGAGCAAAAAAAAAAAAAAAAAAAAAAAATTACTGTTCTCATGGAGCTTATGCAAGAGGCATAGAAGAAACAAAATAGGCAATAAACAGTAAACAACAAAAGTAAAATATCCTATAAGACATACAACATGCAAAAATTAAATGAGACATCTTTTATAAAACTCCCCCATCTCCCTTTTTTTATACTTTAATTGTGGTAAGTGGGAGAAAACTTGGCTTCTGAAACATTTCAGTTAGTTAGAATAACCCCTTCAAATTATCAAATTTCCAAAGACACTAACAACTCTTTAGACACAAGAGAAAATGCTATAGAGAAATGTTTAAAGTTGTTTAATTTTTTTAAACAGTTGAAACAAAACAGAACTCTTCTCGTTTCCATTCACAAGAAAACCAGTCATCAACATCATTCTCTCTCACACACACAACTCTAGGGCTGAGCATACGGGCTTGGGCAGCATTAGAAAAGATTCAAAATATATCTGAGGCAAAGTAGTAACAGAATTTACCGACTGTCAAGAGCAAAGAAGAGAGTATTTTAAATGCTCCTTAAACTTCCTGCAGTGCTTCTCTCTCCTCCCCTCTCTCTGCTGCTAACAGGGAGTAAACAGCACCAATCTACCAATGTGCGCTCTGAGCTTGCCTTCTCAGTGCCTGAAGGAAGCTGTCCGGGCTCCCACCCAGGGCAGCCCCCCACCAACTTCAACCCGCCGAAGTCTTCACACCTACAAGTCTCTCCTCTGCCCACTGGACCCACTCTTCCCTTCCACCAGGGAGTAGGACGTGCTTGCTCATTAAATGGTCCACCTTAACAACAAAACAGAACCAAAAACTGTAAAATCCCTCTCATAACTCTACAAATCCTTAAGCCCTGACTAATTTCTCTGTTCAAAGAATTATCTTTATCATTCTTCTTTCCTAACCTCACATTCCTATTTTGGCCCATTGTAACTGGGCTTCCAGATCCATCATTCCAAGGAAACTGTGTTTGTAACATTCCCAAATCAAATAGCTACTTCTCTCAGCAGCATTCCGACTGGTTGAAACCCTATAGGTTCTCTGATGGTTCTCCACTGCCACGTCAAGGTTTGGTCTTGACCGTCTTCACCAAAATTCAGCCACCCCATCCTGTCCTACATCTTCAAAACCATCTACACACCAGACACTCGAATCTGTATCTTCAACTTGACTTCTCTCCAGAACCCTGGATTATCTCAATATTTTTTGTTCACAAGTCCCACTGACAGCTCAAACTTCAGGCAACTATAAGAGGTACTATGTAATTTACTTTATCTTCTAAAAAGTGAATCACACCTGATACAATAGAGAGAAAGACACACACATCCAGACACGGCAAACTGTGCCACGTTAACGCTCAGCTTTTACCTGTGATTGGGAGCTTGGGCTTCAGGGTATATAACTGGGCAGGAGTTTGATGAGGGTTCATTCCATACCTCAAGGGCATCTGAGATATTCCTTTACTATATTCTTTCCTGAAGTAATCGGAAATTGCTTCATCATATCGTGCCGTGTGAGTGAAAGCCTAGAATAAGAGTTAAGATTTGTGAAAATAGCCGCAGTATTTCTGAAAGTGAGGTAAAAATGGTTATAAGTAGTATATATCAAACTACAACCCACAGCCCGCACACATGCCTGTGCAGGAAAGACACCAAATAATAATAAATAGCACAAAGAATTATTCCCTTTCCATTTCTCTTTCAATCTTTTGACAGACTACCTCTCTGATAGTTGGTCTTCGCATTTACAACAAAAGGATAGCAGCTCCAAGCAGAACCCTGGAGGGTGATGTAATCTGGCGAGAAGTGAGTACTGTTGGTTTTGCAAGCACTGCACTAGATAAAAGCATGTCCGTACCTTCAAGGCTAACTGGCGTCTTGTCTCCAAAGATGTGTCTTTGCTGTCGGAGCCCTGCATCTCTGAGGACACAGCCGCGTAGTCCTCTGGTTCACACACTACTGTCACTCGAGTGTGGTTTTTGGCTGCCGCTCTCAGCAGGGTTACTCCCCCTTTGAAGAACAAAAGACGATTTGCATTTTCCTATCAGTTTCACCTCTTTCAAATCAAGTCACTGTACGCATACGTACTTTCTACTATAATTCTTGCCTTAAAAATAAGAGAAAAATAAGCCAGATGAATCTCTAAACAGAGAAAGAGCTCAGAAAATATCGATGAATCGGTCATCCCAGAACACAATCTGGGGGCAGCGACTGTTTGCTAGGCCCTCAATAGGGAACGTCCAAGAGTCATCTTGTTTACAGTGTAAAGAAGTGTCTCCTCCAGCAGTCTTCAAATATGGTTTTTCTGACTTACCAATATCAATTTGCTCAACCGCCACTTCAACAGTTACAGCCGGAGAAGCCACCGTCTTTGCAAAGGGATACAGATTACAAACAACAACTCTAAAAACAAAGAGGAATTCAGCTGTCACTAAAAACTCAAACTTCCGTGGTTTACACACCTCAGTCAGTAGCTGTTAACATGACCAAACCCCTTAAGACCTAAAATATCAACTGTGAGCCTGACGTTTTAAAGTTCTAAAGTTACTTTGAAACATCAGGACCTCCCACATTTGCAAGAGCAGAGGTATACAGAAGGGGCTGTAGTCAGCAAATGCTCTCAATACACATTATTCCCTCCAAATCATATTGCAATGTTGCTGCTTGGGTCACCTTAGCTACCCACTGTCCTATCGAGCCATCAAAATTTAAAAACAAAATTTTAACTGAAATAAAATACAAAGCTACCGATAATATCCTCAATTTGGAATGTGATCACCATTATCTACGACATTGGATTTTACACTCTATTTCCAGTGGATTGTGTAAAATGATGAAAAATGATAGGTCATTCTAAAGGGGAAATATTTGTTTTGTCTTCAGAAAGGTCATACACAATAATGGTAAAAGGACAAAAGAGTAATTTAAAGGACAGCCCTGATCTAAAATTCACCACCAGTGAAACAGAGATCCACCCCTAGGGCTGCAATGTGAGGAGATATGTGGGCAGGTTCCCCAGTGAAATAAGCACAACTGGTAAAAACTAACAAAAAAAGAAAAACAGAAGGGGGGGTGGTGGGCAACACTTCCCAATGCCTGATACTGAAACCAGACAAAATGTCACACACACACAAAAAAACAACCAGAACAGTATCTTATGAATACGGACCAAAAAGTCCTTAACATACTACCAAATTGAATCCAGTAAAATATAAAAAGAAGTACACACTACAGCAAAGTATGGTTTATCCCACGACTGTAAGGTTGGTTTAATATCTAAAAGTCAATTATTGTAATAGCTATGTCAATAAAATAAAGGACAAAAACCACCTGATTGTCTCAATAGATGCACGGAAAGCATCTGATAAAACTAAACTCATTCATGATGAAAACAGTCAAAAATTAAGAATAGAACTTGCTCAACACGATACAGGATATTTAAAAAAAACAACCCACAGCTAACATCATACTTCAAGGCGAAAGACTGAAAGGTCTCCCCTAAGATCTGGAACAAGACAAGGATGTCCACTCTCACCACTTCTACTCAACCCTGTACTGGAGGTTCTAGCCTGGTCAATTAGCAAAGAAAATGAAATAAAAGGCACCAAGATTGGAAAAAAGTGATGCTATCTCTATTAGCAGGTGACATGATCTTGTATCTAGAAAATCCTAAGGAATTCACACAGAAAAATCATTAGCACTAATCAGTAAATAAGTTCAGCAGGGTTGTAGGATATAATCAATTGAACTTATACACACTAGTGAGGAACAATCCAAAAGTAAAATTAAGAAAACAGTTCTACGTACAATAGCATCAAAAACAAACAAATTTATGAATAAATTTAAGAAAAGAATATGACTTGTATCTTAAAAAGTACAAAACAATGTTGAAAGAAATTTTAAAAAATCTTTAGAAAGAGATGCCATGTTTATGGACTGGAAGACTTAATATTGTTAGGATGGCAATATTCCCCAAATTGATCTACAGATTCAAGATAATTCCTACAAAAATTCCAACGCCCCTTTTTGCAGAAATGGGCAAGCTGACCCTAAAATGCATATGGAAATGCAAGGTACCCTGAATACCCAAAACAATCTTGAAAAAGAAGAACAAAGCTGAAAGACTCACACTTATCACTTTCACAATTTACCGCAAAGATAATGGCGTGGTGCTGGCATAAAGGAGGTATAGATCAAGTGTACCAAGATCACTCAATGGGGAAAGAATAGTCTCTCCCACAAATGATGCTGAGACAACTGGATAGCCACATACTAAATAAAGCTGGACCACTACCTCACACCCACATATAAAAAAAGTAGCTTAAAAGGAATCAAAGACCTAAGCATAAAAGCTAAAACTAAAAAACTCTTAAAAGAAAACATAGGCATAAATCTTCATTATTCTGAATTATGAAATGGTTTCTTAGAAATAACACCAAAGGCACAGGCAACAAAAGAAAAAATATAGGTAAGTTGGATATTACCAAAATTTAAAACTTTTATGATGCTCAAAGGATACTATTAAGAAAATGAAAACAATCCACAGAATGGGATAAAATGAATTCTTACAACTCAATAATAAAAAATAAGTGACTCAATTAAAATGGGCATCTGAACAGACATTTCTCCAAAGGTATACAAATGGCTTATGCTCATGAAAAGATGCTCAACCTCATTAGGAAATGCAAATCATAATCACGAGATACCACATCATAGGATGGTTAGAATCAAAAATATCAATAACGAATGTTGCTGAGTATGTAGAAGTGAGAACTTTTGTACACTGCCGGTGGGAACGTAAACTGATGAAGCACTTTGGAAAATAATCTGGCAGCTCCTCAAAAGTTTAAACAGTTACCAGATGACCAAGAAATTCCACTCCCAGGTATATACCCAAGAGAAATGAAAATATATGTGCACACAAAAATTTGTACATGAATGTCCATAGCTGCATTATTCATAACATCCGAAAGTGCAAACAATCCAAATATCCATCAACTGATGAACTGATAAATGGGAGTATATCCATACAGTAAATTACTTTTCAGCAATAAAAAAGTGAATTGATATATGCTGTAACATGGATGAACCTTGAAAACATGCTAAGAAGCTAGTCACAGAGGACCATATATTATACAATTACACTGACATGCAATGTTCGTGTAAATCCAGAATAGAAAATACACTGGTGGTTGCCTACGTCGTTGGAGGAAATGAAGAATGAAAGTTAATGGGTAGAGTTTTTTTGGGGGGGAGGGTCAGGGTGGGAGGTGGGGTGATGAATATATTCTAACATTAACTGTGGTAATAATTGTACAACTCTAAATATACTAAATTACTAAACTACTGAATTATCTACTTTAAACTGGGGAATTGTATGGTACATGAATTAAGCTGAATAAAGCCGTTATACATATGTATTAAAAAGAAAGACTGAATATCATTATGCAAATAACTAAGTTACTTATATATATGACAATTTAGATCACAACTTCCTAAAAAAGCAAAGGTTGTTTAAGCATAATTATGTATTTTAGTAATATAAATTTGGCAAAATCAAAATGCTTATTTACCCACATACAATGTCACAAATGTCCTCAATAAATGTTTATAGTAAGTGATCAGGAAACTAAACCTAATGCTAACCTTGATCTTTAAAAAGAGACACCAGATTTGGCTTCTTTGTCTTTGATCCCTAATGTATTAAAAGTTCAACTTTGAATTTTTACCTTATAAGACTGAAATCAAGTCTGGCCATGTCAGCACTATCTTCTGGGATATTACGAGCCAAGATGCCTAATTTAACAAAGTTAGAGTATTAGGTTCAAAAAACAAGTCAGAATAAGGTACTTCTTTCCAACACAATCCCATCAATCAAGTTAAAGCCCCTAGCATTGCCTAATTAAGAATACCAGACAGTACAAATCTCAGATTAGTGGGTATACTTAAAAACGGTTTGCATCAGTTCCTGATTCCCTTTCTCTTGAGCAACAAAACATAAAAGGAATTTTCATATAACTGTTGTCAGTTCCATCACTCCATGTACTCCCATAAATACTGAAGCATTTTGAAAGAATTCCTTTGAAAGTCAGTTACACTGTGATGCTTTATTCTAAGTTTGGAATCATCATAAAAGTTTTTTCACACTCTAAAATCTAAGTATTTTCATTAACTCCAGCAGGAAATATCACACTCTAACTTATTTATCAGGCCAGGACTAATAGCAAGCAGAGGAATCCATCAAGTAACAAAGCAAACCAGATTTTAAACAGGTTCTAATGTATTATGAACTTTAGCAGCACATGTGACAAAACCAGCATAACCTCACAGATAATTTTTTTTTAAGCTATGACCTGCCTTTTTCCTTATTCCTTTGTTTATTCTACAGAGTAACTGATTGTTTTAAACTGAAGGTATCCGGGCTTCCCTGGTAGTGGTTGAGAGTCCACCTGCCGATGCAGGGGACGCGGGTTCGTGCCCCAGTCCGGGAAGATCCCACATGCTGTGGAGCGGCTGGGCCCGTGAGCCATGGCCGCTGGGCCTGCGCGTCCGGAGCCTGTGCTCCGCAACGGGAGAGGCCACGGCAGTGAGAGGCCCGCGTACCGCAAAAAAAAAAATACTGAAGGTATAAACCACTTACCAGCATGGACTGCAGGATGCAAGGTTTTCACACGCCCCCCTAACATTTCAGGAAATCCAGTTACCTCAGAGACGTCTCTGAAAACAGATAAACAGAATATTGCTGGTGCTTCTGCTGAGTTGTCATTTTACATTTTACACCATTCCAAAACATCTTCCAACATTTTTTCAGAGCCTGGTTTTTCAGAATTCAGAAAATGAATCATAAGCCATACTAATGAAATATTAAGAAATAAATGCAACTCACAAGTAATTTGGCAATATACAACAAAGTATTAATATTCTTATCTCAGAAACAGACTAAAGAAAAAGCAAGGATTTATTTTTATGATTAAACAAGCATAAAGACAGCAAAGTAAATGAGTGGGGCAATAAAAGATTGTTTAGTAAAGTGGTGTTGGTATTAGAATAACTGGTTAACACTATGCAAATACAGATTCCGAATCAAAAGTTTGAGCACTTTAATAAAAGAAGTACCAGAATTAAGTATGTGAGGAATGCTTTCAAAACATTGAACAAAGGACTGATCTATGTAAATTTAAAAACTTTTTACTCAATACATGAAAAGAAAAAGCTGGAAAAAGATAATCACAAAACATGACAAAGGGACACATAAAAGACAGCATTTCAGTATCAATCCATATCACCAAACTGACCTGAACCCTCTCTGCCTGAATTTACAAGCAAATTTTTAAAAACCCACAATATGTGAAAAAAGCAACAAGCAAGACCATCTATCTTCTGTATGAGCTATGAAATAAAAAAAATATGCTTATAAAAACACTGGAAGGAAACACATCAACATGTTGAACATGGTTACCAGAGATGCTAAGGGAAGAGAGACTGAATCTTCAGAGTTGAATTTTAATGATGTCAACAGTTTCACTAACGAGCCAGTCAAAACGGATCATATGCATCCTGCAAATCACAACTTCCCTCTTGCCCAACAGACAGTCCACCTAAATTAATCTGTTGTGGCTGAGGAGGGCTCTGAAATGAGGACTCTGGGGGTCCCAACTCCTTACTCTGTAAATATGAACAGAAGTTACTAAATTTCTCTGGGCCTCATCTCCCTCTTCCACAAAGGTGGTTAAGTAGTTTACCAATCTCACAGCCTGGCTGGGAGGAATAAATAACGTTATTTTACTCAGTGCTTGGAATACATTACTTTCTGGTCAACGTCATCACACTAGGTTCTGATTGGACTTAACTTAGAAAGCAAGTTGTGCCTTACCTGACTGCCAGACCAGCATCTCTGAGAGCTTTTGCAGTCCCTCCAGAAGCGATCAGATGCAAACCCACAGAAGCTAGGTTCCTGGCAAATTCCACAAGGCCGGTTTTGTCAGAGACACTCAATAAGGCTGAAACAGAAAACATTTCTCATCACTCGCTGTACACATTACATTCCTCAAGGCCGGGGAGGCGGGGTGGGCAGTCGGGAATCTCAAGGCCCTCACTACTCAGACCTTGACCGGGGGCCGGGCCTGCCGCCAGCGAACCGCACTTCCGCGGGCCGGGGCCTAGCAGACCGCAGCGCCGCCTCCCACCCTGCCGGGCCCCCGCAGCTCCCGCCCGGCCGCCGCCATTGCCGGGGTGAGAGTGCCGCGGGGCACGGATGCCGATGGCGCGGCACCTCCAGGGCGCCAAGGGACTCACCGAGCTGGCCGGGTGCCATGGCTGCAAGCGGCAAGGCCCCGGGGAGCGCGGGGCACAAAAGCGGAGACGCCACGTGCGGAAGGAGGGGCGGTGCGGCCAGAATTTACGCCGGAAGGAGGCGGGGCGGACCCGGTGGGCGCCTGATCCGTCACGTGACCCAACCCGCCCCCTGTTCAATTTCAGACGCGAAATTGGAGCCGCAGGGTTGTAAGGGAATGCGGGGTGGGGTGCGGTGCAGCTGGCTTCCTAAATCCAGAACTGGAAGGGATCACCACCTACAGTCTCACACTCCGAGAGTGATTTGTCCCTGCCCACAAAATGTGGTCGCCCGAAGCCTCGGGAGCTAACTCCTGTTGCCCAGGGCAGCCTGTCCCGGAGGCTGATCAAAGCGTCAGAAGCCCTGACGGAGGAATCAAGAAAAACACAAGGAAAAGTTCTTGGAGCAGCAAAGCTGGAAAGCATCTTGGCAATCATCTGCTTTCCTCCCGTTTCAATATATTAAAAAAAGTAAAACGAAGGTCTAAAGATTAAGTGACTCCACAGTTCCCAGAGGCAAAATGAAGTGAAATTGACATTCATTTGAGTTTTAGATTCCACCTTATACAATAGCCTGAAATCTGCTTATGAAAGGTGGTGTCTTCTGGCAAATCGGTAAATATTTTAACTCAAGCCTGGATAAGAGGAATGATAATGGTTGGGGTGGGGGCGAGGGGAATGCCATTTTTTATTTTGGCCGCGCCTTGAGGCTTGAGGGATCTTAGTTCCCCAACGGGGATTGAACTCGGCTTCCCGCAGTGAAAGCACCGAGTCGTAACCGCTGGACCGCCAGGGAACTCCGGGGGATGCTCTTCTTAATCCATGAAAAATAGGGAAAGCAAAACTGAACACATTCACTTCTTTTTGAAAATAACATCTTTGCCACAAAATATACACATGTTGCTGTCTAAAGAAATCTTCTAAAAATGTTCCTTGTTAGAATTATATTACAAAATAATAGTGCTGCCTATCTTTTATACTCTGTCTTGGGCTCACAGCTGCAGAAAAAAAAAGTCTTCTCTTACCCACATGCTATTTATTTCTGTTTTTCCTCTTCCCCAATTCTTCCAGTCTCTTCTTTACTCCGCAAAGTGAATACCTATTGGCTAGAATCAAGGGCTGTATTTTATAACCTCTGAATACATGAACACTTTGCTCTGAATATTTCTCACATTTCTAAGAGAAATATATTAAGATTATAATGGTGTCTTCAGAGTGTGTTTGCCAACTTTTAATTTAAAAAGACAAAAAGTTCATAGCTTGTAATAAAGGAAATTTCCCTGGCCAGTCACTGTAGGTTTTTATAGGATACAAAAAGCAGAAAATAATGCACAGATTTAGTGATAAGAGGAAAATAAACAGCACTTAGGCACTGGGCATTTTTCCTGCATGTGAATTTCAAGTATTCAATGTAATAAATATTTATTGATCCCTGTCTGCCTGAATGGCAGAAATACAGTGTCAGAAAGACAAAGATGAATATCAATTAATCACTGTTCTCAAGGAGCTCATGATGGAATGTAAGTGTAGCAACATAGTTAGGTACAACTAGAAAATACTAATAGAAAGAGAAAACATGGGATTAAACTGATTTTTGTAGAGGTCCTTTGGAATGCTGCCATATATACTAAAAAAGAATGAACTGTGGGTTCCAGACCAAGACACAACTCTCTTCATTTAATGATGTTTGCTAAGATTAGTTCTAACTAATCCTGCCATAGTATTAAAGTTCAGACTTGATAACTATCTCATATGTTAATGGCAAGAGGAGTAAATGAATTTACTAGCTTTGTGATCCTGACCACATCACTACATCTTTGAGGACCTTAGTTGCCTTGTGTGTAATAAAGGCATAATTTTGTTCTGTAAGCTTTAGATTGTAAGATGCAAATTAATTTATTGAAAGTACAAAGTGACTTTATAGTGAAGTGACTAATAAGGGTAACAAAGAAGCATATTTCCTTCTTGGTTCATTCCCTTGATATAGTTGACTAAGTGTGTATCTCTCTGGACTTCATAGTATGCCCTCCTTAAAAATGCTAGTCACAAGCAAGCTAGTGTGTCAGAAATGAAACGAGAGATATTTTCATAAAGATGTGGACTCACCTTCTAAGGGTCTATCACTAGCATTCCTGTTCCAGACAGACAGAAAAGAACATGCGTGCACTATAATGATTATATTTTCATTGCTTCTCTTCTTACTTCACACCCCTCCCAAAGGAAGCTTAAAGAATCTGAAATCATCTTTATATATCTAAAAACATTTGATATGTTTATAAGTAATTTCAATTTCTCAAGTGTGCTATTATCTGTTTTTCTTCTATGTTGTTTATTCTTTGTGTAAACTTATCATTTCCTCCAAAAAGCCTCCATTCTACTCCCAAATCTGTGAACTCCTACTAGACTCTAAGGATTAGTAAGGCTGCTCATTTGCGGCCAACTTGCTCTAAGGGTTTACCACTCACATGGATATAGTCTGCCATATAAAGTGATTCCCAGGAGCTTGGATAATCAGATTAATGCATTAAGGATTGTCAATAAAATTTCTCTCTAATTTAGAGGTTAAACTATCTTATGACATATTAATGAATTTGAACATTTTCCTTGAAGGTTCTAGTGAAACAGGAGGGAAGGGGGGGCAGGGCACAACCTTTAAAAGAATGACATAGCTTGAGGACATGACATAAACTGATTAGAACCAAATAGATCCAAGATGGCTAGACCTTGAGCCTCAGTCTAGATGGCTAGAGCTTGAGCTCATTGTAACACATCAGGAAGCAAAATGACACACCCATAGGCGCCATGACAGTTCCAAGGCAGACCATAAAGGTCAAAAAGTGGGCGGTGGCCTAATTCCTAGAAATCCCCACTCCTTTCCCAAAATAGATGGAATACTCCTCCCACTCAGCCTGTGAAATTACCCACCCCTATAAAAGCTGAAAACCCCCATACCCTGGTGCCATCTCTCGCCTTCTGAGATGGCCCACACTCTGTCTGCGGAGTGTGTTTCTCTCTAAATAAATCCACTTCTTACCTATCACTTTGTCTCTCACTGAATTCCTTCTGGGACAAGACATCAAGAACCTGAGCTTCATTAAGTCCTGAGACCAGGTGTGTGATCTCAGTTAAAAGACCGTGGGTTCAAGTCCCAATCTGAGTTGCACGGTTTCAGTAGGGGTGTTCTGAAATGTAAAGTTGGCAAACATACAAAGAATGAATTAGAAGAGCTATAATCAGAAAAACCACTTAAGAAATCACACAAACCCTAATCAAAGACCTGAAAGCATGGAAAAGGAGAGATTGACTGGAGAGAAAATCAGGGGTAAAACCTACAGCACATGGAGATAAACTGCATAAGGGAAACATGAAGTGGAAAGAAATAAGGGAGGCTCCACCATTTCTAGCTTGGCCATCTGAGTTGCTGGTGAAGCAAATCACTAACATTAAAAAAGAGAAAGAGGGGGCTTCCCTGGTGGTGCAGTGGTTGAGAGTCCGCCTGCCGAAGCAGGGGACACGGGTTTGTGCCCCGGTCCGGGAAGATCCCACATGCCATGGAGTGGCTGGGCCCGTGAGCCATGGCTGCTGAGCCTGTGCGTCCAGAGCCTGTGCTCCACAACGGGAGAGGCCACAACAGTGAGAGGCCCGCATACCGCAAAAAAAAAAAAAAAAAAAAGAGAGAGAGAGAGAGAGAGAGAAAGAACAGTTTGGGTGTGTGTCTATTTTTATTTGAGGTCAACGTGAGCATTTGGGTAAATTTGCGTTTCTGTTACCAAGGCTGTTGCGCCAGATCCTACCGCAGCCCCTCCCTCGAATGGAAACCAATTATTCTTATATTCTTATATAATTATATTCAATTATATTCTAAGTTTCAGGAGGAAGCTGCAAAGAGAAAAAAAAACAAGAACTAGTTAGAACCATCTATGCCCAAGATGGTGGAAGATTTGACTTCCAGTAGACCTTGAGCCTCATTATACGATCATTGTAACACATTAGTACGCTAAATGACACATCCACCATTGCCATGACAACAACCCCAAAAGCCCATACAAAGACTGAAAAGGAGTGTTGCATCATTCCAAACCACACCCCTGTTCTTGGATAACTCATGAATATTCCTCCCATTTTTTTCCAATTCCCTTGCTTTTACCTCAACCTTCCTATATATCTGGTGTCTCCGCCCGAATTGGGTTGAGAAGTTGATTTGTGAACTAGGTTCTTGCTTCTCTATTATTTGGCTATTGAATAAAAGCTTGTACTGTTCCAGTCTCAGCCTTTGCTGTTGGCTGCGTGAATCTGATTGGAAAAACAACTTCCCTGGCCGAGACAAGGGGTCTTGGCTTGGGGCTAGGACCCTGGCATGTGTCTAGCTGACCAATTTGGTAACATATCTAGATGTTGATTTTGAAGTATAAATAACAAAATGAAAATATACAGTAAGTTTTTGGGAATACAAATGCAAATCAGGAATGGACATGAGGCTAAAGATAAATAGATTTGGAAATTTAATGACACTGAAGTAGCAGTTGAAGACTGAAAGATGATAAACTGGCTTACTTAGGCCCAGCAAATAGCTTAAGTCAGAAGGCCAAAGAAAGAAAATAAGCAAACACTTAATGCCCTAGAGTGCATGTGGATTTTAACCATTTAGCCTTCGTATAATTAATACAATGGCTGATAGAGTAATACAAAATTGGTATTACGGCAAGTGTTCATCTGGTGAATACTTATTGAAGATGATATTCATTCACTCACAAATTCATTCAAAAAATATTTACTGGTGGCTTACTATGCAATGAGGATGCAAAGGTGGACCAAACAGATTAAAAAAAAGAAATCTCTGCCACCAAAGAGTTTATATCTCAGAGGAGGAGATGATAGTCAATAAACAACAGAAATGCATAAAATGTACAGTGTGTTGGATACGGAGACACTTCATCCCTGTGGGAAAAAATAAAGCAGGGAAGAGGGTAGGACAGAAGAGGCCTGCAATTTTAAGTAGGCTCAGCAGAGAATTTCATACTGAGAAGGTACATTTGACTAAAGAACTGATGATGGGGGAGGGGTAGGAAGTCATAAGGTATTTGGCAGAGACTGTTCCAGGCAGAGAGAATAGCAAGTGCAGCGGCCCTGCATGAGGGTGTGCCTGTCAGGTTTAAGGAATGGCAGGGAGGGCAGTGTGGCTGCAACAGAGGGAGCAATACTAAGAAAGAAGGAGCAATGTCAGCAGTCAGATTGTACAGGGCTTTCTGGGCCACTGTAAAGACTTTGGCTTTTACACTGAGACGGGAAGCTGCTGGAGAGCTTTGAGCAGGAGTGAGGTCTAGCTTGTGTTTTAACATGTTCACTCTAGTTGTGCAAGAGTGAAGGTGAAAGCAAGGAGATCCCTAGAGAGACTCCCTGTGCTATGCGGCTGTTTCCCACTAGCTAACTATTCTACATTTGGTAGTGTATATATGTCGATGCTACTCTCACTTTGCCCCAGCTTCCCCCTCCCCTCGTGTCCTTAAGTCCATTCTCTATGTCTACATCTTTATTCCTGACCTGCCTCTCGGTTCATCAGTACCTTTTTTTTTTTTGAGATTCCATATATATGTGTTAGCATACAATATTTGTTTTTCTCTTTCTGACTTACTTCACTCTGTATGATTGACTCTAGGTCCATCCACCTCACCACAAATAACTCAGCTACATTTCTTTTTATGGCTGAGTAATATTCCATTGTATATATGTGCCACATCTTCTTTATCTATTCATCTGTCGATGAACTAATACCTTTTAAATAAGTAAGTGTTTGCTAGAAGAAGAGATAGGGGAGTAGAGACTGTATTCAAGAGAGGAGAAACCAGTATGTGCAAAGGTCAAGAAGGGAAGATTACCATCTACGGACAAAAGTGGAAGAAGCCTTGTATATCTCAAATGTAGAAAGTAAGGGGCAGAGTTATAGCTGGGGTATTGGAATGGGTCTATTTGAATAGTGAATTTTAGTCTTATTTCTAAGGGTAATGATAATAAGCAACTGAAGAGTTTTAAGTAAGAAATCAACTCAACAGATTTGAATTAAAAAAAAAACCTTCTGTTTGCTGTGTGGAAAATAGTTTGGAAGGAAACTGGAGGGGATGTAGGCAATGACAAAGAGAAATTGATAGTAGTTTAGATTAAGGTAGTGACAATAGTGATGGGGAAAAGTGAATAGACTCAAGTAATGTTTAGGAGGTAGAATCAATAGCATCAGTGAATGACAGGATGTGGCAAATGAGAGAAGAAAGAATCTTAGATAACTACAGTTTTCTCTTTTGAGTAACTGCCATTAACTGAGATGGGGACACTGATAAAAGGACAGGTGACAGTGGGGGGGGTGGTTGTGGTGGGAGGGGGTGGGAGATAAGGAACTCTGTTTAGGACATATTACGTTGGAGGTTTCTGACAAAGTTGTTAATGGAAATGACAAAGAGAAGTCTGGCCTGGAGATGTCAGTCTGGCCCCTCAGCATATCAATGGTAGTGAAATTTCCCTGGATGAGGAAATTTGGGGAAGGGGATTGCCGAGTGAAAAGAGGGCTTTGGACAAAGTGTTCAGGACAAAGCTTAAGATGTCACGAAAGCCAAGGACAGAAAGTAAAAAAAAGCTGTCAAATATTTTAACTATTGTTGGAAAGCAACACGAAGACGTAAAAGTGACTGTTGCGATTAGCATTGTTGTCATTGTCAAGGTCAATCGTGGTGTTGGTAAGATCAGCTTCAGTGGAGTGGTGGTAGCAGAAGCCAGGCAGGAGGAAGAATGCCAGGCAATACTGAAATGCGTCTGATGTTGATGATGGTGAATTTATAGAGATTGTTGAAATATGTGATTTTCCTCTAGCAGCTTGGTAGTCCTCATACAGACACAAAGAAGGCGGATGGTTCATTTCATCCAGGATTGGGGTTTTGACAGGAGGATGAGAAAAGAACAGGAGTCAATGGACTTTGGTATTTTGGTAAGTGTGATTGACTTGATGGGCCATGAAATATAAGCTGGGTAGGGAGAGAAGTAAAAGCCAAGAGGAAGGCTGTAGCATGTGAAGATGAAGAACAATTAGGGGTCATGCAAACCTGGAAGGATGGAAGCACTGTTTTAGAGAGTGGGTTTATAGGGTGGAGCAGTCTTGGGTATTGACAATATTCAGAGTGTCACCATGGGAGTGGGAAGTTAAGGTGGAGTGTGGGGAAGGTCATTGGGATGCCCAGGACTGTGCCAGTTTATGTCTCTTCTTCTAGGGTACTTGTTAATACCACCAACTTTTACTTTCAAAAGCATGCCTATTTGGACAATAAATTGTATGGTCCAAATGAAGTTTTATCATTTTGATAATAACTGAATAATATGTAACTCTATACGAAATACCAATTCTAGTAATATATTAGGTAGGAATTTCTTAAAGGCAGTTATAATGGATTATGTTCATAAATTCATATTACATTTAACATTTTCAGGTATCTTTTTTCATTTTGGCAGTTACTTTAGCTCCTCTACATATTTAAGGAATTTAAAATTAAAGCCAAATTATTATTTTCAATATTGATACTAAGAATTGACTCAGACAAGAATCAACAGCAAAAATGGGGCTCCAGCTACTATGCAGTGTCTTTTTAGATAATGGACATTCTGGGCTAAGATTTACAAAAAAGTCCTTTAGTTTTTATTTAGTTTTGATGATCAAAGTTCCTTTTCCAATCACCTGCTGAGCAGCCCAGTCCACAGTTGGAATTGGCCTTTTCCTTGTCAGTCTTCCTATCTTATTCCTCCCAGATATAACTGCCTGGATTTTCAAGTATCTGCTAATGCCCTGGGTCTTTCTGGTCATCCCCACCCAGCTGCTGAGTTCCTCTGCCACTTATCTTTGATTACTGGTGTCACACATTTGTCAGAACTGGGGCTGAAGATTACCACTTAACCTCAGCCTCCATCATATTTCACCCTTGACTAATAGTCACCATCAGTTTTTGTAGATTTTATACAGTTTTCTCAGTACCTGAACTGCTGCTATCCTATGTTTTCAAAAATAAGATATCATAATGAATTAATCCCAAGATAAAACAAATAGCTTTTATGTTTTTTCTTCTAAAGGCTTTCTTGATCACTCCCTTTCCCACATAGATTAATTCTTTCTTCTCTTATCCTGGAGCTTACTTTAATTGTAACACCTTTAACATTATACTGCATTAATTTCTTTGTAAAACTGTCTACCTCATTACATTTGATAGACAGGGACTATGTTTTATTTTTCTGTCTTTACCTGAATGCCTAATAAAATAACTAGTAAACAATAGGCATTAACCGTCGAGCTTAAAAGATGGGGCTCTACGACCCTCTATGCTTAATCTTTGTCATCTCAAATTCATAGACACCATCACTCATTCACAGAGATCTTGGCACCAGGCTTACAGTCTTTCTACCTCAACTCCTATGATTATCTTGGTGACATCAATATCCCCATCAATGACCCATTCAATGTCCTGGTCTTTGAGGTCCTTGACTCTAAGTATAAAAAAGATATCTTGGGCTTCCCTGGTGGCTCAGTGGTTAAGAATCCGCCTGCCAATGCAGGGGACACAGGTTTGACCCCTGGTCCAGGAAGATCCCACATGCCATGGAGCAACTAAGCCTGTGCGCCACAACTACTGAGCCTGTGAGCTACTGAGCCCCCTTGCCACAGCTACTGAAGCCTGTGCACCTAGGGGCCATGCTCTGCAACAAGAGAAGCCACAACAATGAGAAGCCTGCACACTGCAACAAAGAGTAGCCCCCCGCTCGTTGCAACTAGAGAAAGCCTTCATGCAGCAACGAAGACCCAATGCAGCCAAAAGTAAAAATAAATTTTAAAAAAGATATTTTAAAAGCTCTAAATCAATACTAATTTTGTGGGCAAAATTTTCTGGGTAAAATTCCTTGGAATTTTCCTGGATTAACTCCTAACAAGATATTATTAAAACTGGTATTCCAACGTGAATTCTACTTACTAATGGCATTGGAGCCAAGTGAAAAATATTCTTAGGTGAATTATAGCTTACTGCCCAAATCAGCACAGACCTGACAATCTCTGCCTTTTGAATTGGATTGTTTAGCCCATTCACATTTAATGTTATTATTGATATGTTTGAATTTATGTCTGCCATTTTGATATTTGTTTTCTATGTCTCATGTCTTGTTTTGTTCCTCTGCTCTTTCATTACTGTGTTCTTTTGGATTAAGTGGATATTTTCTAATGTACAATTTTAATTCCTTTACTGACTTTTAGTTATATTTTAAAGTCATTTTCCTCAGTGGTTGCTCTAGGGATTATGACGCACCTCTTAATTTATCAGAAATTACTTCAGATTTATACTAACTTAATTCCAATGAGATCTAGAAGACTTGCTCCATTATAGTTCCTTTTCTTGTTACAAATCCAACAATGCAGTGTAATAATCATGGTTTTATGTAATCATATGACCTTTGAAGAAATTAAGAGAAGAAAAAATATATTTACCAAGTTTTTATGTTAACAATCTTATTAGCCATTTCCAGTACTTTTATTTCTTTTTGTGGATTTGAGTCACTGTCTGATTTCACTTCCTTTTCTCACTATAGCTTCCTTCTTCCTCACTTCTTTGTCTTGTTAAATATACTATATCTTTATATGCTATCAGCCCCCAAATTCAATTTTTTAGGAATTATTTTATGCTATTTAAAAAAAATCAATTAGGAGAAGACAAATTAAATTATACTATCTTTTGTAGTTACTACATAATTGCTTTTACTGGTACTCTTTGTTTTTTCATGTGCATTCGGATTACACTCTGATGTTACTTCCTTTCTGTCTAAAGAAATTCATTTAGTATTTTTTGCAAGGCGGGTCTGCTAGCAGCAAATTTTTTCAGTCTGTTTATCTGGGAATATCTTTCTTTCTGTCTTCATTTTCAGATGGTAGTTTTCCTACATGTAGGATTCTTGCTTGGCAACTTTTTTTTTCTTTAAGTACTTTGAATATGTCCTAACTGCCTTCTGGTCTCCCTTGTTTTTGACAAATCAACTACTAATCCTATTGGAATTCTCTTGTACATGATGAATCATTTTCTTTCGCTGCCTTTAAGATTTTTCTCATTGTCTTTGGATTTTAACATTTGACTATGATATACCTAGCTGTGGATGCCTTTGGTTTTACCCTACTTAGAGTTCATGTGTAAATTAACGTTTTCATCAAATTTGGGAAGTTTTCAGACATTATTTCTTCATATATTTATTTCTGTACCCATCTCTCTCTCCCCTTCCTCTAGTATGTCCATTATACACATATATAATGGTGCCCCATATTTTCTAAGGTTCTGTTTATTTTTTTCATTCTCTTTTCTTTCTGTTCTTCAGATTGTATAATCTGTATGGATCTATCTTTAAGTTCACTCATTGTTTCTCTGCCAGCTCTTATCTACTGTTGAATGCCTCTAGTGAATATATCATTTCCATTATTGTATTTTTCAACTCTAGAATTTTCATTTCATTCTTTTTAAAATAATTTCTATCTTTTTATTAATATTATTATTTCAATGAATTTTCATCATACTTTAATTCTTTAAACATGATTTCTTTTAGTTCTTTGAACATATTTACAATAACTACTTTAGTTTTGCCTGCTATCCCAAATTTGGGCTTCCTCAAAGGTAATTTCTGTTGTCTGTTTTGTTTTGTTTTTTAAACTAGGACACTTTTGTGAATGCAAGTCATTGTTATTTAATAAATACACTGGGGCAAAATGAATAAACTCTCATGGTCCTGGTAAAACTGGGATGTAAGGTTACACTTAAAATGCAATGTGACACTTGATAAACTTGACAAATTGAGATTACCAATATTTCCTTCTGGATTTCTATATCCAGAAATGATGTATTTCTGAGACACATAAATCTTTGTTCAGAAAGGAATATATAAGTTTAGGAACTTGACTTGATATAGATAAATACCTTGATACTTTCTATTGGGGAAAATCCTAAAAGTCAAAAATTAAAAAGTGTGCGTACAGTTACTGCGTGTGGCACATCCTTGGTTTCCTACTCAAAATTTCACTTCCCCCTACTTCTTATTGGCAGAACCTCAATTTTATTCCAGTTTACCCCTTTAAGAAGATCATATACTTATGGAAGGAGCTTTTAATTATAATCACATTTCCCTTGGCAGTGATGGGTTTATGGGTGCATATATGATCAATTTTGGGGATAATAAAACATGCAGAAGATCTATTGGAGGGTCTTTTTAAAAATCTCTTAGAGGCTCAAGGAAGACGTAACCCCTTTTCTTCTGTGGGATATGACTCTTAGAGCATGGCAACAACCTTTTAACTACCTCTTTTAACTATAAGATCTACCTTGAGGCCAAAGAAAGATGAGAGTAGTCTGCGCTTTTGATGCCATCATGACGCCTCTGAATTAAGCAAATCTTGAGCCACTCCCACATTCAAACTTCTTATTACTTGAGTAAGTCAATGTCTTTTTTTTAAGCCAGTTGATTTCGAGTCTTCTATACAAGTATTTTAAAATGTTCTAAGAGATTTTTAAAAATTAAATAATTGTTTCAGAAAGAGACTAGCAAAGGATAGGACTCATTCACACTTAACACAGTGTGTGGTTGACTTGAACTGTCTCATCCTGGTCTGTCCAATATGGTAGCCACTAGCTACATATGACTATTGAGCACTTGAAATGTGCCTAGTTTGAACTAAGAGGTAAGTGTAAAATAAACACCATCATTTGAAGACTTAGAACCAAAATAATAAGACATATAAAATATGTCTAATAATTTTAATTGATTACATGTTTAAATGACAATATTTAGGACATATTGGGTTAAATAAAATATATTATTTAAATTAATTTTACTTTTTTTTCTTTTTACTTTATTTTCAGGATATTTTTTGATGTGGACCATTTCTAAACTCTTTATTGAATTTGTTAAAATATTGCTTCTGTATTATGTTTTGGTTTTTTGGCCACGAGGCATGTGGGATCTTAGCTCCCCCACCAGGGATGGAACCCACGCCTCCTGCATTGGAAGGCAAAGTCTTAACCACTGGACCACCAGGGAAGTCCCTCTTTTTCCTGTTTTTAATGTGACTATTAGAAAATTGAAAACAACTTATGTAGTTTCCATTATATTTCTACTGAACAGCACTGATCTAGACAAAATCAAAGAATTGTCACATCACTTCCCAATTGGGGTAAGGTACAGAATTCCTTGACATGCATTATACTTGAAGCTTTATATACAATTTATATAGCAACATTCAAACATAAATTGCAAATTTTAGGAATTATCTGAAATTAGAAATGTGGTGTACTTGAGTTTGTCAGAATTCTTAGAATTTCCAGAGACTTAGGATTGATTATAGAAAATCTAGTCTACCTAAATTCAGGATTTAGGTACCATATCTTTCAGATATATTCTTTGTATCTTCCTCCTGTCTCTGAAATATTAAATAATGTTCAGGGAAAATGTATGTTGTATTACTTCAATTCTCTAGATCAGAAATCTAAGTTCCTTTGAGTCTAAAATCCTAGATTTTGAGTTCTGTGATAAGGAATGTTTCTAACAACAGAAAAAGCTAAATTAAAATTTGACTTTAAAAACCTAATCTTCATTAGAAAAAAATAGAAATAGAACACAGCTTGATATAGACTCTCCTTATGTTCCTATAGGACTTAAAGGAAGTGCCTTTTTTTCTCATGCTGAAAAGTGATCATCATGTGAAAGCGTTGTTTCCTTTCAGGGTTGCTTGCCAACATGCCAGTTTTTAAATTTGGAAATAAAATAGTTGAATATATGCTACTGAACACAAGTTTGTGTGTCTGATGCACAGTGAGGCCAAACAAACTGAAATGTTGGAGTCTGGAGCAGAGAAAGGTTTATTGCAGGGCCAAGCAAGGAAAACGGATGGCTCATGCTCAAAAACCCCGAACTCGGGGCTTCCCTGGTGGCGCAGTGGTTGAGAGTCCGCCTGCCGGTGCAGGGGACACAGGTTTGTGCCCCGGTCTGGAAAGATCCCACATGCCACGGAGCAGCTGGGCCCGTGAGCAATGGCTGCTGAGCCTGCGCGTCCGGAGCCTGTGCTCCGCAACGGGAGAGGCCACCACAGTGAGAGGCCCACGTACCGCAAAAAAAAAAAAAAAAAAAAAAAGACACAGGCTTGCTGAATGGATACAAAAACAAGACCCATATATATGCTGTCTACAAGAGAACCACATCAGACCTAGGGACACATACAGACTGAAAGTGAGGGGACGGAAAAAGACATTCCATGCAAATGGAAATCAAAAGAAAGATGGAGTAGCAATACTCATATAAGATAAAATAGACTTTAAAATAAAGAATGTTACAAGAGACAAGGAAGGACACTACATAATGATCAAGGGATCAATCCAAGAAGAAGATATAACAATTATAAATATATATGCACCCTACATGGAGCACCCCAATACATAAGGCAACTGCAACAGCTATAAAAGAGGAAATCAACAGTAACACAATAATAGTGGGGGAGTTTTAACACCTCACTTACACCAATGGACAGATCATCCAAAATGAAAATAAATAAGGAAACAGAAGCTTTAAATGACATAATAGACCAGGTAGATTTAATTGATATTTACAGGTTATTCATTCTATCCAAAAACAGCAGATTACACATTCTTCTCAAGTGTGCATGGAACATTCTCCAGGATAGATCACATCTTGGGTCACAAATCAAGGCTCAGTAATTTGAAGAAAATTGAAATCATATCAAGCATCTTTTCTGACCACAACGCTATGAGATTACAAATGAATTATACAGAAAAAAACGTAAAAAACACAAACACATGGAGGCTAAACAATACGCTACTAAATAACCAAGAGATCACTGAAGAAATCAAAGAGGAAATCAAAAAATACCTAGAGACAAATGACAAAGAAAACACGATGATCCAAAACCTATGGGATGCAGCAAAAGCAGTTTTAAGAGGGAAGTTTATAGCTATACAAGCCTACCTCAAGAAACAGGAAAAATCTCAAATAAACAATCTAAACTTACACCTAAAGGAACTAGAGAAAGAAGAACAAACAAAACCCAAAGTTAGCAGAGGGAAAGAAATCATAAAGATCACAGCAGAAATAAATGAAATAGAAACAAAGAAAACAAGAGCAAAGATCAATAAAACTAAAACCTGGTGCTTTGAGAAGATAAACAAAATTGATAAACCATTAGCCAGACTCATCAAGAAAAAGAGGGAGAGGACACAAATCAATAAAATTAGAAATGAAAAAGGAGAAGTTACAACAGACACCGCAGAAATACAAAGCATCCTAAGAGACTACTACAAGCAACTCTATGCCAATAAAATGGACAACATGGAAGAAATGGACAAATTCTTAGAAAGGTATAACCTTCCAAGACTAAACCAGGAAGAAACAGAAAATATGAACCCACCAATCATAAGTAATGAAATTGAAACTGTGATTAAAAATCTTCCAACAAACAAAAGTCCAGGACCAGATGGCTTCACAGGTGAATTCTTTAAAACATTTAGAGAAGAGCTAACACCCATACTTCTCAAACTCTTCCAAAAAATTGCAGAGGAAGGAACACTCCAAAACTCATTCTATGAGGCCACCATCACCCTGATACCAAAACCAGACAAAGATGTCACAAAGAAAGAAAACTACAGGCCAATATCACTGATGAACATAGGTGCAAAAATTCTCAACAAAATACTAGCAAACAGAATCCAACAACACATTAAAAGGATCATATACCATGATCAACTGGGATTTATCCCAGGGATGTAAGGATTCTTCAGTATATGCAAATCAATCAATGTGCTACACCATATTAACAAACTGAAGAATAAAAACCATATGATCATCTCAATAGATGCAGAAAAACCTTTTGACAAAATTCAACACCCATTTATGATAAAAACTCTCCAGAAAGTGGGCATAGAGGGAAGCTACCTCAACATAATAAAGGCCATATATGACAAACCCACAGCAAACGTCATTCTCAATGGTGAAAAACTGAAAGCATTTTCTCTAAGATCAGGAACAAGACAAGGATGTCCAATCTCACCACTCTTATTCAACATAGTTTTGGAAGTCCTAGCCACGGCAATCAGAGAAGAAAAAGAAATAAAAGGAATACAAATTGGAAAAGAAGAAGTAAAAGTGTCACTGTTTGCAGATGATATGATACTATACATAGAGAATCCTAAAGATGCCACCTGAAAACTACTAGAGCTAATCAATGAATGTGGTAAAGTGGCAGGATACACAATTAATGCACAGAAATCTCTTGCAGTCCTACACACTAATGATGAAAAATCTGAAAGAGAAATTAAGAAAACACTTCCATTTACCACTGCAACAAAAAGAATAAAATACCTAGGAATAAACCTACCTAGGGAGACAAAAGACCTGTATGCAGAAAACTATAAGACACTGATGAAAAAAATTAAAGATGATACCAACAGATGGAGAGATGTACTATGTTCTTAGATTGGAAGAATCAATATTGTGAAAATGACTCTACTACCCAAAGCAATCTACAGATTCAATGCAATCCCTATCAAATTAACAACGGCATTTTTTACAGAACTAGAACAAATCATTTTAAAATTTGTATGGAGACACAAAAGACCCCGAATAGCCAAAGCAGTCTTGAGGGAAAATAACGGAGCGGAAGGAATCAGACTCTCTGACTTCAGACTATACTACAAAGCTACAGTAATCAAGACAATATGGTACTGGCACAAAAACAGAAATATAGATCAATGGAACAGGATAGAAAGCCCAGAGATAAACCCATGCACCTATGGTCAACTAGTCTATGACAGAGGAGGCAAGGATATACAATGGAGAAAAGACAGTCTCTTCCATAAGTGTTGCTGGGAAAACTGGACAGCTACATGTAAAAGAATGAAATTAGAACACTCCCTAACACCATATGCAAAAATAAACTCAAAATGCATTTGACCGGACACTATAAAACTCTTAAAGGAAAAGATAGGAAGAACAGTCTTTTACATAAATCACAGCAAGATCTTTTTTGATCCACCTCCTAGAGTAATGGAAATAAAAACACAAATAAACAAATGGGACCTAATGAAACCTCAAAGCTTTTGCACAGCAAAGGAAACCATAAACAAATGAAAAGACAACCCTCAGAATGGGAGAAAATATTTGCAAACGAATCAACAGACAAAGGATTAATCTCCGAAATATATAAACAGCTCGTGCAGCTCAATAATAAAGAAACAAACAACCCAATCCAAAAATGGGCAGAAGACCTAAATAGACATTTCTCCAAAGAAGGCATACAGATGGACAAAAAGCACATTAAAAGCTGCTCAACGTCACTAATTATTAGAGAAATGCAAGTCAAAACTACAATGAGGTATCACCTCACACCAGTTAGAATGAGCATCATCAGAAAATCTACAAACAACAAATGCTGGAGAGGGTGTGGAGAAAAGGGAACCCTCTTGTACTCTTGGTGGGAATGCAAATTGATACAGTCACTATGGGAACAGTATGGAGGTTCCTTAAAAAACTAAAAATAGAATTACCATATGACCCAGCAATCCCACTTCTGGGCATATACCCAGAGAGAACCATAATTCAAAAAGACACATGCACCCCAATGTTCATTGCAGCACTGTTTACAATAGCCAGGTCATGGAAACAACCTAAATGCCCATCGACAGACGAATGCATAAAGAAGATGTGGTACATATATACAATGGAATATTACTCAGCCATAAAAAGGAACAAAATTGAGTCATTTGTTGAGACGTGGATGGATCTAGAGACTGTCATACAGAGTGAAGTAAGTCAGAAAGAGAAAAAGAAATATAGTATGTTAACCCATGTGTATGGAACCTAGAAAAATGGTACAGATGAACTGGTTTGCAGGGCAGAAGTTGAGACACAGACATAGAGAACAAACGTATGGACACCAAGGGGGGAAAGTCGCGTGGGGGTGGGGATGGTGGTGTGCTGAATTGGGCAATTGGGATTGACATGTGCACACTGATGTGTTTAAAATTGATGACTAATAAGAACCTGCTGTATAAAAAAATAAATAAAATTCAAAAATTAAAAAAAAACAGTAGAGAAAAGACTCCATGTGCTCAGTTATAAGGTGAAACACAATTGTCATCTGTCTCCGTTCCCCACCAAAGCATCTAGTTTAGGATTAAGATTAAATATCAGACCCAAGAGATCCCACAGTGCCTCTATTATTGAACCTGAATGTCAAAAGAACTTCCAAGCAGAAGAATTACTTCAGCATAGCATCAATATAATTTATTTTCACTTTTTTGTCATTAAATATTAAGGGATGTCAACTGTAAATTAATATAATTTTTAAGTTTGTTTTGTTTAATCCAAACATAATCTACTTGGGCTCTTTGATAGTAAGTTTTCGATAAGCATTTAGGAACCTGTCTCCTTTATTTGTTTTTTGGATGGATATAATAGCAGGAGAGCAGAGGGCAAGGACTAGGTCCTTGAAGAAACATAATAAAGAATAAGTATGATTTTTGTCTTCAGAAAAAACTTTTAACTTGTTTTGGCCAAAATAAAAGGAATCTAGAAAAAGCTATGTTTAAATAAAATGATCAGTTTTTATTTTGAAGGATAATGCAAACTAGAAAGGGGCCAGAAGACCTACGGTTAACAGAGCACAAATATAAGTGGACAAAGTACTCATGGTGCAAATTCATTTACAGGCTTCCTCCTTCCCACTAAAAATTCATGTTTGCTAAAATGTTAAGTACAAGGAGATGGGAATGGATAAAAGGAGGGCATTTAAGACATTTAAGCTTAACAAGGGCAGAGAAATGGAGAAATCTAAGAAAGTGCAATCACAGAAGAATAATTAAACCATTCTCTGCTCAGATTATTTTCTACATAATATTTATGCAATGAGTTCATGCAGTTCTACACAGAATATTAAGCATATCAAAAGAAAAGCATCACCTCAAACAGTAATGAAAGCAAAGATGATTTATTTCTAGAACAGTACTCCCAGGAGAACATGCCACCACTAGTGAGCAGCAAAGGCTGTTCCCTGGGTCATCAACATCAACTTGCAATCTCAAAGTCAAAGATAATCAACTATATTTGCATAATGTTTTCAGGTTTAAAAAGTGCTCTTATAGCTCATTTTCCTTATAACACAATGAGGGGCATTCTATTCTTATCCCCATTTTTCAGATGCAGAATGTGAAGGTCTCAAGGTCAGAAGCTCAAGGTCACGGTGCTAGAAAGTGATAGAGTTGAAACTATGTTTTCTACTCTAAAGTCTGTGCTTGGGCTAATAGTACAGAGAGTTAATGATAAAAGACACCCTCCTGGGAGCATGAATTATAGCCAAAAAGGAGCAACCACTGAATTTTTCAGGTGTACCATTGATTTTATATCAGTTTTTTTTTTTTTTTTGCTGTTAGGTAGGAGGAGAGGTATAACACTCCACATTAATTTTAAGTTGCATTCCAATTTTAGAAAATTAAAATAAAGTGTGTCATAAACTTATGTTTGTGTGTGTGCATGTGTGCATATGTGTGTTGATAACCTCTTAAAGAAAGTGGTACAGCACGTGAAAAAATGCTCAACATCACTAATTATTAGAGAAATGCAAATCAAAACTACAATGAGGTATCACCTCACAGCAGTCAGAATGGCTAGCATCAAAAAATCTACAAATAATAAATGCTGGAGGGGGTGTGGAAAAAAGGAAACCCTCCTACACTGTTGGTGGAAATGTAAATTGGTACAGCTACTATGGAGAACAGTATGGAGGTTCCTTAAAAAACTAAAAATAGAGCTACCATATGATCCAGCAATCCCACTCCTGGGCATATACCCAGAGAAAATCATAATTCGAAAAGATACATGCACTGCAATGTTCATTGCAGCACTATTTATAATAGCCAGGACATGGAAGCAACCTAAATGTCTGTCAACAGAGAAATGGATAAAGAAGATGTGGTACATATACACCATAGAATATTACTCAGCCATAAAAAAGAGCGAAATAGGGACTTCCCTGGTGGCACAGTGGTTAAGAATCCGCCTGCCGGTGCAAGGGGCCATGGGTTCGATCCTTGGTCAGGGAAGATCCCACATGCCGTGGAGCAACTAAGCCTGTGTACCACAACTACTGAGCCTGCACTCTAGAGCCCACATGCCACAAATACTGAGCCCACTTGCTGCAACTACTGAAGCCCGTGTGCCTAGAGTCTGTGGTCTGAAACAAGAGAAGCCACTGCAATGAAAAGCCCGTGCAACACAACAAAGAGTAGCTCCCACTCGCCGCAAGCAGAGAAAGCCCGTGAGCAGCAACAAAGACCCAGTACAGCCAAAAATAAATAAAATAAATTTATTTTAAAAAAAAGAATGAAATAATGCCATTTGCAGTAACATGGTTGGCCCTAGAGATTGTCATGTTGAGTGAAGTAAGTCAGACAAAGGCAAATATGATATGATACCCCTAATACGCGGAATCAAAAAAAAAATGATACAAATGAACTTATTTACAAAACAGAAATAGGGTCACAGGTGTAGAAAACAAACTTATGGTTACCAAGGAGGAGAGGGGGGAGGGATAAATTGGGATTAACATATACACACTACTATAAATAAAATAGATAACTAAGAAGGACCTACCGTAAAGCACAGGGAATTCTACTCAGTGTTCTGTAATGGCCTATATGAGAAAAGAATATAAAAGAAGAGTGGATATATGTATATGTATAACTGATTCACTTTGCTGTACAGCAGAAACTAACACAACATTGTAAATCAACTATACTCTGATAAAAATTAATTTAAAAAAAATAAAGTGGTACAATGAGTCTGTACTCTTCTTATTCTTGGTCACGTCTCCCTAATTCTCTCTCCTCTTGTTTCATACTAAAGTGTGTTTATCCTGTATGTCATTGCTATAGGGCTAGTTCTCACTGAAATTTCAAAGTGATGCATACCAGATGATTCCTGACTCATTAGCAAAGTTAGAGAAGGATCCTAAGGTTTCCTTCCCTTCTCAAAAGCATTGACTCCTTTAAAAAAAAAAGCAACGCCCAATTTCAGGCGGGGTAGTAGTAGTGGTTGGTGTCAAAAGAGAAAATATTTTGCTTAAGTGGAATTTGCAACACGGTTCATTAACACTGCGGGAGTGGATGTATTCTCCACCCTTATTTTGCATTCTTAAGAAGGCCCACCTCTTTCTTGCCTTACATGTATTTCCATCTGCTAACGTTGACCAGACAATTTTCAGTGTGCAGCAAATATGACTGCTTTGTCACCAGGATTTTTGAAAGATTGAGAGGCCGTGGGCTAATATTGAAATGAAGGAATTGGATTAGATCATTTGACAGGTTCATTGATTCGACAAACATGTAAAGAATACCTACTATGTGCCGTACTAGATTGCTACTGGGAGCATTAAGGTAAGGAAATAGTTTTCAGACAAAAAAAAAAAAAACCCAAAACTTTCCAGCGACACATGGTAAGATCCAGACAGTACCAACATCAAATGCAAAATGGGCGCCAGCGGCTCCGCAGAAAATCCTCTCCCAGCTTCCTTATGTAAGGAAATACAGTTGACCTTTGAACAACTCGGGTTTAAATTGCACGGGTCCACTTTCACCAAGACTTGTTGGCCCTCCATATTCTCCGGTTGGCATTCGGATCCGCAGATTCGAAATTTCCATCCACAGTGGGTTGAATCCGCGGATGCAAAACCCGTGCATAGAGAGGGCGGCCTGTGGGCCCTGAACATGCGCAGATTTTGGTGCCCGGGCCTTCTGGAAGCAATCCCCCGCCTTTACGCGAGGGTTGACTGTACTAGCAAAGCGCTGTTTAACAAATAGTGCGTTATCCAGCCTCTCGACGATCCACAGCGTGTTGTGCCGAAAAACATGGGAACTGATCAGAGTGGGTTTGCAGTTGTCAGCCTCCCACGGAGTTCCAGAGGATGCCCACCACCCGCTCTCCTCACCTGTGTGGGGTCCCATCCCACACTAGCAGGGTTGGCCTGGCGACAGGACGCGGCAGAAGTGACGGGGCCGCTTCCATCCGGGACCGTCTGGCTTCTCCTCCCTCAGACGGCGAGCCGGTCGAGGCCGGCCCGTGCTGTGAGCGGCCTTGTGGAGAGGCCAGCGGCGAGGCGCTGAGCTGCGGCTCCTTCTCGGGCGGTGGCCGCGCCTTCGGGGGACTGCGGCCTCCGCGAGGGACCCTGATCCCCAGCCCCCGCCGGATGTGGACCCACAAATGGTAATGAACGTCCGTTGTTTGAAGCTGCTAAAAATTTGGGAGTAGTTTGTTAACACACTAACAGAGCGGAAATAACTTTCTAGGCCCCCAAGAGAGCCGCTCCTGCCCGGGTGCCACGTGAGCAAACAGAAACTTAAAAGGGTCACTTTCAGGTCCCTGTCAGTGCCCGGCTTCACCAGAAACGCAGTCTAGGCGGTCAGCCAGTCCCCTCGCCCAGGCCACCGCTGGGCTGTGTTCTCGCGTCCTTGTTCCCACTCACCCCAAACCCGCTTGGCTCTGTGGCCCCAGCCAATCAGGTATATTCTGTTCGTCTCTTTCGGGTTCTTTATTCTTTGTCCTAGAAAAGCGTCCTGCCTTCCACCCCATTTTTTTTTTTTTTTGCGGTACGCGGGCCTCTCACTGTTGCGGCCCCTCCCGCTGCGGAGCACAGGCTCCGGACGCAAAGGCTCAGCGGCCATGGCTCACGGGCCCAGCCGCTCCGTGGCATGTGGGATCTTCCCGGACCGGGGCACGAACCCGTGTCCCCTGCATCAGCAGGCGGACTCTCAATCACTGCGCCACCAGGGAAGCCCCTTCCACCCCATTTTTGCAGTTCTCTGAGAGGAGACTGTCCGCCTCATGAAGTGTTAGATAAAGGTGTTGCTATCACCTCAGCTGTCTTCTTTAATCACTTCTTAACAGCTTTTGGCAACGAGGAATGAGATCCGAAGCTGACTGCTAACAGCCTATGGGGCAGCGAGACACAAGCGAGGCGCCTGCTGTATATACACTTCGAGTTCTCTGCCCCTCTCATCCTTAACAGCTGTGGGTAAGTGACTCTCAAATTGGAGCTCCACTCCCTTGAGTGAAGTTCTACGACACAAACACTCTCTCTATATATATATATATCTCTCCCAGAAAGTTCCTGGGTTTCTAGAAAGACTCTAGGGTAGTAGTATTGGGAGCCCTCAGAAGTGGTAGCCATTAAGGGACTCAATAACGCCTCAAGGTAAGTCCACAGTATAAACTGCTGGGGGACTTGGGAAAATAAATTAGGACAAGAAATTTGAATTGCTTTGAACATCAAAATCAAAATTTGGCAGAAAAGCATTGATTCCCAAAGCTTTTTTCCATCCCTGCACTTCCCCCCACCCCCAAGAATGCCTCACGTAGTCTTTACGTCTCATCAGTGCATCTGTATCTGACCACTTGTGGTCAAACACCTTGAAGTTGCCCTGAATTTCTTTTTTTCTTCTCATACCCCATATCCAGTCTGTCAGTAAATCCCATCAACTCTGTCTTCAAATGTGTACAGAATCTAACCACTTTTTACAACTACCTATCTGGCCAAGTTACTGTCATCTCCTTCCTGGATTATTGCAACATCCTTGTAACTGTTTTTCCCATTTTCTACCCTTCCCCCTGCAGCCTATTCTCAACAGTGTGACCAGGTGGAGAAATCCTTTCAAAAGCGTATACAATCATAATTCATCTCTGCTCTAACCCTTCCAGTGGCTTCCACTCTCACTTTGAGTAAAAGCAGAAGTATTTATAATGAGCCACAGACCTATACAATCTGGCCTCTTACTTTTCTTCCTCTTCCACTATTCACATTTTTGTCTGTTCCACTGCAACCACAGTGGAATCTCTGCTGCTTCTTCAACATTCCAGGCATGCATCCACTTTTAGGGCTCACTCCCTCTCCAGTCTCACATCTTTCCTCATTGTCAACTTTTCAGAGAGGCCATCCGTAACTGCACTTTTCATTCATTCCATATCTATTTACTGAGCACCTATTCTGCAATGTTCTAAAATCTTGGGGTACAATAGTGACTCAGATAGACAAAAATTCCTGCCTTCGTGGAGTAAGAGAGGTTGCAGATAATAAGCAATGCACAAAATAAAGACATAAATTCAACCTTAAATCTTATAGAAAAAGAAAGTATAGAATCCTTTACAGAGGATCAAAAACGACATGCTTCAGTGATCAAGGCAGGCCTCACTAAGAAAATGATGTTTAAGGAAAAACTTGAGGGAGAAGAGGGAGTTAGCTACTCAGGTATTTACAGAACCATTCACATCCTTCTATACTTCCTTCCTCTTCCACTTTTCTCTCTATGTAATATTACTGCCATCTAATATACTATAATTTTACAGATAAATGAGGTGATTTTATTAATGTATTATATCTTCCATAATTAAATAATGGGATAAAATTAGCTTCTGATAAGCCTCTGAGAGAAGCCTTCCTCATTTGAATGTGTGTAAAATGTTGCTTGAAAAAATATCTTCTAGAGAGGATAGACTTTTGCAAAAATCAGGTATCAAATAGACTTTAGGGAACTTGTTTCCTTTGATATGAAATCCTGTTGGACTTGGTGTAGGAAATCAATCTATAAAAATACCTGATAAGATGGAAGAATTCTTCATGACATTCAAGAAAGGATTCTCTCTCTCTCTTTCTCTCTTGCTTCCTCTCTCAGGTTTTGTCACATGGAACAGGAAAACCAATTTCTTCTTTATGTACAGAGACCAAGGAAGATTGAGTCCTTAGATACTGAAAGGAGAGTACGTTCTTTTTTTAAAAACCACCAAAAGCCTCTGGCAGAGGAAGAAGGGCTGTAGGGGTTTTTATCACTCTTAGAACTGGTTTGGTGAAAGGGAATCCACATTCCCTGGAGAAGCCAAATAAGTCGGAGTGAATTAAATGTGAGCTGAGGATAGGTCAGCCTCAGATGAAGGCTCCAGTATAACAAATGATGATTAAAGCAAAATACATTTTTCTATACAAGAGAAGCCCGAGCTATTAATAGCTCGGTGAATGAATTATTAAAACTAAGGGTGATCAATATTTTATGATCGATATTCTTCTTGTCTTTCATTAGTTTAAAAAAAAAAGTCATTGGCTAGAGTCAGCTCTAGGTTTGACGTGTTTCTGAGCCCCCATACCGTGATTAAGAATGCTGCCAAACTGTGAAATATGGCTTGTACAATTGGAGTTATTTGGGGGCCAATGCATTTGTGCTGCTTCATCCAGATTCTTACTAATCAATAGATCGCTCTTGTGACTAATAATCCATCATGAGTTTGCAAGACTTGCTTCATCATCTGGGGATCATCAGGAGGCCTTGGGCTCATTAGCATAGGAACTAACAAGCTGAGCTAATTGGTCACACACTGCAGTAACTTACAACATGATTATTTATGGTATGCCAAAGATACAGTCTTAAAGTTTATATCAAGGACACTTTAGTTTATTTGTAAAATTTAAAAATAAGAGCAATAGTAAATGGAATAGTATATCATTCTTCCCGTACATGAAGTTTACAATACTGAACAATTTCCTAAAGGAATGTTTTTTACTTCTTTTGAATCCTTAACCCCTTTGTTAATAAACATAAAATTGTCATGCTCCATTTATTTGCAAATCATTGCTATCACCTACACATTCCCACCAACCAAAATAAATCTATGATGCTTTATTTATGTAGTCAGATATAAAATATTATAATATTGTTTGCTTTTACAAACTACAAATATACTTCCTGAAATGTCTGACATGTCCTTTCTTGCTCTTCTTCTGCCTGTTTTATCTCTAACCAACCAGGCTCAAAATTAAAAGCATATATCCTTTGATGTGATTTTTCTGCAAACGTATGCAGATTTAATGTATAATTTCAAAATATAAATATAATTTGTATATAAATAGATAGCATGGATCAAACTTTCATTTAATTAGTAGGTTAAAAACACCAGGCTAAATAAGAATATGAGATTGATATGTATAATAAGTAAAAAAGTAAACAAAAAGGAATCCTGAAATTAGATTGCTAAATTATATGTAAATCTGGCTACTAATGTTCTACATGGCAATAAACCATAACCTTCAGAGTCGCTTCTCTTCAGGACGAAAATCATTTGCAGTTGATCGGTTTCTGTAAGTTACACATCTAACTTCACAGAACTTAGGCCCTAATGAGTAGTGATATTAAAAGATAACAGAACCATGTTTTCTCCAAATTTCTGGTAACTTTTTAAAATACAAGTTATAAAAATGTAAGCATATGATACAAATAGTAAATGATGAAGTGGTGGGGTTTTGGGTGCAAGCTTTTCCAGTGATTGTGTAATACCACGCCACCTTTCCCCATCCATCTCCCCAAATCACTTTTTCCTAGAGTATTTTGGAAATTTTGCTCATCCTTCACCAGCTCCTGAGCGATCCTCTTGACTCTTGTCTTTCTTGGCTCACTGTGCTTCCCATCTCATGTTGTTCTACTTTGGGACTGATCAGTACTCTTTTTGATGCTAACAGTGCTTACATATTCTGGAAACTAGGCCTCCCATGATTGCATGCAGAGGGGTAGATGAGCAACTGGCTGTACTTCCTTTCATTACTCCATTCCTTAGTTTCATTCTTTGCTACACTAGGCTGTGCAGATGTGTCCGATTCACCTATTGTGTTGGGAGGAAAGAGAATTAGGACATAGAAAAAAGTTTTAAACCGTGTGTTGCATGTCACTATTCCCATTTCCCAAGGGAAAAGCTCCCAAAGGCTCGAACCTTTGTGAAGGACTGCCTTTGCGGACACAATTCAGGTTCCTTCCTTGATCTCCTGCCCTCAATTCCACATTTCTTGGTACCTGCTTTCTTCTTCATACCTATGCTGTGTGAACCTCTGATTCCCTTTTGGGAAACCCTCTCTATTCACCGGGATTTGTTTGATCTTCCTCTTCCATGTAATCTCTAGACATAATTATCCACAGCATGACTTGCCTGAATATCTGAATTATTCAAGCTAGAATATCACCCCTGGGAGCTTCACCATGATAGTCCAAGGTGGGCACTAGTCTCCATGGCAAACCCCCTTCTCCATTCTCTCTTTCCTACTCCTCCTTCAGTGTTAAATAGAGATACACCATCTCATTGGAAGCCTCCCATTATCAAGTCTAATACACACAGACACACCTGTTTCCCAAGGAGAAAGGTACTTTGTAGAGAGGAATAGAAATCTTTAGCTAAATATGACAATTGGCCAGGGTCTCTGCTCTCTTATGTATGTATCACTTTATATTTATTACCCTGAGGGGTAATTGTTACCCTTTAACATAGTTTCTTCCAAACTATGCCTTTTCCAGGCACTCTTGGCCATCTGCCCTTGTTCTGTACCCTTTAATATAGAAGGAATTGAATAAACTTTGAAATGACCACATTAGTGAGAGTAGAGTAGAGCATCCCCATTTCACTTTCTTTTGAAGCAGAAGGAGGAGTCATAGAGGATTTCTTTTCCTCATGCCCGAGCATCATCTCTTCTGTGCCCAGGAATCAGCAAGGGAGTTCTTCTAGTTAAACTTACTCTTTTTGGAAAGAACATGACAGAACGTTTTTAATCATTGTTGTGGGTTGAACTGTGTCCCCTTAAATTATATTTTGAGGTCCTAACTCCCAGTACCTATTAATGTGACCTTATTTTGAAAGAGGGTCTTTGTAGATGTAATCAAATTAAAATGAGATCGGGCCCTAATCCAATATGACTCGTGTCCTTATAATAAGAAGAGGAGAAGACACACAGACACATACACAGAGAGATGGCCAGGTGAAGATGGAGTCAGAGAATGGAGTTACGCTGCCAAAAGCTAAGGAGTGCCTAGGACTACCATAAGGTGAGAGAGGCGAGGAAGGATCCTCCCCTGGAGGCTTCAGAGGGATCATGGCCCTGCCAACCCCTTGATTTTGGACTTCTAGCCTCCAGAAATGTGGGGGAATAAATTTCTGTTGTGTGTGTGTTTTTGTTTTTTTTTGGCCATGCCACACAGCTTGTGGGATTTTAGTTCTCCGACCAGGGATTGAATCCAGGCCCTCGGCAGTGAGAGCGCAGAGTCCCAACCACTGGATAGCCAGGGTATTCCCAGTTTCTGTTGTTTTAAACCTCTCAATCTGTGTTACTTTGTATGGTGGCCCTAGCAAACTAACAGAAGTATCATTGTCGTCATCATCTTAGGTACTGTTAATGACATCTGCTATGTGTCATTCACTGTGTCATTTGCTTGACTGAGTCGTGTGCTAGATGGAAATGTAGGTTCTGGAGTCAGAGTCTGTGAGTTCAAATTCTGGCTCACACTAACTAAGGCAAGTTATGTAACTGTCACTTATTATTTCTATTATTTTCTCAAATCATTATAATAACCTTAAAAGGTAGATATTAATAGCCCATGTAACAGTAGAGCCTTCTGAGGCATAGAGAAATGAAGTTGGATATATTTTAAAACTTTTTATAATACTTTGAAATAATTTCAAATTCATAGAAAAATTACAAGAATAACACAAAGAACTCTCACATACTGTTCACTCAGACTCCCCAGGTGTTAACTTTTTTTTTTTACCACATTTGCCTCATTGTTAGCTTTGTCTCTATATAGTTTATATATATATATATATATATATTTTTTTTTTTTTTTTTTTTGTGGTACGCGGGCCTCTCACTGTTGTGGCCTCTCCCATTGCGGAGCACAGGCTCCGGACGCACAGGCTCAGTGGCCATGGCTCACAGGCCCAGCCGCTCCGCTGCATGTGGGATCTTCCCGGACTGGGGCACGAACCCGTGTCCCCTGCATTGGCAGGCAGACTCTCAACCACTGCGCCACCAGGGAAGCCCTATAGTTTGTATATTTTATATTTTATTCCCTTGAGAAGTACAGACATGTGCCCTATTACCTCTTAATACTTTAATATGCAGTTCCTAACAAGAGCACGCTCCTGTCTAATGAAAGTTCAATCATGAAAATCAGGAAATTAAGGTTGATACATTACCATGTTGGGTATATTTTTAATTGAACAGTTTTATCTAACAATGACATACATACAGAAAAGTGCACAAATCATAGATACACAACTTAGTGAATTTCCACCAAGTGAACACATCTTTGTAACTACCAGACAGGTCAGGAAATAGATCACTGTTAGCACCCAAAAGCTCCCCACCCTGTGTCCCTTCCCAGTCACTTCCTGCTTCTCATCTGCCTCCTTCTCTTCCCCAAAGACTTTTTGACTTTTATCACCATGGATTAGTTTTGCCTGCTTTTGAACTTTATATAAATGGAATTACATAGCTGTCCTTTTCTCTTTTTTTTGATTTAAAAGATTGACTTCTTTCACTCAATGTTATGTATGTGAGGTTCATTCTTGTTGGTGGGTATATCTGTAATTTGTTTATTTCTTATTGCTGTATAGTATTTCCTTGTATGGATACATTCCAGCTTACCCATTTTACTGCTATCGGACATGTGGATTGTTCTTAGTGTTTGACTGTTAACATTTTCGTACATGTCTTTTGGTGCATATATAGGTACATTTCTGTTGGGTTTATTACTAGGAGTTGAATTGTTAGGTCATAGGGTATGCATAAGTTAACTTTTAGTACATACTACCAAATAGTTTACCAACGTGACTGTACACTCTTCAGCAGTGTATGAGAGTTCCAGTTGCTTCCTATCATTATCAACACTTGGTGTTATTATTTTTAATTCTAGCCTCTCTAATGGGTATATAGTTGTATCTCATTGTGCTTTTAATTTGAATTACCCTGATGATTAGTGAATCTGAGAACCTTTTTGTATATTTATAGACCACTTGAATAACCACTTTTGGGATGTATTTGGGGACTGCTGGAGTTTAATTTTCCCCATCTGACCTCACAATTGATTTTTTTTAAGTTGTTATTCTAAACTCTTTTTATACATCATGGTGTAAAATTTTAGTTGGTCAGTAAGAACTAAATGAGCACTCTAATAACAATAGTGCTGTAGGTGCAGCAACTTCAGTTGTATTATCTATTTATCACTGCATCAAGGTGTCTCACTCATAAGGCTGATGAACTGATGCTGGCTGGTGGCAGGAGGCCTCAGCTCCTCACAACATGGACCTGTCCATAGGGAAGACTAAGTGTCCCACTTAATGGTTGGTGGTTGGCTTCCACCAGAGTGAGTGATCCAAGAGAGAGCAAGGTGGAAGCTGCAACGTATTTGATGATCTGGCCTTGGAAGTCACACTCAATCATTTCCATAGTATCCTGTTGGGTATACATGTTAGTTTTATTTGATGTGACTGCATGAGGGTCATCTTTGAGGTTGGCTGCCACAGTTGTTCTTATAAACTCAATTGCCTAAGGTCTTTCAAAAATGTAAATGGAGAAAAAAATTACTTAACACATGTGTATTCTTTTGACAAATATAATAAATTAATTGATGGGTAACTAACTTCTATTTCTTATAAGATTTGTGGGAGTAAATGAGTTTGGATATTTTTGGTAGTTCTTTTTACCACTTCTCTCATTTCTTTTCTTCTTTCTCGTATTTGATGACTTACGGAGTAAACAGACTTGGTGTATATTTATAAGTTTGCTTATAGTAATGGAGCATATTATGACAAAGTCTGGTCACTGTCCAGGAGTTTCTCTTGGTTGTACTCTAAGCTGAAAAGTACTCATTAAAATATACTTTTCTATTCCTGGTCTTCTTGGCATATGTCTAAACTAAATAAAAAACTAGACCAAAGCTGTATGACCTAAGGTGTTCATCCCAGTATGAAAATAATTAACATTTACTGAGAAAAGCCAGGCACTGTGCTTAACTCTTTTGTATGCATCATCTTGTTTACTATTGCAACCCCGTAAAGTAATTTGTATTATTATCATCTTAGTTTTTTATAGCTGAGAAAATTGCTGTTTAGAGAGATTAAGTAACTTGATTAAGGTCACATACCTGATAAATGGCAGAGCCAGCCAGCAGTTGAACCGAGTCTGATTTTAAAACCATCTTTGTAACCTCTAAAAAAAATTGTGTTCAACAATAGGAGAATGCCCATGTGCGTTAACTTCAATACAATATAATATTATGCATTCATTGGAAATTGTGTACTCTAATTTCTGTTGAGTTTGGAAAATATATTTTAATAGCAAATAGAAGAATAAGATACACACTGATATGTTGTGATATACATATTATTATCTCAGCTGTATAGAAAATTAATTATGTGTGAATATCCATAGAAAAGAAGGGCAGTAGTATATCTAAGCATTAGTAATGTTTATCTCGAAATGTGATAAGACTATGAATGCTTTTTGCTTTCTTATTATGCATTTCTATAATGATTGTTATTACTTTTATAATCGGGAAAAAGGTATTAAAAATCTTTAATACTTGCAATGTGAGAGAGAAAATATAAAGACTTGTTTTTTATGATTAAAGGAATGATTCCATTTGATAACTGCTGGATCCATTTAAAGGTGCAACGATTCAATTTAAGATCTGTTTTTGTTGTGTGTGGCTATCAGATGTTCAGACACAATGTAGTATTCTGCTAGCTGCATTCTCTTTCTGCCTTATGTTGGAGATAAAGCTGAAAGTGTGTGTTTCTCATTGGGAAGCTGGCATTTGAATGAAACCATTGCTTTCCTCAGCTTAAAAAAGATAAAAGGAGTTATCAAGTAATGTTTTCTTTCACTTAAGGATGTTGGTCCCACTCCAACAATTGGAATTGATTGAACTCCAGTGCTTGCAAATTTAAAAGCCTAACACAGGGGATCTGCACTGTGAATTTTACAAATCAATGGATAAACTCAAAACAAAAACCCATTACAAAGCACCTTAATGTTTATCTGTTTGGCAAGATAAACATTTGTAAACAAGCATTTTCAACTGTGAGCTTCAGTAATAACACTATGAGATCTGTATTGGAGATTGATCTGTATTAAAATTTTTCATAGAACTATAAAGATAGGACAAAGCCAAAGGAGAAAATTGCTTTTTAAAATATTGTCTTCTGACTCATATTTTCAGTTAAATTGTTTTTCATTTATCTAGACTAGAGTCATTTCTCCTGACTTTTGATAACATTTTTATTATTGTCTATGGAATGTAGCATCTCATGAAATAAGCATGCCTTTGGTATTTGATTAAATAGTATTGCTTCTTGGAAGCCTATAAACCATTGAACCAGGCAAAAGAAATGTTATTAAATTGACTTATATTTGATGAGCATAATGATTGCTAGTTTACTGTTTAGCCCGAAGTTGTCAAATCTAAATCTTGACATTAAATTTAGACTTCATGTTTTACTTGCTGAGATTAACCAAACTGGAGGAAAAATTTTTAAAAGACATTATCTATGTGGAATCAGTACTTTTGCATAAAAAGGTAAGTTATTAGATTTTAATCAATAGACCTAAGGGCCTTAACATCTAGATCAGTGCTTTACAAATTGTCTTTGAACCAGATGATGGACCAGATCCCCTGGCCCCCTCCAATTTGTTGCTGACCAATACTTTTATAAACTACAGTAATATTGATGTACTAGAACGATGGAAAAATGAAAATAAAGCCATACAAAATAGAAACACACATTTTAAATTATTAGTTTCAGCAGCCGTACAATTATCATCAAATTTTTCCAAAAGTTTTAAATCGTTACTCTCAATTTCTGTACTTATCTTGCCATAAACCAATAACAAATAATTCTTGGACCTGCAGCAGTGTACTGACCACACTTTAGCTCTTCTATGGGTTCCTCTGCTCTTTTCTCAGCCCCACACTGCCACTTGGCTTGGGCTGGGAATCGGTTTAGGGAGTGGAATGAGGCTGACTTCATTATTCTCACTTCCACTTCCCCTTGAGAAGGCCTGCAGACTGTAATTATATCTGTGTAGTGCCAGGATCTATCAACTGTAGTGTCCTGATGTTATCCCTGTATTTATAAACACTGAGGCAGGTGTTCCCAAGGTTCAGTTGCCTGTGGTTTCACATGATCACTCCAACTAGTAAGTGGGCCAATGTCAGGGGATCCCCAAAACAGCAAACCTAGCTCAACCAGGGGAAAATATTACTGAGTGTTTTACATCTATATGGATGAAATGGTTAATAGCCTCTGCCATGTGTATGACAATCATGGCCACAACAATGAGGTTTTAAAAAATTGTTAGAACCCAGTGTAACTGCTGACGCTGAGTCCCTTGCTGTGGCTCATGTAGACAACTTAATCTAATTCATTTAATTTTCTCCTGCTTCAAAACAGTGAGTTTTCAGGTCAGCTCAGGATTTAGAATTCATTCAACATTTCAAAACTTCTTCCCCCCTCCTCACTGGTTGATTCTGACACCTCAGGGAATGAATGCAGCCTACAGCCCAAGTCTGCAGGGGAGGGGTGGGATCCCCTTGCTTGGTCTTTTCTGCCAGAGGTAGGTGACACTGGCTGCCATGCTGTTCTCAGCACAGTCAGCATGGCACTTGCTTCAAGAGATGGGGAATTGGCATTTCTGCAGCTGTTTCCTGCTTCTCTTGAATAATTCACTGGCGTGAAGATCCCCCAGATGCAACTGCATCCCCTCACCATGCTAGGGTCCAGGTACATCCCTCTGTGGGGCAGGAACTTCTCTTAGCTGGCATCTAGGTTCTCTTTCTTGGATAACTTCTGCCCTTCGCTCAGGGTACTATTGGAAACGTCAACAGCAGGTTTTCCGACTTTGGAGCTTGGCCTTGACCCCTCAGCTCTTTTTCTCCTTACAAACCTTACCTTTGTAAAGGCCAAGAAATACATCCAGTGAAGCTCTAGCCACCAGGAATCTCTTAACTAGGAGCAGGGGTATATGGGTTGAATTGCTGGGGAGGGAGTGAGGGATGAGGAAAGAGAGGCACCCTGCTACCCAGGTCACTTGGGCCCCAGGCCAGAATCTAGTTGCTCTCATGGCTCTTTTCCCAAAGTAGGAATGATTTTCATTGGATCATCCAGCCAGGAAACTTGGAAGCATCCATGAAAACCACATCTGATGAAAATAATCCACGGTGTTTAGAAATCAAGATAGTGGGTACCTTTGTCAGGGGTAGAGTCTGAGGGGCTTCCTGAGGTGCTGATAACGTTGTTTCTTGATCAGGATATTGGTTATATAGTTGTGTTCATTTTTTGAAGTTTTGAATTTTATAATTTTACTGAGCTGTACACTAATGATTTGTATACTTTTTTGTGTTTATTCTATACTTTCAGTAAAATTTTTATTTATTTTTTAAATAATTTTTTTAACTTATTTTTTTGGCTGCATTGGGTCTTCGTTGCTGTGCACAGGCTTTCTCTAGTTGCAGCGAGTGGGGGCTACTCTTTTACCTATCATATTGATATTTACTACCAGCTTATCTGTAGGAATATTTTAAAGATGGGTTTGGTTTTAAAACAAATGGTTTAGGATGGATGGAGCTTGCTTTGGGAGGTAGCTTAACTGTAAACATGGTAAAAACAAGAAAAAAGCTCAAAATATCCAAATATTCAGAAATATAATTTAGGTGCTTCAGAAATACCATATATTTGGGGAAGCCACACTGATAGGCCCATGTCTTAAGATGGTGGTAGCATACAGGGTATCTCCATCTTCATTTTGCCTTAATCTTTGCTTTCTCCCTACTCCTTTCCAAACTGTTCCAAGAGTGTATGTCATTCATTTCTGAGTTGATAATTAGGCCAGGACTCAAGATCACCAAATCCCTAAACAGCTACCTATTGTTATCACAGCTGCTTCTAGATCCCCCATGGGAGATGCATGCACTGAGGATGAGGCCAAGCCCATGAGTACTGTTTATTACTATATAGGTTTGGTGCCAACATCTTATGTGGAATTCCTCGGCCTGATGAGCTGTGCTGTACTATGTAGGGCTGAAAAAATTCCTATGTGTCTTTTGTTAAAGGCCTAACTCAAAGAGATTTCTTCAGCTCTCACGTTAGTGGCAAAAAAAGGATAAACCCAAAGAGAAAACGGGGGTGTATGGGATGATTTCTTTTCACCCCTAGGACCTAGGGTGAAGTGGTCCAGTGCTCTACCCCAGGCCAGGCCTTTCTTTCACAAGCCAGGAAGCAGAGTTTGGGTGGGTGGTCAGAGGAGGCAGTAGAAGGAATTGATTAGTAGGTGGAAAGCAGGGTCTCTTTCTAGAGCTGATGGGAAAGTCATTTTAATGAGATGAGTCAGAAAGGACAGGACCTCTGAGAAACCAATTCCAGCTGGGGAGCATTGGCAGAAGATTTTGTGCCTTTTCCTTACCCTAACACTGGGAGTTCTTCCCTCTGCCCCAAAACCATGGCCCAGTGAAGATCCTCAAAAATTAATACTGCTTCTCCTTAAGATTGGAGGGCGGGGGGGACTGGAGCCTTGATTTGACCACAGAGGCCAACGATGTATATTGTCCAACAGATGGTTAATGCCTGGTCAAGATTTACCTCCCCAGGCATGTCTAGGGTCTGTCACCTCTATCAGTAGAGAGGTGAGCCAGAAACTGGTGCTCTTGCCTACCAGCCTTCCATAGTGCCTGTGCTGCCTCTTTCCTCCCGTGCTCCATTCAAATCGAGGGAGGCACAGATCTTGCGGGTTTGCATTATGACGAGGTGTATCTGATCACAGCCTCTGAATGCTCTGGGGTGCTCCATGGCTGTGCAGCAACAAGCATGAATCAATTAAGTGACTATTAGGTTCAGACTCTAGGCAATGGCGTAGTCGGCTTCACACTGACTTTGTTATATATGAAATCCCCAAAGAGAATAACACCTTATCTAAACTTTTATTATATTTTGTAGTACAGTGAATATGGATCAATAATAAACTTCGTTCCAATATAACATTAGTTTCAGAAGAATTTTCCCCCTTTCCTCTTTATCAAGAAATCAAATTAAGGCTTCCCTGGTGGCGCAGTGGTTGAGAGCCCACCTGCCGATGCAGGGGACACGGGTTCGTGCCCTGGTCTGGGAAGATCCCACATGCTGCGGAGCGGCTGGGCCCGTGAGCCATGGCCTCTGAGCCTGCGCGTCCGGAGCCTGTGCTCCGCGACGGGAGAGGCCACAACAGTGAGAGGCCCGTGTACAGCAAAAAAAGAAAAAAAAAAAAAAGAAATTATAACCATAGAAATGCAGGCTTTCTACTTAAGGACTCTGTGAAGAGAACAAGGGTTTCCATTTTAATATTAATATTTTCCCTTATTGTTTTAAAATAAGCTTGGGTGATTTTATACAATATAGAATTAAATATGTTTCTCAGAACATGAACTTACACTTGGATATTTTTGAAAATTAACCTGTTATACATGACAATGAAATTAGATCATGTATTATTAAAATATAATTACTTTTAAAATTTAACTTAGGAAATTAAGTTGGGAAGTATATCAAATACATAGGCAAGAATGAAAAATAAAATTATGGAAATCCATTATCTATTTATCTACCAAACTTTATTAAAATTATATTACGCTATATATACCTGAATAGTTTCTAAAGAAATGATATACTACAGGTATAACCGTGGCCACCTTTGTTTTTCCCCCATTCCATTACCCTCCCTTGCTCTGAGAGGTAACCACTATTATGAAATCAATGTTCATCATTCCCATAGCTTGTATATTTTTACTGTGTATACATAGAAACTATACAGACTTATTTTGTGTACAATCATACTATACATATCTTTCTCCAACTTGATTTTTAAACTCAACATTTCAGATAGAATTTTTTTTTTTTTGGCCGCAGCATGTGGGATCTCAGTTTCCCAACCAGGAATTGAACCCGAGCCCCCTGCATTGGAAGCATGGAGTCTTAACCACTGGACCTCCAGGGAAGCCCTCAGATAGAATTTTAAACCTGGAGAACCTGGGATGTGTATAGAAGTAGGTAAACCCCAAGCCTTTAACTTGGAATGCAGACTCTTCAGGTACTACATGAACTCCTGAAATTATAGGTGCATGCACATTTTTCTAAGAAGTAAGTCCATAGCTTTCACAAACGCGCAGGCTCAGCGGCCATGGCTCACGGGCCCAGCCGCTCCGCGGCATGTGGGATCTTCCTGGACAGGGCCACGAACCCGTGTCCCCTGCATCGGCAGGCGGACTCTCAACCACTGCGCCACCAGGGAAGCCCCCCTCAGCTCCATCTTTGACCTCCTAAACCTTTCTTCAAATTTTTTGAGATTCCATTAATGTACAAAGCTTTTTTCTAACTGTGATGTATGACTAATTTTCTTTGTTTTGTTCAATAGGTTCTATTCTGGTGCAGCATTTTAAAAAATTGATGATTCTATTGTGTGTGTGTGTATATATATATACACATATATACACATACATATACATTTTTTCTTTTTTTGGAGGGGTGGTCAAGCGCATTTTGAAGGAAGGGAATGATTTAATAAAACTGCAGTTACCATACTGACCGCTAGAGGGCACTAGACAACTAAAAACTGAGAAGGCAACTTTTTGGCGTAAAAAAATTACAAGTACAGAGGAGTTGCTTGCAAGATCTTCACATATTTACTTATCTCTATTTACAGATTTCTACATCGAGCTTCTAATATGTTCTAAAACTTTCATGTTCAAACTATTTTAGTGTTATCAGTCTCAAAAAACAAATTTAAAGCAGGCCCGAAAGCGAGACTTCAAATAAATGAAGAACACTACAGCTAGATTCTGGCTACTTATCTAGTCATTGCTGAATTTTTGAGACACCAGTTACTGGCCAGTTAATTTATATCTTTATTGATAAAAATAAATAACATGATTTAGAAATTTACATAAAAAAAACAGCATCTTCATTTAAGACTTTACAACCTTCCTACATATTCACTCTTTGGGAACATTCCCTATCTTTCTTTTGCCAGTTAAGAAGGTGGCTGTGGGCATTTTGCATCCTTAAGGCTGTACGGCTGGAACTCTGGCAGAAAGCAGTTATTTCACCAGAGACCCTGCCTGCCCATCACCCACTTTCCTTTCTTTGTCTCTGCTGAAGAGCTAAGATAGGCAGGGATCAATTTTCCTTCCCCTAAATGAGAACTACTCAGGGATTTTTATGTTCTAACTGCCAATTGTCAATTAAGATAATTGCCAAGAAAAGCCAATCTAAGCAAGTATTTCAACACCAGAACATTAAAATAACTCATGTTTATAAAGCGCTTTACAATTTACAAGGAATGTTTGCCTGCAAGCCTGACAATAGTTTCTTGATATAAGAAAGTAATATATGGTTTTTCCCATTTTATGAATTAGGAAACTGATGTTCCTAATGTATTTAATGCTGTGGACTATTCTTGACCTTGTTTGCCCTTAGGGTTAATAAGTGCAAGAGTAGCGTCTTCTCTGGAGATTTTCTGATTTCTAGTCAGCTAGGAGTCTTTTCTATACTCATGTATCTATTCCTTTCCTTACTTGTTTTGAATACATTTCTTTTTGAGGTTTAATTAATCTATAGTGTGGAGTCTTTAAAAAAATAATGTTATTAAACCCACTTTCTTAATTTTGTTCTGCATTTCCCCCAAAATCTTTAATTCTATTTTAACCATTATTTTGATACAGTCTCAGAATTATCTAGTAAGAACGTAGCTGCTTATTAATTCATTTAATCTGTTGAATAAAGCAAAGGTCCCCATCCAAATGGAGCTTACATTCTAGAGGGAGGAGGACACATAACAAACAAGTAAATTACATCATTTGTTAGAAGGTGCTAGGTGCTGTAGAAAAATGACAAACAGAGCAGAATAAGGACAATGGAGAATCAGGGGTGGAGTTTGCATTTTTAAGTAGGTGGGCCTTCCTGAGAAGGAGATGAGGGAGCTAACCCTGTAAATGTCTAGACGAAGGTAGACAAAATAGCTAAAAAAGAGTTTCTCAGCTCAGAGAGAACCTGGCTCGTTGAGGGTCTTAAAGGAGGAGACCAGCATGGTTGGGGTGTGGAGGGAGTGGAGGGGAAAATACGAGGGGAGGTGGTCAGAGAGGTACGATGCAGGGCTGCCCATGGTAAGACTTTGTGGGCTGCTGTACGGGCTTTGACTCACTCTGAGTGAAGTGGGTGGTCATAGAGTGGAAGGACATGATCAGAGCAAATATTTTAACAGGATCTCTCCAGCTGCCATACGGAGAATAGGCTGTATGTGTGAGTTGGGGGAGAGGTTAAGTGTAAAAGAAGACATATAGGTCTACAGTTATAGCAATCCAGATCAAAGGTGATGGGCTCGGACCAGGGCACTGGTGGTGGAGGGGTGAGAAGTGGTCTGCTTCTGGATACACTTTCAAGGTAGAGCCAACCCAACTTCCTGATGACTGACCATGATGCGAGTGAAACAGAAGGTAAGAATGGCTTCCAAGTTTGCACCTGAGCAACCGGGAAGCTGGAGTTGCCATCAACCTACAGCGCTGTGAGTGGAACAGCTTGATGGGTTGAGGTGGGTAGATCAGGAGTTCAGATCTGAATATATTCGCTTTAAGATGTAATTAGGCATGGAGTGGAGAAGTTGATTAGGTGGTGAGATATGGGAGCTCAGAGTTCAGGAGAGAGGTCTGGCCTGGACTAGGTGTAAGAGCCATCAGTGTTGAAGGCATGGGACTGGGTGTCACTGGGGAAAAAAGAGCACCAAGACCCTATTCCTGTTTACTCCAGTGTCAAGAGGACAAGCTGAAGAGGAGGAGGCAGCAAAGGAGACAGAAAAGGAGTGAGCGGTGATGTAGGGCAACCAAGAGAGTCTAGTGTCCTGGTGAAGAAGGAAGTGCAGCTGCCTACTGAGCTTCTCCTCTAGACCCTGCAGCTTTCATGCCTTTTCCCACCCAGAAGAATTATTAAGGGACCTCGGAGCATGGAAATTTTCCTCTCAAGGAAAACAGAGACAGGGAGATCTTATCTTATTCCTGCTGTCTTTTTTCCCCCTCGTTTACACTTTTGCTTTATTTTTGTTAATTTTAGTATCAGTTAAATTTTATTATCTAAGAATAAAATGCAGTAAATAGAAACTTGTTGAAATAATTTAAATTATGAGGTCTTACTTCTGAGATAATGACTGCATTTTATACAATTTTATACTTCTTATGCATGTGTTATTTACTTCAGTTGTTTCAATCTCTCTCAGATTAGAATGCTTTGTATTATCCCATTTCATAGGTGCAAAAGACTGAGGCTTAGAAACATTACTTACTGTAACTACTTTTTTTTTTTTTGCTGTACGCGGGCCTCTCACTGTTGTGGCCTCTCCTGGTGCGGAGCACAGGCTCCGGACGCGCAGGCTCAGCAGCCATGGCTCACGGGCCCAGCCGCTCTGCGGCATGTGGGTTCTTCCTGGACCAGGGCACGAACCCTTGTCCCCTGCATCGGCAGGCGGACTCTCAACCACTACGCCACCAGGGAAGCCCTGTAACTACTTTTTTGACATAGTATTTTTGATTTCCATAAAGCGTATACTTTTTTTTTTAATTAATTAATTTATTTATTTATTTGGTTGTGTTGGGTCTTAGTTGCAGCAGGTGGGCTCCTTAGTTGTGGCATGCATGTGGCATCTAGTTCCTGGACCGGGGTGGAACCCAGGCCCCCTGCATTGGGAGTGTGGAGTCTTAACCACTGTGCCAGCAGGGAAGTCCCAAAGCATATACTTTTAAAATGTGCATCTGTGACTAAAATTTGAAGCATAACGTATCTACAAGAAGAATATCCATTTTATCTAACTTTCTCTCACAAGGGTACTTTATAAAGACATATGTTAAAAAAATATTTATTCCTAACATTCAGGAAGAACCTTTGGGGAATTTTCACCCAGGAAGTATGCAGTCCTTTTACATTTAAAATTTATAGCAAGGTGGTTGTAATATAAATAGGGAGAACCTCTTTGTAGGGTGGCTTTGCAAAACTTACCAAATCTTAAAACTTTTGAATGTATGGTTTTGACCCAACAATTCTATACTTAGATATTTACCCTAAGGAAATAGAGATAAGAGCAGAGGGTTAGAATGAAGACTATATATTACCTAAAAAAATTGGAGACAACCTAAATAAACTTTGTTATATCCAGGCAATGGAGGGCTACACAACTTAAAAAATAATGCACTATAACATTTAATGACATGGAAGGACATCCACTATGTAGTATAAGAGAGAGAAGAAAGCAGGTTATTAAGCAATATGAATGCTCTCACCCTCTTTTATTGCAAATTATATTGAGAAAAAAACTAGAGGTCAGCAAGCATTTTCTACAAAGGGCCAGACAATAAATATTTTTGGTTTTGTGGGCCGCAGAGTTTCTGTTGTAACTATTTGTTGTAGCTTGGTTGTTGTGCAGAAACAGTCATTCATAATATGTAAATGAATGCGCCTGGCCAAATTTAGCTGCTGGGCTGTAGTTTGCCAGTCCATGGTCATTGGTAGTTTGCTGACCCCTGATCCATAACTGTAAACAGTGATTCATCTCTAGGAACTATAATTCTAGATTTAACTTTCTTCTTTTTGCTTCTCTACAAGATCATAGATAGTTCTTTGTTGCCAAAAGAAATGCAAGATGTGATGACGATAAAGCATTTAATTATATTTCATTTTTATATTATCAATGATATATTGCTATTGTTAGTAATTTAGTCAGAATAGGATTGGGTTTTCTCAGAAGAATAAATTAAAATAAAGGCAACACTTGGTTATTCAGATATTGAGTATATTCTGGTATAGGCTAGTTGTTTGTGATGTTAAAAATTCTGGACCAGCTTTCCCTGTGACCCAGAATATTTCCTATGCTAAATGTGCTCCCAGATAAAAGATGATTTTAATATTAGCTTCCAAAAAAAACGTAATTAGGAATTAGGAAGTTTGGTTGGTAGGATAAATAGACATGGTACTTCGAAGAATTTTCCAGAAGTTTGTAAATTTTGGAGTATCAGCAGCATTCTTTGCTTTACTGGAAGAGAGAACAAGGCCAGATGATTGTGTAAATCAAGTATCTGCCGGAGTTCGAAGGTCCTTCTGCATTGTGGAGTGCATTCAGTGCTGTGCTGGTAAATGCTTAACAGCCAGGCTTGGTGGGGAAGACGGGAGTGGGGGTGGGGTGGGGTGGCTGATTTGTAGCATTTGCCAATTTCTTTTATTTTTAAACATATGCAGTGCACTCTTCCCCCCCCCCCCGCCTTTTGGCTGTGTTGGGTCTTCGTTGCTGCGTGTGGGCTTTCTCTATTTGCAGTGAGCGGGGGCTACACTTCATTGTGCTGCGTGGGCTTCTCATTGCGGTGGCTTCTCTTGTTGTGGAGCATGGGTTCTAGGCATGTTGGCTTCAGTAGTTGTGGCTCGCGGGCTCTAGAGTGCAGGCTCGGTCGTTGTGGCGCACAGGCTTAGTTGCTCCGCAGCATGTGGGATCTTCATGGACCAGGGCTCGAACCCATGTCCCCTGCATTGGCCGGCTGATTCTTAACCACTTCGCCACCATGGGAAGTCCCAGCATTTGCCAATTTCTGTGGTGTAAATATTTCCAGCTGTGGGCAATTTCAAGCTACCAATGGGACTCGTAAAATTCCTGAATATTTAACAGTTCCCCATGTGAGCCAGTGTGAGCCAGCTCCAGCACACCACTGGGTCCAATTAAAATGAATTTAGCCCTAAGCCCACTTACCATAAAAACACTAGCTCCGGGCTTCCCTGGTGGCGCAGTGGTTGAGAGTCCGCCTGCCGATGCAGGGGACACGAGTTCGTGTCCCGGTCCGGGAATATACCACATGCCGCGGAGCGGCTGGGCCCGTGAGCCATGGCCGCTGAGCCTGTGCGTCCGGAGCCTGTGCTCCACAACGGGAGAGGCCACAACAGTGAGAGGCCCACGTACTGCAAAACAAAAAAACCCACTAGCTCCTACTCTTCCTCCCCGCTCTCCTCCACCAGATCTTTCTGGGAAGCCCCAGCTGTTTACATTCTCCTGGTCGGGATATCCTGCCGCTTGCTTTTTCAAAATTTCTCTGCTCTTACCAATCCCTGTGCCTGCTGAGGCTGCTGCTATCTAATGCTGCGTGGGACTCAGCACTAATCTTTCCTTAAGAGGGCTTTTGTAACTGACTAGGGGGTCATCCACCCTTCCATTCTGTCAAGTCTTGCCAACTCTGCTTGATGATCGAACAGGACTTTGTGTTAGAGTCGTGATCTGAGCAACAAGAAGGAATCAGAGTCTCATTGGCCTGACTTAGTGCTGGTCATTATAGATTCTAGGGTGGCTTTGGTGGGAGGCACCACAGCGAAGTGGGATGAGCGGGGAGAGCTGCACTTTAGGAACAACAGTGGGGGAATCGGAATGCATGTTTGTGGGTGGTGGTGATGAGTGCCTTTCAGAAACCCATGCTCCAGTCTGGCGGCAAAAGTGTGATTCTCTTCCCAGCTCTGATTACTCATTATCGTTTCAACTAGACCACAGAAGGTTGACACTACCCAGTCCCTGCAGCCTAGGGATGGCACAGAAGGAGCAGAGAATGACAGTAACCCATTTGCAGCACTGGGAGTGCAGGATAGACTCTGGGGATTGTCTGGTCATGTGGCTGTGACCAGGTTCTGCCTGAGGCCAATTAGGTCTTTTATCCTATAGCTCAGGTATTTCATCAGCTTCAGCCTGCTCCACAGCAAGCTTCGCCCTGTCTAAAGTTTCCATTTGCACTTGCTGTAGAGCTGGCTATGGAATCATGAGCATCACTTAAATATAATATAACTTTCACAATAAAACTAAATGGCATTGAGCTGTGCTATCTTTGTATTTCAATTTTATTATTATGGAAGAAAGGGCTTATTGACAATATTTTTTCCGGACACTCATTAGGTGCGGTCAATAGCAAAAATCTTAATGGACTTCAGCTATGTGAGCCATATGTGTTCTTTCTTTCTTTCTTACCCTCAGGGACATTTGGAATGAAGGATACTCAGGAAATGGACAACATATTGTCAAATTTGAAAGCATATGGGGCTGAACAGGATTCTACTGAAGGCTCATGGTCTTATAATCCAATATTTATAAGCAATTAAAGTTCACCAACGTCTATAAAAATATGCCACAGCTGTGAATCAAATTAGTGCCTTGACCTACCCAATTAGACAAAGAAAACATTAATATCATAGTTAGGCGGCCAATTCCCTTCTTAGAATTAATGTAAATAGTGATTACTCTTAAAAATCAAAGGAACACTGTATTTTCAAACCAGAAGAAAGAAACTTAGGCTAAAAAATACAAAATTCCAGGTAGGAAAGGGTTCCTTCATGCTTGATTAGTGAACTGTCAAAGGGGAATAGTCTTTTGGTATCTCAGCAAAAATTTCCTTTTGATTCCAGTCAATCTCTCTCTTCCTTTATGAGGACTGACTGCCCATAGATTTAAAGTCATTGCTTTGTCAGTTGAGGTTGAAGAGCAAACAGTTTCAAGCCTTCCAGAGAGCCCTTGATGAATTAGTAATTTCAGACCACACCCAAATGCTGGTGTAAAACAGCCAGTCATCTCCTTGCTGAGGTCTTTCATCCTCCTGTATGAGAAAAAGATACTTCAGAGCTGGGGTGGGAGCTTCTATCGTGACAGAACAAGTGAAATTATACAAGTGCTCACTTCCTGTCTAATTTCCTATTCTCATGATTTCCTCTCAGCTTTCTCTATTCATTAGTCAGTTTCCAATTACAGAAACCATTCAAGAAGCATGAACTTGCCAATAAATTTAGGAAATGTAGGTGAAGGACTGTAGAGTAAGGAAGTTACTATAAATTATCAATTTTTCAGTTGGAAGAATATTTTGGGACTCTTCTCTAGAGAAAAATAGATTCTTATCAAAATTACTTTGCTCTTTAAGTAGAAACTGAAAAATGCCTTGCTTAAAATGTATGAAAATGCATGAATTTTTAAAAAATGTTTTGCTATGAAAGGATAGTAGGGCAACAGTAGAAGTGTTTTTGTCAGTTTTCATGATACTTATTTAATCTCCATATATACAAAATAACCCTAAACATGCTGTAAAATGAGTTGGTCTGATTATCTTCAGTTAGGATGTTAATAGATTTGTAGGATGTTTTACTAACAGCATATGGCGTAGTCTTGACCACCTATTCTGTCATCATATTCAAAACCGTTGCATTTCCACAGATCGAATAGTTTCCTAGTAGTTTGAATTTTCTGTGTGAAACAAAACGTTGAAACAATAGCATATTTTTTTTCTCCTCAGAACTATCCTGGTTTATTGAACATTGACTAACAGAAGGAATTTATTCAGTATATTTAGTCATTCTTAGTCACCATTACACTTTACTTATATTTTCAGTTTAAATAAAATTTGTAGACATTCATGAGGCATTAAATTGAGTGCTTTGTGTATGTCACACTGTAGTGCATTAACGTTCAGTTAACAGATCCCATTTCTCCCATTAATCCATTCTCCCTCCCTCCTTTCCTTTTTTCCCTTTTCTTCTTTACTCCCATATATGTTTTGTTTGTTTGTTTTGCGGTACGCTGGCCTCTCACTGTTGTGGCCTCTCCCGTTGTGGAGCACAGGCTCCGGACGCACAGGCTCAGCAGCTGTGGCTCAGGGGCCCAGCTGCTCCGCGGCCTGTGGCATATTCCCGGACCGGGGCACGAACCCGTGTCCCCTGCATCGGCAGGCGGACTCTCAACCACTGCGCCACCAGGGAAGCCCTGTTATTTTCTTTTAAATGAGAACATTTTGTTTTTTTCTCAACCATCTTAGACCATAGTTGTTCCAGAATTTTCATATATCCATAGGTACAGTGTTTTAAGGAAAATGTAATATTTGAAAAGCTCATTTTTTTCCCTAAAAATTTTTGAACAGACATCAGTTTTCTGATATTTTTAATTGTTAGTGGTGATAATTCTTACTCTGAGAATAATTGATACTCCAAAGTGCTACTGAGGCCATTCTTCCCTTTTGATTTTTCTAGAAATTTAGATTTCTTACATAAGGTTGTTTGTGTATGTATGTACACATATAAATGTATATATATGTATCTAGAAAGATAAATAGATACATGTATATATAGAGAGATTTAAATAGAGATGTAATATTTTTCATGAACCATTTGAGGGTGGATTGTAGGGATCATGTATCTTTTCTCCTAAATACCGCAGTGTGCATTTCGTTAGAATAAGAACTTTAACTTACATAACCACAGTACAGTGACCAAAATCAGGAAATTTAACGTGGATCCAATAGTATTATCTAATCTACAAAACATTTTCAAATGTTGCAGTTTTACTAACAGTTGGGATAATGTTCTTTATATATTTTCCTACCAGTCTAGGATCCAATCCAGGAGCCACATTACATTTGGTCGTCAAATCTCTTTAGTCTCCTTCATCTGGAACAATACCCTAGCCTTTCATTGTCTAAAAATGACAATACATTTTTTTCTGGTTTTATATTAATTTTATTTACTTTTAAATTGAAGTGTAGTTGATTTACAATATTATATTAGTTTTGGGTGTACAACATAGTGATTCAATATTTTTGTAGATTATACTCTATGTTTTTTTCATTCATAGGATGATAATCTATAAAAATACTGAAGTTATCACAAAATAATGGCTATATGTGCTGTACAATATATCCTTGTTGAATATTTATTTTATACATAGTAATTGTGTCTCTTAATCCCATATCCCTATTTTGTCCCTCCTCCCTTCTGTCTCCCCACTGGTAGCCACTAATTTGTTCTTTACATCTCTGAGTCAGTTTCTGTTTTGTATATTCGTTTGTTTGTTTTATTTTTTTAGATTCCACATAAAAAGTGATAACATACAATATTTGTCTTTGTGTAAGCATAATACTCTAAGAATAATAACATAATTTCTAGATCCATCCATGTTTTTGCAACTGGTAGGATTTCCTTCTTTGTCATGGCTGAATAATACCATTGAATATACCACATCTTCTACATCCATTCATCTGTTGATGGACACTTAGGTTGTTTTCATACCTTGGCTATTATCGGTAATGCTGCAATGAACATGGGAGTGCAGATATCCCTTTGGTATCCTGTTTTCATTTCCTTTGGATATATACCCAGAAGTGGGATTGCCGGATCGTATGGTAGTTCTATTTAAAAATTTTTGAGGAACCTCCACACTGTTTTCCGTAGTGGGTGCACCAGTTTACATTCCCACCAACAGTGCACAAGGGTTCCCTTTTCTCCACATAAAATGACATGCATATTTTTGAGGAATACTGATTTATTTTGTAGACTGTCCCTCAGTTTGAGTTAGTTTGAGATTTCTTTGCAATTACATTTAGATTACATTTCTTGGGAGGAATACCTTTGAAGGGAAATGTTGTCCTTTTCAGGACATATGTCTTCCCATATCAAGATATCTCTTTGTAATTCACATTACTTTGTGATTTATAACTACTTTATGGGGAGATGCTTTGAGATTACATAAACAGCCTGTTCTTATGAAACCTTCATCTACTGGTTTAAGCATCTGTTGATGATTCTTGCCTGAATCAGTTATTTTTTGATTAATTATTGTTTACAAGGTAATTTTCTATATAATTTATTCCTTCTACATTATAATGTAAAGAAGAACTTTCCTTTCTCCCTCGTACATTTGTTCATTTACTTATATCGGCATATCCTTGGATTCTTATTTTAGTTATTTGGGTTATATGCTCTTTCACTATTTAAATCAAAGCATAAATTGTCTTAGATTTGGTTGATGAGAGCTCTTTTCTGGACTTCTTTATTCTCATTTTCTTTCATTCAGTGATACGTAGATCCATAAGAGCTTTCTTTGCTTATATTCATTTACTGTCTGAGTCACAAAGGTGCCTGCCATGTTAATGAAATTATCAAACAGCATTAGGTAAAAGTACAATTTTCAAAAGGTTAAAAACATGACTCATATATAGTCATGATGAGTGCGTTAAATAATTATTTAACTCATTAATAAAGGGAGCAATAGGATGGTAAATCTGGTTAAAAGGGGAATTTGAGAGTCCAAGTACTTAGTGAAACACAGAATGCTGAATAAGACTGCACAGTTAGATTTCAAACTGGTTGATGCGCTACACAGCAGTAAAATTGTAACCATTTGTATTATCCTTTCTATGAAATCTGCAAATTTAACATCGAATTTCACAAAGACTAGGCACTTAACAATATAAAACAGTAAATTAAACAAGGATACATTCTGCTAGAAATTTAAATAATCCTTGGGTGGGTCCGTTATGCAGTGCTTTATATTACATTGCAATAACGGGCAGTATCCGTTGCCTTATTTCCAAATGTTGGATAATTTTCCTTATTACCTCAAAGTTATAGTTCTCTTAAAATGCCACGTCAGACTAGAACCTTTTGGGTTCTAGTCTTAAACTTTAACAGAAAATCTGAAATTTCCATTGGTGTCTTTTGTGGATCTTCTTAAATTTCTCTTACTGTAATTGAAGCCCATTTCACCTGTGAAGTTAGAATTTGTCTGCTGTAATTATCCAACCTGAAGGTGAAGACTGAGTTGACCCTTGGCCTCCTCTTCTTTAAAATAATTAGCTACCCATCATTTAAAACTATCCATCTTACCTTGTATCTCTAGTATTTTTCTTCTTAGTATTTGCTTCTGAATATACTGGTGGCTACTTATAACTTATTCCTTCAGAGATAATTTAAAAGTTTGCCCCTTCAGCTATTTACACTTATCTTTTTATTCTTCATTGGAAATTGCAATTGAGTTGAATTTCCTTAAGTCCCTAATTGACTAGAGTAAAGCAAAATAGCCCTCTCAAACTTATTTCAGTCATCACACAACTGTTCGTGGCCTGTCATGATGTCCAGGACCTGACATAGTACCTCACTGCCAATTCCTAAACTCTATAGAAATTTCTCATCTCTGCAACCAATTTAAAATGTCAATATTCTCTCCCTCAACAATTGCTCTATGCTTTCTGCAGTGTAAACATGGCTCAAACACAGTATTGCATTTCTTTCCCCAGTCCTTACTTCCTCATTGACATAGAGTCAGGAGGAGTCAGGAGAGGGAGGAATATAGAGAAATCTGAGAGAAGATCTCTCTCTTTTTTTTTTTAATTTATTATTTATTTTTGGCTGTGTTGGGTCTTCATTGCTGCACACGGGCTTTCTCTAGTTGTGGTAAGCAGGGGCTACTCATTATGGTGGCTTCTCTTGTTGCGGAGCACGGGCTCTAGGCGTGCAGGCTTCAGTAGTTGTAGCATGCGGGCTCAGTAGCTGTGGCTCGCAGGCTCTAGAGCACAGGCTCAGTAGTTGTGGCACACAGGCTTAGTTGCTCCACGGCGTGTGGGATCTTCCCGGACCAGGGCTCGAACCTGTGTCCCCTGCGTTGGCAGGTGGATTCTCAACCACTGCGCCACCAGGGAAGCCCTGAGAGAAGATCTCTTACCAGCATGTGACCAGTAGATCTAGGGTCCTGCCTGTACTCATTAAATAGTCACTGATCCTAAATATATATATATATATATATATATATATATATATACACACACACACACACACATATATATATCGTAAATATATATATATATGTATACTATATACAAACCTAATATCTTTATGCCATAATAATAGCAGTCCATTCAGTTTCTCTCAGGAAATAGCTAAAATCATAGTAGAATCAGACTAATGTAAAGTGTAAGCTAACGAAGTTTCAGAACAGATCTCTCTCTATAGGGAAAATATCAATTATTCCCACTAGGCTAATACTTAGCCATTAATCACTCATTAATCTTTTACTTAATTCCTTATGTTCTTTAGTTGTATGTGTGTCAACCTGTGGTAATTTGATACTTCTTAGAAATCACTGCTGCTGCAATATTCTGGGATAGGTTAAAAACAGGGCAACACTTACTCAAATGTACCAGTTATAGCCTATCATTTTATTTCTATTCTGAGACAATATCTTTTGAGTATAAGAATACAATCCTGTTTATATATTTTTTAACTGGACAAGAATAAATGCTGAAAGTCACTCACATTATTACTGACAGTTAAACATGACTTCAATAACGAACAAATTGTGACTTAAAGTGTATATTTGGGACAATAAGAATTTGTTGTCACTCTGTTACCTGAGATTTATATACTGAGAGATTTTGGCTGTAAATTATAGCAAATAAAATAGTAAGTACCTAACAGAAATCTGTTATGTTCCTGACTGTTTGTAGCGTTATAGCACAGTGCTATCAAAGTGTGGTTCTTGTCTGGTAGCATCTCAATGTCTGGGAGCTTTTTATAAAAGCAAATTCTCTTGGAAATGGGAAAATTCACTTAAAAGATAGAAATTTCCAAATGAACCCAAGAAAAAATAGAAAACTTGAGTAGTCTTATAATTATAGAGAACTATATGCTAAAAGCTATAAAACTTTGCTAAAGGAAATTAAGGAAGATCTAAACGAAGGAAGATACTTGCCATGCATAAATTGAGAGTCCCAGTATTATTAAGATGGCAGTTCTCATCATAATGAATCAGTGCAATACCAATCAAACCCTGGCAATGAATTTTTAAGGAAATTGACAAAGTAGTCTAAAATCTATGTGGAAAGTCAAAGAAGCCAGAATAGCCAACACAGTTTTGAAAAAGAAGTTAGAGGACTAACAGTGCCTGATTTCAAGGCTTACAGTAAAGCTACAGTATTTATACAGTTTGGAACAGATAGAGAATCCAGAGATAGATTTACGCATACAGGGTCCAGTTGATTTTCACATATATGCTAGAGTAATTCATTGGTGCTAAAACAATTGGATATGTATATGGAAAAAAATTATCCTCAGTTCTTACCTGATGTTATACCAAAAATTAACTTGAAGTGGTCCTAAAACTATAAAACTTCTAGAAAAAAAACATGATAAATAAACATAGGATAATCAATGTGACATTAGGTGGGCAAAGATTTCTTAAAGAGGAAAGAAAACACAAACCATGAAGGAAATACAGTTTCATAAACCTGATTACACCTACTGCATTATAACCTCTGGTGGAACTCAGGAATCTGTTTTAACAAGCTCTCCAGATGATTCTTTTGCATGCTGAAGTTTGAGATTCACCTAATAATGTAAAAGTATATTAACATGTAAGTGTCCAAATCTCTCCTCATTCCTCCCTTAAAATTTTTGGAGAGTAGGAGAATTACGGAAAAGATAAGATCTGTGATTCTTTAAAAAATAAAATAAAATAAAACCCCAAAAGACAGTGAGACAGTGAGAGCTGAAATAAACTACAGTGTCCAACATGATGTGTATTCCAGGAAGCAAGATGACCTGGCACAGAGACTTGGCAGAAGAAAAGGATACGTATGTGTTGGGATTTAAGGAGGAAGAATCTTCAGGAAGTTGCGTTGAGTCTTGAGATTTTTTTTTAAGGGTGGGAGTTAAGGGTATTGGATCCACTGTAACATTCTTCAAGAAACTCAAGTTAATGATTTTAAAACATTTTTCAAGTTTCTTTTAGTGGATCATGTTTTGTTGAACTCAATGCTACTCTAAAATTTACCGCATGGGTCTCTGAGTTCATAAGAATTACAGAAGGTCTTTTTGTTTACTCCTCAATTACCTAACATTCGTTCATTTAATGAATGTGTGAAGTAAGTGAAGGCATACTTCTCCCGGCATTGTCAGATATTGTTTAGAGAGGAACATCTCACAAATGGATCCTCATCAAGGTGGATGTATTGCCATTAACTTCACAGAGTTATGACATCTCTCTGCACATTACAGTTTGGATGTTGGGTGACATATTTTAGGACGGTGTGTAAAGTTCACAAGAAAGCCTTCTTAATGTTCTCCTTTATAAAGGCCCAGAAAAATACTCTGTCCATTTAACATGTGTCCTTCATGTCACAAATTTGAAGTAGTGTTGTTTAAAATGCAGTCCAAAGTCAGCCTCTGAGAGTGCTTGAAAAGGGCTAATAGAACATACAGATTATATAATTTAACATTTAAAAAATACTTAGAGGGCTTCCCTGGTGGCACAGTGGTTGGGAGTCCGCCTGCCGATGCAGGGGACGTGGGTTCGTGCCCCGGTCCGGGAGGGTACGACGTGCCGCGGAGCGGCTGGGCCCGTGAGCCATGGCCGCTGAGCCTGCGCGTCCGGAGCCTGTGCTCCGCAATGGGAGAGGCCACAACAGTGAGAGGCCTGCGTACCGCAAAAAAAAAAAAAAAAAAAACTTAGAATGGTGTCTGGTACATGGTAAACACTATACAAGTGTTTGATAAGGAAATGCATTCAATAAAGTGCATATACTTATTTATTATTGAATATATACCGTATGGCAGGCACTGAGTAAAATGCTGGGGTTAAAATGACGAGCCAAAAAGAGAAGACCCTTATCTTCATGGAATTTAGAATCTATGAGTTAGACATTCAGCTAATCCCGTAAATAAAGATATAATTAATTATAAGTGTGGAATAGAAGATAATCTGGTACAGTGAGAATATATGATGTAGTCTGATGAGTCTAGGAGGCTTCATAAAGGAAGTAATATTTAAGCTAAGTTCTGAGTCATGGGTGGGAGTTAACTAGATCAAAGAAAGAGCATGTGTTTATTCTCTGGATAAGGAATAAAAATGGTACCTTTCTGAAAATGGAAGCAGGTTTATTATTTTACTCATGTAAAGAGAATGAGGCCTAAAGGGGCTTACAGTGAAATTGGGGAAGGTAGGTAGGCATCATTTTATTCAAATTATTGTAAACCATGCTAAAATAAGGATGTAAGTCTTCATCCTAAAATCAGAGAAGGACATCAGAGGCTTTAAATAAAGAATGAGTGTGTCTGTGTGAATGTGTGTATAATTGCATGCATGCATGTGTGTGAGAGGAGACAGAGAGAGAGAGAGAGAGAGAGAGAGAGAGAGAGAGAGATTCTAATTGAAAGAGAGCTCTGGCCCCAGTTTGGAGAATGGGTTACAGGGGCAAGGGTGGATGCAGGGAGATAGTCAGGTGGCTAATACAGTCATCCGGGAAAGAAATAATGTTGTCTTAGACTAAGGGATTAAGGTGGTGGCTGTGGCTTTAGGGACAAGTAGATCAGTTTGCCTGGTTGAATGAATAGAACTTATTACTGGACTGGATTTGAGGGAGACCTGATGAAGATGATGATGACTGAGTGGATTGAAGAGTATGTTCTGGAAAACAGCAGATTGGATCAAAGAGATTAATTTCTGTTTAGGAGTGAAGAAGGCCTGTTTTGAAGACCTGCTTAAGATTACAGAATATGATGAAACAGTACCAGGGGCTGGTAGACGCCATCTTAAACAAGTGATCCAACTTCGCATCTTCAATAATAGGATAAACTGACACCTTGTGCCTCCTAATGTGATTATCTGAGAACGGTCCAACATTGCTTATGTAGACTCTCTGCCAACAATGCATAATCCGAATCCAGTCATGAGTAAGCAGTTTAGACAAACCCAAATTGGATTCTCCTGTACCCTTAAAGAGGCTGTGGCCCTACTTTAGCTTAAAGGAGACTAAACAGTCACAAAACAAAATGCAATGTGTGATATTGAATTAGATCCTGAATCCAAAAGGAAAAAATGCTATAGAAGACATTACTGGGACAACTGATGAAATTTGAATATGTACTGTATATTAGATAATAGTCTTGCAATAATGTTAAATTTGCTGAATTAGATTTTTCTTCTATGGTTATGTAAGAGAACATCCTGTTCTTATGAAATACATGCTGAAGTATTTAGGGGTAAAGTGTCACAAAGTTGCAGTTTCCTTTCAAATGATGCAGTAAAACTAAAATGTATATAAACATATAATGTACACACACACACACACAAAGTAAATGTGACCAAGTGTTAGCAATTGCTGACTCTATTCTTGCAACTTGTGCTATTTGCACAATATTTCCGTAAATTTGAATTTTTCACAATAAAAAATTAAAAATTCAGGAACTCTATACCATCCAGAGCTCTATACCATCTGCTAATATTTATTATTCAAAAAATGTATCATATACATTAGATTAGAAAGAACAATTTTGGATATTTTGAGTGTTAGTAACAACATTTGTCTGTGGCCATCAATATAATTAGGAATTTAATTTCAGTGGTTGACAAGACATGACCTTGCCTTCATAAGACATTCTAACTACAATTTCAAGTTTATCTTTTCTATAAAAAATCATCACAACGATCCTACCTGAGAACTTAACTAGATTCAACTAACATCCGTGGAGAACACTGTAAGTGTAATGCTGGATTCTAGATATGGTAGGGAACGTGGAGATGAACATGAGCATCAGGGCTCAAGGAGCACATGGTCCAGTGTGGAGGCTCAGACAAGGTCACACTATCACAGAAAGTCATGAAAACACAGTAAATGAACTTCAAAGGGAGAGGAGGTCTACAGAGCAATATTTCCCAGATTCTCGAAAAATGTTATGCAGAGTGGTAAAATGTCACCACCAACAAAATGTTGGGGAAATTTACATACAAGAAGGATATGAGAAAGCAACCACCACCATCCACTTTCATTATCATTTTGTAGAGAAAAAACATTTTAATACGAAAAAAACTATGAAGGAAAATATCAAAGTAAAGGCCTTAAAAATGAAATGAAATTATTTTATTGAGAAAAAAAGAGACAGTAATAAAAGCTGTATGAGTGGTGCCAACCAAAAAACTTAAGGAGCTCTGAGAAAGTCAGAGCAGTGTTTTTTTAATGTTGAGAGGAAATAAGACTCATCTGAGAACTTAAGCAGCTATACTTGTTGCAGATGCAGTCATCTCTCAGTATCTGAGGGGGATTGGTTCCAGGACCCCCAGCATACGAAAATCCCCAGATGCTCAAGTCCCATATATAAAATGGCATAGTATTTTCGTATAACCTACACACATTCTCTTGTGTAGTTTAAATCATCTCTAACTTACTTACAATGTCTAGTACCATGTAAATGTAAATAGTTGCCAGCTCACAGCAAATTCAACTTTTGCTTTTTGAAACTTTCTGGATTTTTTTTTCAAATACTTTTGATCAGAGGTTGGTTGAGTCCCTGCCTGTGTAATCCACACATACAGAGGGCTGACTGTAATAGAAATAGGCTTTGGAATATTCACATGTGGCAAATCCACGTACAAGAAAAATTCCTATAGTCTCTTCTATAGCACATCACGGGCATTCAGTGAACAACAGACACATGATTGTAAACATAGTAAATACTGAATTAAGTAATTAGTGTCTTTTTTTTTGAATTTTATTTTATTTATTTTTTTTATACAGCAGGTCCTTATTAGTCATCCATTTTATACACATCAGTGTATACATGTCGATCCCAATCGCCCAATTCATCACACCATCACCATCGCTTTTCCCCCTTGGTGTCCATACCTTTGTTCTCTACATCTGTGTCTCAATTTCTGCCCTGCAAACTGGTTCATCTGTACCATTTTTCTAGGTTCCACATATATGTGTTAACATACGATATTTGTTTTTCTCTTTCTGACTTCTCTAGATCCATCCACGTCTCAACAAATGACTCAATTTCGTTCTTTTTTATGGCTGAGTAACATTTGATTGTATATATGTACCACATCTTCTTTATCCATTCGTCTGTCGAAGGGCAATTAGGTTGCTTCCATGACCTGGCTATTGTAAATAGTGCTGCAGTGAACATTGGGGTGCATGTGTCTTTTTGAATTATGGTTTTCTCTGGGTATATGCCCAGTAGTGGGATTGCTGGATCATATGCTAATTCTATTTTTAGATTTTTAAGGAACCTCCATATTGTTCTCCATAGTGGCTGTATCAGTTTACATTCCCACCAACAGTGCAAGAGGGTTCCCTTTTCTCCACACCCTCTCCAGCATTTGTTGTTTGTAGATTTTCTGATGATGCCCTTTCTAACTGGTGTGAAGTGATACCTCATTGTAGTTTTGATTTGCATTTCTCTAATAATTAGTGATGTTGAGCAGCTTTTCATGTGCTTCTTGTCCATCTGTATGTCTTCTTTGGAGAAATGTCTATTTACGTCTTCTGCCCATTTTTGGATAGGGTTGTTTGTTTTTTTATTATTGAGCTGCATGAGCTGTTTATATATTTCGGAGATTAGTCCTTTGTCCGTTGATTTGTTTGCAAATATTTTCTCCCATTCTGAGGGTTGTCTTTTCATCTTGTTTATGGTTTCCTTTGCTGTGCAAAAGCTTTGAAGTTTCATTAGGTCCCATTTGTTTATTTGTGTTTTTATTTCCATTACTCTAGGAGGTGAATCAAAAAAGATCTTGCTGTGATTTATGTCAAAGAGTGTTCTTCCTATGTTTTCCTCTAAGAGTTTAATAGTGTCTGGTCTTACATTTAGGTCTTGAATCCATTTTGAGTTTACTTTTGTGTATGGTGTTAGGGAGTGTTCTAATTTCACTCTTTTACATGTAGCTGTCCAGTTTTCCCAGCACCACTTATTGAAGAGACTGTCTTTTCTCCATTGTATATATCCTTGCCTCCTTTGTCATAGGTTAGTTGACCATAGGTGTGTGGGTTTATCTCTGGGCTTTCTATCTTGTTCCATTGATCTATGTTTCATTTTTGTGCCAGTACTATATTGTCTTGATTACTGTAGCTTTGTAGTATAGTCTGAAGTCAGGGAGTCTGATTCCTCCTGTTCCGTTTTTTTCCCTCTAGACTGCTTTGGCTATTCAGGGTCTTTTGTGTCTCCATACAAATTTTAAGATTTTTTTGTTCTAGTTCCTTAAAAATGCCATTGGTAATTAGATAGGGGTTGCATTGAATCTGTAGATTGCTTTGGGTAGTATAGTCATTTTCACAATATTGATTCTTCCAATCCAAGAGCATGGTATCTCTCTCCATCTGTTGGTATCATATTTAATTTCTTTCATCAGTGTCTTATAGTTTTCTGCATACAGGACTTCTGTCCGCCTAGGTAGGTAATGTCTGTCTGCCTAGGTAGGTAATGTGTTGCTGGATTCTGTTTGCTAGTATTTTGTTGAGGATTTTTTCATCTATATTCATCAGTGATATTGGTCTGTAATTTTCTTTTTTTGTAGTATCTTTGTCTGGTTTTGGTATCAGGGTGATGGTGGCCTCATAGAATGAGTTTGGGAGTGTTCCTTCTTCCACATTTTTTTGGAAGAGTTTGAGAAGGATGGGTGTTAGCTCTTCTCTAAATGTTTGATAGAATTCACCTGTGAAGCCATCTGGTCATGGACTTTTTTGTGTTGGAAGATTTTTAATCACAGTTTCAATTTCATTACTTGTGATTGGTGGGTTCATATTTTCTATTTCTTCCTGGTTCAGTCTTGGAAGGTTATACCTTTCTAAGAATTTGTCCATTTCTTCCAGGTTGTCCATTTTATTGGCATAGAGTTGCTTCTGGTAGTCTCTTAGGATGCTTTGTATTTCTGCGGTGTCTGTTGTAACTTCTCCTTTTTCATTTCTAATTTTATTGATTTGAGTCCTCTCCCTTTTTTTCTTGATGAGTCTGGCTAATGGGTTATCAATTTTGTTTATCTTCTGAAAGAACCAGCTTTTAGTTTTATTGATCTTTGCTACTGTTTTCTTTGTTTCTATTTCATTTATTTCTGCTCTGATCTTTATGATTTCTTTCCTTCTGCTAACTTTGGGTTTTGTTTGTTCTTCTTTCTCTAGTTCCTTTAGGTGTAAATTTAGATTGTTTATTTGAGATTTTTCGTGTTTCTTGAGGTAGGCTTGTATAGCTGTAAACTTCCCTCTTAGAACTGCTTTTGCTGCATCCCATAGGTTTTGGATCGTCATGTTTTCATTGCCATTTGTCTCTAGGTATTTTTTGATTTCCTCTTTGATTTCTTTAGTGATCTCTTGGTTATTTAGTAATGTATTGTTTAGCCTCCATGTGTTTGTGTTTTTTACGTTTTTTTCCCTGTAATTGGTTTCTAATCTCACAGCGTTGTGGTCAGAAAAGAATCTTGATATGATTTCAGGTTTCTTAAATTTACTGAGGCTTGATTTGTGACCCAAGATGTGATGGAAAGACCAATAGCACAAGAAATCGACTTGAATTGATTAGATCCATTAATCAGGTATTTTCTGAGTTTTGCTTATCTACCCACCTTAGAGAGGAAATAGCTGAGAAGAAACACTAATGGATAAGTGGGAGTGAAGCAAGTAGGAGATGGCTAAACAAAACTAGTAGGAGATGGCTCAACAGTGCTATTTATGGCAAGTCATGCCCATCTTTCCTATTTTCCTGAAATATGCCTGCCCTGAAGTTAGAGCAGAATGCCTTTTCAGCGTGACTTTCTTCAGAGTCCTTGAAATGTGACCTTTTTTAGATTACAAGCAAGCCACTAGGGTTTAGAGTTAATATTTAAACTTTCTGTCCTCAGTTTCAAGGGTGCATAGGAGGGGTGTGATGATACTCTCAGTGTAAAAAGCATAGACTTGTAAATTTGGGGAGCAATCTGGGCTTTAGAGATAGACAACGTTCTAATCTCGAATGTAATCTTGGTTTGTAGGGCTTATTGGGACCAGTCATCACATATTTTACTTACAGGAATTTTATTTTCTAATTTTTTAAGAAAAATGCTTGCATGTTTGTTGCACATCCATAGAATTGATTCTATCTGAAATGTCATCTTTTGTCATCTCTAAAACTGAATGCATAAAGGAAGGACCGAAAAAGTCTTAATAATTTTACCTTGTTACATTTTATATTTAAATAAATTATAACAGACATGAGCTAAATTTGAAAGTGCAAATGATGGTCGGGGGGTGAAGTTAAAACTTTTATCATTGATATCCTGAGGACTATAAACTCACCCAGGGGTACTGTTGGGCAAACGAATCAAATCAGAGTTCAGGGCTTCCCTGGTGGCTCAGTGGTTGAGAGTCTGCCTGCCAATGCAGGGGACACGGGTTCATGCCCCGGTCCGGGAAGATCCCACATGCCGCGGAGCGGGTAGGCCCGTGAGCCATGGCCGCTGAGCCTGCGCGTCTGGAGCCTGTGCTCCGCAACGGGAGAGGCCACAACAGTGAGAGGCCCCCGTACCCAAAAAAAAAAAAAAAAAAAAAAATCCGAGTTCATTCAAGTGTCAACATAATAATGTAAAAGGAGCATCCATACTGTGTGTGCGGTAGAGGGAGGGACAGTGCATTATCCACCAACAAGGAATGTCAAGATGGTAAATAGTGTCCCTGTTGCTATTTTTGAAAAATATTTGGGTCAGCATTTACAAGCCTGGCAAAACAAACAACTGTTTCTTCACAGAGTAGAACCAGCTCTTTAATGATCAGAAAATACATTGCTAGTTGATCATGATTAGTGCTAAACTGAAGTCTTCTGTCACTATTTGATTTTCATATTAGGAAATGGATTACTCCAAATTTTTATTGTCCTTATTTAGCAGTTGGTATTACTACACACACACACACACACACACACACACACACACACACACAAATGGTCTTATAACATGTAAACTGCTCTGCAACTTATTCACTTTAACAAAATATCAGGGATACCTTTCCCATATTCTGGGTATAATTATATAAGCAATCTTATACTGAGGTTGTCCTCCACCTCCATTTTTTTTCCTGTTTTTTTTAATTTAAATTTTTTATTGAAGTGTATTTCCTTTACAATATTAGTTTCAGGTGTACATCTTAGTGATTCAGTACTTCTATAGATTGTACTCCATTAAAAGTTATTACACAACAATGGCTATAATTCCCTGTGCTGTACAGTATACCCTTGTTGCTTATCTATTTTATACATAGTAGTTTGTATCTCTTAATCCCATATTCCTTATCTTGTCCCTCCCCCCTTCCCTCTCCCCACTGGTAACCACTAGTTTGTTTTCTGTATCTGTGAGTCTGTTTTTGTTTGCTATATACATTCATTTGTTTTATTTTTTTAGATTTCACATATAAGTGATATCATACAGTATTTGTCTTTCTCTCTCTGACTTATTTTAATAAGCATAATATTCTCTAGGTCCATCCATATTGCTGCAAATGGCAGAATTTCATTCTTTTTTTCCAGCTGAATATTCTATTGTATATGTATATATATATGTATATATATAAATCACATCTTATTTATCCATTATTCTGTTGATGGACACTTAGATTGCTTCTATTATCTTCACAGTTGTAAATAATGCAGCTAAGAACATTGGGGTACATGTATCTTTTGAATTAGTTTTTTTCTGGATATGTGCCCAGGAGTGGAATTGCTGGATCGTATGGTAGCTCTATTTTTAGTTCTTTAATGAACCTCCATACTGTTTTCCACAGTAGCTGTACCAATTTATACTCCCACCAACAGTATACAAGGGTTCCCTTTCTCCATATCTTCATCAACATTTCTTATTTGTAGACTCTTTGATGATGGCCATTCTGACAGGTGTGAGGTGATATCTCATTGTAGTTTTGATTTGCATTTCTCTGATAATTAGCCACGTTGAGTATCTTTTCATGTGCCTGTCAGCCATCTGTATACCTTTGGAGAAATGTCTATTTAGGTCTTCTGCCCAATTTTTGACCGGGTGGTTTGGTTTTTTTGATATTGAGTTGTATGAGCTGTTTGTGTATTCTGGATATTAATCCTTTGTTGGTTGCATCATTTGCAAATTTTTTTTACCATTTTGTAGGTTGTCTTTTCATTCTGTTGATGGTCTCCTTTGCTGCACAAAAGCTTTTAAGTTTGATTAGGTCCCATTTGTTTATTTTTGCTTCTATTTCTTTTGCCTTAAGAAACTGATCAAAGAAAATACTGCTACAATTTATGTCAAAGAGTGTTTCACCTATGTTATTTTCTAGGAGTTTTACAGTTTCAGGTCTTATATTTAGGTCTTTCAACCATTTTGAGTTTGTGTGAGAGAATGTTCTAATCTCGTTTTACATGTGGCTGTCTAATTTTCCCAGCACCACTTGTTGAAGGGACTGTCTTTTCTGCATTGTATATTCTTGCCTCCTTTGTCATAGATTAATCAACTGTCGGTGCATGGTTTATTTCTGGGCTCTTTACTCTGGCCCATTGGTCTATGTGTCTGTTTTTGTACAAATACCGTGCTTTTTTTTTTTAGCGATATAAACTTTTAATGTAAAGCTAATATAAACCTCTGAAACTTGCAAGCCCATCTTCACTGGACAAGAATCATTCTAACAAGAAACATCATAATGATACATGCAAAGGAGAAACTTTGGAAACTGGGAATTGAGTCTCCTTATTCTACTATTAACATGTCATGTGAAAAGTTTCTTGACTTCACTGAGCCTTGATTTTCTTAAATATACAGGATATAACCACCTAGTATTTGGGAAGGCTTTGAGATGCTGCATATGAAAGTGTGATCATGCTTAAACAAAGTGTTTAAACAAAGTGTGCTCAGTAAATGTAATATGTACGTAAGATACGCAGGGTCTACAGAATTTGAATGTAGCCAGAAAAGGAGGCTCGGTTCATGTTGTATGTAGTAGGGGGTTCCTTTTTTTCCCATTCCAAACAGGCTGATGGGTGTCTGCTACAATATATGTACTATTAGTTCCAAAGAAGCACAAGTCTTGTGGCTCACACAGGTGGGGTGTGAGTAGAAGTCAAACAATGGGATGGCAAGATAGGGTTGGGGTGCCAGGATGGGGTGAGTGCAAGATGTTCACCTTTTGTCTCAAACAGAAAGCGAAGTGGTGGCAGTGGGTGGGGCTCCATCACAGCTTTTCTTTCTTCCTTTGTTCCATTTCCTTTTTCTAAAAAATTTTATTTTATATGGGGGTACAGTTGATTTACAGTGTTGTGTTAGTGTATATGTATAGCTGAATCACTTTGCTGTACATCTGAAACTAACACAACATATTTTTTCTGTTCTTAAAATTATTCATTTAATTAACATTTTTACGTTCCCAAGTATCTCTTTAGAGAAGAGATTTTAGAGTGATGGTGGGCCTGGATACCAATGGCTTGGCACTAATTAAATACTGAGGCAAACCTGGCATGGTCTTGTTACTGAGTTCTTAGAAACACTAGTTGACCTGATAGAGGTAACAAAGAGGTTTGATAGTTTTAGCAGTACTGATTATGTACTTTTTGTTAAATTTTGAAATATTTAAAATATAAATTATATATTCATTTAAACTTTCTATGCACCAGCCATAGTGCTACGTTTTCTTCTAATGTCAAATTATTGAGTGAGATATAGAATTAAATAAAATAACAATAGATGACATTTATTGTAAATTTTCAAATTTTCGTTGTAAGATATACATTTCTGTACATATATGTTATGTACAGTTGTTGTGTATAGTTGTATGTACCATTTATGAACCAAGTAAAGAATCATAATAAAATGAATACTTATGTACTTACCACTCAGGTTAAGAAATAAAACTTGATAAGCACTTTAAAAGACTTCCATTGCGCCACCTTGATTGCATCACCTCCCTCCCCTCCCCCACCCCAGGTTACCACAATATTGAATTTTGTCTTAACAATTCGTGTGGATTTCTTTATAGTTTTACCACCTGGTTTTGCTACAGGAGCACCTAGGTATGTGTTCCTAAATAATATATTTACTTTTCCTTCTTTCTGAATCGCCTGAAAGTAGCATCATACAGTATATATGCTTTTAGAGCTTGCTTTTTTTTTTTTTTTTTGTGGTATGCGGGCCTCTCACCGCTGTGGCCTCTGCCGTTGCGGAGCACAGGCTCCGGACACGCAGGCTCAGCGGCCATGGCTCACGGGCCCAGCCACTCCTTGGCACGTGGGATCCTCCCGGACTGGAGCACGAACCCGCGTCCCCTGCATCGGCAGGCGGACTGTCAACCACTGTGCCACCAGGGAATCCCTAGAGCTTGCTTTTTTTGATCATACTGTTCTTAGATCATCTTGTTGATATTTGTACTAGATTGTTCATTTTTATTAATGTACTATATTATATTACATAAATATACCACATTTTATTTATCCATTTTACTAGTAATGAATATTTGTGTTGCTCTCAGGTTTTTGCTATTATAACCTAGCATAATAGGGCTGTAATAAACATTTTTCTACTTGTATCCTGGTACACATAATGTAAGACTTTCTGTAGATAACGGCATTCAAACTTTTCTTGCTTGAGATACACGGTAAAAAATTTTTTTTCTTCACAGTTCAGTTAACACACACATACATAATGTGTGAAAAAACAATTTTACAAAATAATATTTACCTTTACTAATTATAGTGCATTCTGACTTTTCTATTCAATTCTATTTCATTTTCAACTGAGTGGGTCACAACCCAGTTTGAAATATACACTTACTGCTTTAGAGTATATACCTAGAAGTGGAAGTATTGTGTCACTGTACGTGCATGTGTCCAATTTTATTAGATACTGCCAGACCCTTTTTCAGTGGCCTTTTGTGCTTCTTTCTTCATTCCTTCATTCATTCTTTCATTCCTTTGACTATTTTTCAGTTAGTCTGTTTGTCTTTTTCTTATTGACTCATAGGTATGCTTTACGTATTCTAGATGGTAATCCGTCATCAGTTAAATAATCACAAATATCTTGTTCAATTTTTTCACTCCTTTAGTGGTGTCACTTGATGAACAAAAGTTCTTAATATTTTAATCTTCCTTAGGGTTGTTGATTTTTAGGCCTTGCTTAAGAAATCCCTTTCCACCCTGAGGTCATGAAGATATTCTCTTATATAATCCTTTGAAAGTTGTATATTTTGCCTTATAATGAATCAATCTGAAATTGATTTTTATATGGTGTGAAGTAGGAGCCAAATTTCATTCTTTCCATATGGTTGTGCTAAATTATTTCAGAACTATTTCCTGCAGTGACTTTTTCCCGCTTCTGCAGTGCCAACTGTATTATACTATCTGTATGGGTCTTTTTCTGGACCCTGTTCAATTCTCTTGGTCTGTTTGTCTATCACACTGTACCAATACCACACTGTTATAATTATGTAGCTTTATAATAAGGCTTGAGATCTGGTAGGGGAAGTTTCTTCAACTTGGTTTCCTTCTTCAGTTATGTCTTGACCTTGGTCCTAAGCTCTTTTATATACATTTTTAGAATGAGTTTCACGATTTCCCAAAAATAACTTTTGGAGATTTTGATCAGAATTGCATTTAATCTGTAGATCAATCTGGGAAGAGTGACTTCTTTAGAATAGAAAGTTTTCCTATCCCTGAAAATAGTCTAACTCTCCATTTTATTTAAGTCTACTTTAATGTCTCTTAATATGTTTAATCATTTTCTCCACAGAGATCTTCTCACTTGTTGAATTTATTTATGGCACGTTATATGTTTTATTGATATTATACATTTGTTGTGTAAAAATGCGTTTTAATGTATTTTAAATACTCATTTTACATATATAACCTCTCTTTTCAGTTCTAATGCTCTATCTGTAAATCATTTGAGTTTTATACTGAGACCATCATATCATCTGGAAATAATGACATTGTTTTTCTTCCTTTTTTGATATTTCTACTTTTTTTTTTTTTTTTTTAACATTTCCCTATTATAATATCCTGGAGAAGATCTCAAGAACAGTTTTGATTAGAATGATGACAATGGGCGTCTTGTTTTGTTCCTGATGATAAAGGAAATCTTTACAACTAATTATCACTAAATACAATGCATGCTTGTTTAAGTATTGTTGTCATTGTTTGTAGACATTGTTTTGTGCTTGATATCTTCCATTACCTTGTTAGATTACTCTCCACTTTTCCCACCCAGATTGGTGCCCTGGATGACTGACCTCTGTGGACCATTTTAATGGTTTTCCTTACCTTCTGTTGGCTTCCTTTTAGGTTCAGCCACTGGGGACTACTGGCAGTAGAGGAAGGAGAGCAGGAGAGAGAGAAAGTTCAGGGTCTTTATTCCTCTGGCCCTTTCACTGTGGATTACTTTGTGGGTCAGTTGCGTAACTAAGTAGAAGGTCTAGCTCCTTCCTATGTTTGTGTTGGCTTTTTTTTTTCCTAGTTAATTTTTTAAAGGCTTTATTTTTTATTGTTTAACATCTTTATTGGAGTATAATTGCTTTACAACGGTGTGTTAGTTTCTGCTGGATAACAAAGTGAATCAACTATACATATACATACATCCCCATATCTCCTCCCTCTTGTGTCTCCCTCCCACCCTCCCTATCCCACCCCTCTAGGTGGTCACGAAGCAGGGAGCTGATCTCCCTGTGCTATGCGGCTGCTTCCCACTAGCTATCTGTTTTACATTTGGTAGTATATATATGTACATGCCACTCTCTCACTTCGTCCCAGCTTACCCTTCCCTCTCCCCGTGTCCTCAAGCCCATTCTCTGTGTCTGTGAGGGCTTTATTTTTTTAGAACAGTTTTAGATTCACAGCAAACTTGAAAGGGAGGTACAGAGACTTCCCATATACCACCTGTCCCTACATATGCATAGTGTTCCTCATTTTCACCAGAGTGGTACATTTGTTAAAACTGGTAAAGCTACATGGACACATCGTAACTACCCAAAGTCCACAGTTTACATTAGGGTTTACTCTTGGTGTTGTACATTCTATAGGTTTGGACAAATGTATAATGACATGTAGCCATCATTATAGTATCGAATGGAGTACTTTGATTGCCCTAAAAATCCTTTGTGCTCTACCTATTAATCCCTCCCCCTACCCTTGGCAACCACTGATCTTTTTACTGTCTGCATAGTTTTGCCTCCTCCAGAATATCACATAACTTAAATCATACAGTATGTAGCCTTTTCAGACTGACTTCTTCCACTTAGTAATATACATTTGTGGTTCCTTTCTTTTCGTGGCACGTTTCTTTTTAGCTCTGAATTATATTCCATTGTTTGGGTGTACCACAGTGCATTTATCCATTCACCTGCTAAAGGACATCTTGGTTGTTTCTAAGTTTGGGCAATTATGAATAAGACTGCTGTATACATCATGTGCAGGTTTTTGTGTAGACATAAGTTTTCACCTTTTTTTGATAAATTCCAAGGAACGTGACTACTGGGACATGACGCATATGATACGAGTATGTTTAGTTTTGTAAGAATCTGCCGAACTATCTTCGAAGGTGGCTGTATCATTTTGCACTCCCACCGGGAAGGAATGGGAGTTCCTGTTGCTCCACATCCTCTCCAGCATTTGGTGCTGGCAGTGTTTTGGATTTTGAGCATTCCAGTAGGTGCATAGTGGTATTTCACTGCTGTTTGAATTTGCATTTCCCTGTTGACATATCATGTGGAGCATCCCTAGTTAACTTTTGGTTAGCAAATCTAACTTAATTCCACTGTGGTCAGAAAGTGTAATGTGTTTGATATCTTTGAAATTTCTTGAAGCTAGCTTTATGGCCTAGTTCATGGTCAATTTTTATATAATTTTTATGTCTGCTTAAAAAACTGTATTCTTCCATTCCTGGATGCAACACTCATTCTGGGAACAAAATTTTATTGAGGGTCTACTATGTGCTAGGCACTGTTCTAGGTGATGTAGATACAGAAGTAAACAAAGAGACAGAAATTACTGCTTTTTTGGAGAGCACATTTAGAGGAAGGAATAGAATCTAAAATTTAAAAGTGGAACATATAGTATATGCAGTAATGATAAGTGCTAAAGAGGAAAAATAAAGCAGGAAAAGAGTAAGAAGTGGTGGTAGTGAAGTTTGATAGTGTTAGTTCAAAGATGGCTTCACTGAGGATACTTTGAGTGAAGACTAAAGAAAGAAAGCCATCATCTATTTGTGAAGTTGAATGAATAAATTTTAGCTATGATATTAGCATTTTATTCCAATTATTTTTATTAGCTATACGTACCAGATATTTATTCCATTTATTTTGTAAGGCCTTTTGAAAATTTCCTTTCAACATCACTACAACTGTTTATATTTTCTTTATCAAACTGAAAATAAGCCTATTCTTTTTTTGTGTGTGTGTGGTTCGCGGGCCTCTCACCGCTGTGGCCTCTCCCGCTGCGGAGCACAGGCTCTGGACACACAGGCTCAGCGGCCATGGCTCACGGGCCCAGCCGCTCCGCGGCATGTGGGATCTTCCTAGACCAGGGCACGAACCCGCGTCTCCTGCATCGGCAGGCGGACTCTCAACCACTGCGCCACCAGGGAAGCCTTAAGCCTATTGTTTTTTTAAAGAAACTACATTCAAGATAAATTTTGGACATTTCTCCCGGTTTAGATATCTTTGTTTTTTTCCCTAAATAATGTTGCAACAATGATGTTTTACACAATTGTTTGTAGTAAATTTGAAGTTTTTAAATGATATGTCTAATCCATTAATGTGAACATTAATGACATTTTCCTCCATAGGAAGATATCTTCCCAGTTCTGAAGAACCAGTTTACAATTGGATCAAATATTACTACACACTCTGTATTTACTTTGTGTTTTACTTGATTACAACTTTTCCCATGATCCTATTATAGAGGTTTTAATGAGACCGAAATAACTCCATTTTAATGCTTAATTTAAATTTTCTAGTTCAGTCTAAAATAATTTTATATATTGTAGAAAAAGGCATATTTTCTCTAATAATGAATTAACTAAGTAGTTGGATATATGTGAGCAAATTATTTCTGGGGGTCCGATTTTTCATCTATAAAGTACAAATTGGTTTGCTGGTTTACTTTCCTTTTCAATCTTCTCCAGTCTCGCTTACCAAGATATCATCCAAGATAAAGTTGGCACTACAATTCTTAAGGAGGAAAGATCTTTGTTTTGGAGACTAATTCTTCAAGTCTCCTTGTTAGGAGCTTGCGGGGGGGCAAGGTACATACAGGAGAGTTATTTGCATAAGGGTAGGGGAGAGCAGAAAAAACAAAAGAACTTGGAGCCAGACAGCATGGTTCAGTTTGGAAACTGAGTTGGTGAAACGGCCAAAAGCATTTCTAAGGAGGATGCTTAATATGAAATTTAAAATCCTTTGTGTTTCTTCAATATAAATACCGTCCATTTCCCAAATGGTCAGAATGTTATATTGCAATTTTTTAAAGTTAATAATATGGCTCTCATGCAAATATAAAATGAACGTATGCCAGAGATTTTATTCAACTCATTAATAATGCAGAAAGCTATGATATTAGGACTACTTGCAATGAGAATTTGAAGAAAAGCAATAAATATGAAATCAGAAATGCTTAAATGAATTTGCTAATAGATGCAAAGCTGGTTAATTTCTTATAGAGCAGTAACATTTTATGTTTGGGGTCAGTCTTTTCTATAAGGCAGAAATAAATTGTATCTTAACTGGGCAAAATTCATTCCCATTGCTTTGGACAAGAATCATTTGCATTGCTATCAGTTTTTCACAACCTGAGAGAGTTGTAAATAGATTAATAGAAAGATAATTAGAAATGCACACCTGTGTAAAATCAGACAGTCTCCACAGAGTCCAGTAGACCATACCTAGGCCTTCACGGAAAGGACACATAGTAATCTTAGTGATCTCTTTTACTCATTTCCAAGTCATAGACAATTCTTCTTGGCAGGAGGGACAAGTAGACACACACTAGATTGTATAAAAATTATGGAAGAGGGTTGAAATGCCTGTTTGAGCTGATGTGATGGAGGAAGAAAATAGCATGGTCAGAATGGTGTGACTGGAGTTCAACACTTAGGTAATCATAAGAATAGAAATGACTGGGAAGTCTTGGGGAAGGACACTAGACTCCTCAAGAAATGTAGACTGGGTCCAATCACTCTCATCTGGATTTTAATTGACAAGGTGACCACAACCATGGCTGACATCTTGTCTGCACTTTTCATAAAATTATATTCACTTGTGAGAGTTAAAAGTTCTACTTCCGGGCTTCCCTGGTGGCGCAGTGGTTGAGAGTCCGCCTGCCGATGCAGGGGACGCGGGTTCGTGCCCCGGTCCGGGAGGATCCCACATGCCACGGAGCAGCTGGGCCCGTGAGCCATGGCCGCTGAGCCTGCGCGTCCGGAACCTGTGCTCCGCAACGGAAGAGGCCACAACAGTGAGAGGTCTGCATACCGCAAAAAAAAAAAAAAAAAAGTTCTACTTCCTTCAACTTCCATGGGGAAGTTTTGGAGTATAAAAATTTCAAACCTATTCAGTAATGGTAACATCTTCAAACACAGCACTGAATCTCGTTGCTTCTCTGACAGCTAATATAGCACTTCAGTATCCCTGAAGACTGTGGTTGCTCCTGGCTTAGCAACTAATATTAAGGAAAACAATGAGAAGATGAACAGTTTGTCAGCAGTGACTTTTGAAGTACACCCACTCACAGTGGTTGAGGATTCTTCGCCACCGTTTGATGAGTTTGGAGTTAGCTAGAGAGATCAGAGACCTAGCTGAATCTGGTTTCAACCACAAAATCAAAATCTGAAGTTGCCTATTCTAGAATTATTCGTGCCATAGTATCATTTTGCAGTTTTGGGGAGAAATTCAGGACTGGTTCCAAGAGGCAGCATAGTGAAGTGGTTAAGAGTTCTGGTTCTATGGCCATACTCCCTGAGTTTGAATCATGATTCTACCTTTTACCAGTCATATAACCCTGGGGGAGTCACTTAACTTCTCCTTGCCTCAGGTCCCCTAATTGTAAAACAGGATGATAGGTATACCGTTCTCATAGAGTTGAAGTGAGCATTAAATAAATCAATTTGTATAAAATAAACCTGACACATTTAAGTACTATATATATATATATATATATATATATATATATATAGGCTTTTATTCTAAATTGACAGTTTTAGCTTACAAGAAATGTTTAGCTCACAAGAAATGTTTCCATGAGTAATAGACTTTTAAATATGTTTAAATACACACAGGCAGATATCATATATATTTACAGAGGTGTAGAAATCAGAAATCTACTAGAAAAATAGAAACAGTAGAATACACACACACATTATATATGTATTATATGTAAAGAGAGAAAATGTATGTAACATGCATCACATATATATGTATATATAAATACACATAGAGAGAGAGAGAGAGCAAGAGTGAGAGAGCAAGGGAGATTGATTTCAAAGAACTGGCTTATGTAACTGTGGTGTCTAGCTTGGCAAGTTTGATATGCATGGGGCAGGCCAGTAAGCTGGAACCTCTTGGGCAGCAGCTAACACTGCAGTGCACAGGAAGAATTTCTTCTTCCTCAGGGAAACCTCAGTTTTTCTATCAAGGTATTCAGCTGATTAGGCAAGGCCCAACCATATTAGGAGAGAATCTGCTTTACATAAAGTCAACCAATGGTAGATATTAGCATCTGCAAAATACCTTTACAGCAGCATCTAGATTAGTGTTTGATTGATTAAGGGGTTACTATAGCCTAGCAAACTTGACACAAAACTAACCATCACAAGAGGCTTTCAATTGTAGATTACATTTCCTGGTGGCTGGGGTTTTTTAAAAAAATATTTATTTATTTGGCTGTGTTGGGTCTTAGTTGCAGCACACAGGATCTTCGTTGTGGCATGCGGCATCTTTTAGTTGCAGCGTGCAAACTCTTAGTTGTGGCATGTGGGATCTAGTTCCCTGACCAGGGATTGAACCCGGACCCCCTGCATTGGGAGCACGGAGTCTTAGCCACTGGACCACCAGGGAAGTCCCTTGGCTAGGTTTATTAATAAAGGATTATGAGGGAAACTTTCATCCTGACACTGCTATCACTAATTTGCTGGCATCATTTGTTTTCGACTCTGAGAGAATAAATTAAGTAGCTGTTTGTCAACAATAGCCAGCTACCAATGTCCGGAACCTATTTTTCCCACTTAAGAAGCACTTTAAGAAAATCATCAGGAAGTTAGTGGTTCTTGGCACGAGGTTTTGTCATTTTCCATCATCCACTTGGGGGCACAACTTTCCTCACAGTAACTGAAGAGACCCTTGGAGTTAGGGGAGTGGCCTTGCTTTTCTCCTGTTAAGAACCCTAGAATCATAGAATTTCAGAAGGTGAAGAGCTACCCTTTTTCCTCATTTTACAACAGAGGCGCTAAAGCCTAAGGAATGTAACATCACACAGCAAGTCACTGTCTGGAACAGGAACACACGAGGTTTTCTAATCCCTAGTCGAGTCTTTAATCTCTCCTGGTGTTTTCCACTCTCCCTTTTTTGGTCTAGACATTTTCCTTAGCTATTCAAAGTATGACAAAAGGCTTCACATTAAATCCCAACAATGCTGCAAAACATCTTCAGACTTTTTCAGGAAAGTTAATGTTAAGTCAGGGTATTTATAATTTCATTATTTTGGCTTCTTTTCTTACAGTAGTGGGGTGAATGGTGGAATACTTGATAATACAATGCTGTGGATAAGTACAAGGAAATCTGAAGAGAGAAGAGATACTTGTTTGAATCACTAAAAATCTAAATGAATGTTCATTTCTAAAACGTCTCAATCTGTGTAAAAATGGGTAAAAATCTTTGTTTCATTAGCATACAGGCCAATAACAGCTCCAAAGGTGTCATCCAGAAACCAGAATTCATTTCAGGTAGATACTCATCCCAGTGGACATAGAAGACACGGTCAGCCTTGTATTAAAATTACCAATGAGCTTGTCTGTCTTCTTACATGCCCATACAGGAGCCCTTTGATAATCAAGTATCGTTAATCTTTTTTAACTTCTAGTGCCTAGGACAGCCCTTGGTACATATCTAGGAATTAACATATGAGATGAATCAAGTGCACGCCTAGAATTGAGGTCTTCTACTTGCCTTGATATAGGCGGTTGGTGATGGCAAAACACTTCCTAGTTCTTTTGAGGTGGAGCAAATAGCCATCACTTATTAGTTGTTTGTAAGATATACTTTCAGAAACAGGTTAAACATAATACTGGAGCTATTGTCAAATGTTTACAAAGAGGAATAGTGAGGCATGAAGATAGTATGACATTAAACGTAACAAGTTACTACTTGAATGGGACATGAGATACATTGTAGGTTTTTGTAAATATTTGCCCCTTTTTTCTACTAAAAAAGGGCTTAATGATAAAGATATGAAGTATTAGTATTTAATATCTACTTAGTACTATATGGCACATCAAATTAAACACTGGACTTGTAGATAACAAAGCATTTATAAGCAGTGCTTTGAACTTTATAGCTTCATTACATGTATATAGGACTTACAAAGTTCTGTGTACCGCAGGGTCAAAAATGCAGGAAGGAACAAGCGGAATGGTTAAAACACGCAGGAGAGGTCAGGTTCTCGTTATCCCTCCAGTAGACACTATAATACAAGCAGACCCTCCACTTGTCCAAACCACAGGCAGATGTCATTACTCAACAAGATCTTAGCTAGCAAGACTTTCGTGGGTGGTATTTGTTGAAGGTTGAAAATATTTTCAATTTGGTACCTATAAACCAATTATTCTTTGATAGAGCTGCATTTCTTAAAAAGAGTTTGAATTCTAGGACAAGCTCAGTCTCAGGAAGTTTGTATGTCTTAGAGCAAAATCTGTGAAATGTGTTCTACCTGAATTTCTTAATTTGCAATATTTGGGACCAACCTTATATCACCATGAAGAGGGTTACACATTTCTCCATAAGGCTGTGAGCCCCTGGAGGGCAGAGACGGTATACTTGTCTCTTATGCACTACAGTACTTGGCATGTATAATACTGTAGCAGTAATTTCTATTTATTGAACATTCATTTAATGGTCAGTAATTATATTAATTTAATAATATCAAAACGTTAATAAATTAAATTCTATTTATTTTAGGCATGCCTCTAGGCACTTTAAACATATTACGGTGTTTAATGCTTATACTAACTTTGCAAGGTAGATTTATTATCTCCATTTTAAAGGGGGAGAACTAGACTCAGTAGGTATAGGAATCTTACTAGAAAGTGGCAGAGCTAAATTTCAGGGTGAGATTTGTCAGATTCTATTAGGTCTGTTTCCTTTCTTACATGGGGTCTGTACTCAATAAATGTTGAATGAATGAATGGTCTTCTTTAAAATCTTTATAAACTACGTGACAGTTGCCTGGTATGCATTTAATTTTAAGCGACTAATGGGACATTAAAACTTTAAGGAATTATTGACGTGTTCTAAAATAGACATTTTGTTTCTAATAGCACAATAGCAAACACCCAGACATCACATTCATTCATAAGCTTTGGGCATGTTCCAAAGATTCTGATACACCTTGTTTGTTCACTTCCCGATACAATGCATTGATTTGCTATCATACACCCATCAGGGAGGGCACTCCTTACTCACACAAGATACCTTCTTTTTACATCACCACTTTGATAAACACATGTTCAACTGAAATCATCTTGAGTAAGATTAGGGATATAAAAGTGTGATGAACTGACATGTAATTCTCATCATGATTACAAAGTGCGAAGTGTACAGAATCCTCCTGATCTCTCTAGGCAAAGAATTTTGCCAAACACTCTGTGTCTCATCACAATTGGAAAGAGTACCTGGAACAGTTTGCAAACTCAGTCATTGACTGCCAAGCTTGAATCACATCTTGAGAGAGAACAAAGAGGGAGTGATTCGGTGTTACATGACGATAATCTAGAATTTTTATATGAGCCTTTATCTTAAGTAAGGTTGAATAAAGCAGTGAACAAAGAGTAAGATTTGTAACTTTTACATACCTTTACCATATGCCAAGAAATACTCACAGTGGTCTACTTGAATTTTCTCTTTTAACCCTCTCACTTAAGCTTTCTGTGAGGAAAGCACTATTAACTCCATTTTACAGATGAAGACCCTGAGCAGAAAGCACAATTGCAAAGAGTCACATAAGTAGCAAGGAGTGAAGGCAGGACTCAAACCAGCATCTAACTCCAGGGTCCACGTTCTTAACTTCTTTTGAAACTGCTTTTGAGAAGTCTTCCTTGACTCAGGGATTAAGAAACTTTGACCCAGTATAGCATGTCTGTGAACATCTAAAATTTAACATGTTCAACACTATTTCCTCTCCACTGCACCATCCTGGCCCTAATTGCCCCTCCTCTTCTTCCTTTATCCTTTATTTCTTTTCACATAGTTCCCAGACTTGAAACATTGGCATCTCTCAATTGCCTAATATTTAATTTGTTACCAAGCTCCGTGATTTCTTTTTGCAATGTGCCGTGAATCTATTTCTGACTTTCCCCACTTAATTTCCACTACTTCAGTTCAGAGCTCATTACTTCTCGTCTAAGCACTTGTAGTCATTTTCTGCCTAGTTCTCCCACTTCCTTGTTGTTGTTATTATTATGATTATCAGCACATCCTATGATTATTCTAAGATTTATCCTAAAGCTAACCTGTGATGATTCTTGTCCCCTGATTTTTAAAAACAATTCTTTCATCTCTTTTGCATATAGAATTATGTCCAAATTTCTCACCTAAGGCTGTGGGGAGATGAGTTGAGAACCCCCTCTTCCCAGCTACTATCAGAAAAGGCCTGGGGATTTTCCCAGCCATTTTCAAGTAAGGTTGTGGCCCTCCAGTTCAAACAGCAGCCACAGGAAGTAGTCACATGCTTCTTATCATAATATGTCCTGAGTTGTTATTTCACAAGCAGGGTGGGCAATCAAGGCCCTGTTACAAAAAGAAATATTATATCCTTATAGGAGACTAGAGTGTGTTGTTTTTAGAAGAAAATTAATGTTTGTTATAGTGAGATGTGTTTTCCTTTGATGGTAGAGCTTCTTCCCGCACCTTGGGGGAGCAAATCCACTTACCCTTCTTCAGAGCCTGAAAATCCTAAGCAAAGGAAAGGCTGCTTTAGTATTTGGTTGAAGGTCAAGGATCCAATGCTGGTAAAATACAAAAAGGCAAATAGCTTTCTTTTCTTACTGGAAAAGAGGTGAAGCTTTGAAATGAAAAGGATTAGGATTCCACATGTAGAGAACTGAGATTGAAAAGAGATTATGAGATGATTGTCAGAGGGATTTAAAAGATAAACCATGGCTGGGAATGAGAGGGGTGAGCTCCCTCTCTATCGTTCTCTGTAAGTTTAAACTCTTACTCTGATTTCTTTCCTTTTTTCGCCCTTCCCTTCCCTTCCTTTCATTTTCCTCCTCCTCCTCTCACTTTTTAGTACTTACCATCTCATGATATAAGTAAGTTTGTCTTATTATTGTCTATCTCCATCTACTAAAATGTAAGCCCCATGAGGACAAGGAACTTTATGTTATTCACTGCTCACTCCCCAAAGTCTAGAACAGAGCCTGGCACAAGTTACTTGCTCAATAAATATGTGTTGAAGGAAGGAAGGAAGGACGGAAGGAAGGCATGAAAGAACCTCAGAAGGGACAAACTATGAACAGCCTTTCCCCATCGTGTGTACTGAAAGGGACTGAGTTGCATTCTGTTTCTCTGTGCTATTCTGCTTTGGGAAGCTTGCCTGATCTTTTAGGAGGTGAGTTGCTTAAACGTGGAAGAATCTCATAAACCTAATATAGAACAAGAGGAGGAAGACACAAGAGAATGCCTACAATATGATTCCACTTATATAAAGTTAAACAGACAAAAGTAAACTATGTTGTTAAAGGATGCTTCCATGATTGGTAAGTCTGTTTTTTTTTAAAAGCAAGGAAGTGGTTATCAAAACAGGATAATGAGAGTTAGAAAGAAGGTGTGATTGGCTGGGCTATTTACCGGCCAGTATGTGCCCACACAGTCCTGCAGGTTGATGCTATTCTGGCTGTTCTGAGGCTGGTCCTCAGTTGGTGCTATTCTGACTTTTCCATGAACTTGAAAATACCTTGAAGTGAGTTGGAAGGTGTTACGGTTACTCTTATTGCATAATAAAGCACCCCAAAACTTGGTGATATAAAAAACTCATTTTATTATGCTTACAGATTTAGCCAAAGATTGTAGGACTAATTAATGGCTAAGCTAGGAATTGAATTAAAGACTCCTGAATTCCAGTAGTTACTTTGTACACTCTGCCCCTTTACTTTCCTTTCATTGTTTTTCCTCTTCATCAAGTATTTTGGTTTTCAGGTAAGCAGGAGAAATAGGGGAGGCAATTATTATCTCATGTCATTCACTTACTAGGTAAGCTTCAAAGCTGGAGATGGCCTTTGACCTGTCTCTTGATTTGTGTGAGAGCTTCCATCTGCCAGCGTCTGCTCAGGCCAATATTTGGTCAAAATGAGGAGAGAACAAAAGAACAAAAAAATGAGGTAAAGGAAGCAAGTCATCTGAAACATCGACTAAGAGATTATACTGTTATACTTATGACAGGAGGAGGGAGGAATGGTTTTTCCTAAACAAACTGGTCAAAGAAAAGCTGTGGGTGAGGTTAGATAAAGTCACATGCACATCCTGGAATTCTAGACCTTTATACAGGGCAGTCTTGTTTGATTGTGTAAGACATCAGTATAACTCATGGTAAAACAAAAGCTAGGATTCCTGTCAGGTTTATCAGCCTTCATGCTGGGAGTGCCCCCTTACTCTGATGTGATGTTGACAGGCTGGCTCTCCCCTCTGTCAGGAGCACAGACACATTCCGTATATGTGGAGTAAAGTCCATATGGTAGGAAGAGGTTCAGAAATGTAAAACAGCGTAGACCAGACTGGCCATTTACACTCAAAGTTTTCGTTGCTGGTTAGCTTTCTTAAAAGTGTATTCTCAAAGTAAGAAGAAACACACACCCACAACACTGCCAGATCCCTTATTCTCATGCTAGTTTTTAGTCTCATTTCAAAATTTTCTCACATGCACATTTGTCTACCCAATTAGAAGACTTTGTCATAGAGCGTGTGGTGAAATGCTTGTATTTTTTAAAAATTGGAGGCAAAAGGGCAATAATGTCCTTATGCTTTGGGAACTGCTACAGAGGTAAAGCATCAGAGAATTTGTCCAGACCACCTATTCAGGTTAGTTTATACTTGCCATCGAAAATAAAATTCCAGTGTTTAGAAAGTTAAAGAGAATATGAAATATCTCTTAAAATAATTTTTTTTGGTGTGTCTTATAATATACCAACCAAACCTGTGGGTTAACATTGCTATGTAATTTTTCACAGTAATGACTTCTGAGTCCTTTTCCTTCAAATAGTGTATGAATGGCCTTTATTGTTTGCACGGGAAGGGACTTTCCTCACGCTTGTGCCCATCATGCCACATCTCTCGCTCATTTCTGAGTGGCCAACTGTGCTTTTCTCTGCTCCTGTGCTTTCTTGTACCTCCTTGCTGGCTCCAGGTCACCCACACATCTCCAGACCTCTTGACTTCGATGGAGGCAGAGGGCATCAGCGTGGGAAAAGCCCCAGCTCACATCATCATGCTCTTCTTTCTGGCTCTTCTCTGTGATATGGATTTTAAATGACTTTCAGTGGAAGACACATATCAATAAAAAGCAGGCAATAAGTAGGCTGAAAAAAAGAAGAAAAGCCAAAGAGGTCTGGATAATCCATAAATTGTTGTTAATCCATGCTGTTGTTAACCACTTCTTTTTTTAAAGGTGGTAGGAGCAGAATTTTAGAAGTTAGAAAATAAAGAATATTTCATTTTGGGTCAACCAAACTGACTGTGAAATCTTCCAGAATCAAATTTAATCTCTCTCTTTTGGATTTTTTGTTACATTTTTGCTCATGGTGTTTTTGAAGTGATGTACTAACTATATATAAAATATAATAGTTGGGCTTCCCTGGTGGCGCAGTGGTTGAGAGTCCGCCTGCCGATGCAGGGGACGTGGGTTCGTGCCCCGGTCCGGGAAGATCCCACATGCCGCGGAGCGGCTGGGCCCGTGAGCCATGGCTACTGAGCCTGCACGTCCGGAGCCTGTGCTCCGCAATGGGGGCGGCCACGGCAGTGAGAGGCCTGCATACCGCACGCACACACACACAAAAATCAATAATGTGAAGTTCAAGAGAAGGTCATTGCATGAAAATCTCGGTAGTAGTAAAAAGTCCTTCAATAACTTCCTAAAACACTAAGGTTTACACTAAACTTTGCATTTAGAGATGTAGCTAAGATACAGGCTAAAATGTAAAACTGGTTCTGTGTAAAGAATTCTTGAAACCTAACTCCTGAACAAAATTTTGGGATATTCTTGCAAAAAAATCTGCCTTTCCTCTTACCTAACCCTTACCCTGTAACCTGTTTAACCCAAAAGCCAAGTTCCTCTTTGCTGTTCCTCATGGTTAATCTTTCACAGAATCTTTTGGTGAGAAGTGGAGGATTTTTCTCTGAAAGACCATTCAGAGAGAAACAGTACTGCTTTGTTCCTTCCTGTGATTTCCCTCCCCACCAATTGTTTTTTTAATTAAATCAAGTGCACTTATTTTTTATCATATGAAGGTTATACAGCCTGGAGTAGATATAAAGCTTCAGAAAGTCCCTTCCAGCCACTGGGACTCTGCTGTCGCTGAATTCTCAGGAGGTCCCTTGATAAGGTATTTGCTACTGAGATCAGTTGTGTTGTCCTTTTTTTTCCCCTTTATTAAAATAAAAATAACTTTATTTTTTGTCTTTATTATGAAGCTTCATAACATTCCTCCTTTTTGTTGCTATAGTTTTGGTTGGCTCTGCCAAAGATCAAAGCTGATACATCCTTCAATCTTCTGGGATTCTTCTTTTTTTAGCTACCAGGCAAAAACTCCACCGATCCATCTACTCTGCCATTTTATTCTCTTTTTGGGAAATCTTGGTCTGAGAAAGCTCCCTATTATCAGAACATAGATTTTTTTTTTTTTTCTTTTTGACAGATTTACTGAGCTGAGCTGTCTGTCCATCCCTGAAGGACTTTTAGACTCTCCCTTCTGCTTTTCCACCAGTAGCATGAACATTTAGCACATAGCCCACAAAGTAAGCATATATAGAAGAATTGAACTCATCAGATATTAGTAAACCATCTAAGAAGAGTTACTTCTAATTTTCTAATAAATAAGCTTAGAATTAAATACAAACTAATGAATATTTATCTGAGTGATTATTTGTTAGCTTCAATTTGTTTCTGTTGGAATTCATTTTGATTTTTTAAAAAATTCTCTTTGGGAAATTCCCTGGTGGTCCAGTGGTTAGGACTCTGCTTTCACTGCAAGGGCACAGGTTCGATCCCTGGTCAGGGAACTAAGATCCTGCAAGCCTTGCGGCATGGCCAAACATTAAAAAAATTCTCTTTTCATTTAATTTTGAATAGGCAATATGTGCATATGATTCAAAACAGAAAATTATATTAAAAACACATACTCAAAGAAGTCTCATTCTCATTTACCCATTTCCATCCATACACATAGGTAACCTTTGCCATTAGTTTCTGGTTAATTTTTACTGTGTTTCTTTTTGTAAAAATTAGCAAAAAGATATACGTTTATGTATATTATATATATAATTTTTCTTTTTTTATACAAAAGGTGGCATAGTGTATGCATTCTTTTGATCTTTAACAATAGCAGTTCATTGAGATCTTTCTTGGTTTTTGTTAGTTTCTTCATAGTACTCCATTATGTAAATATTATAGTAAATATTTTTGATAAAATTATCCCAAAATAAAACTTACAATGATGAAAACTTAAACATTATAAAATTTGATAAAGATTAAAAATCTGTGGAAGAAGGATGTTGGGAAAGATTAGATAAAATTAGAGTTAGTAGAAATACTCATCGTTAAATAAAAGAGATAAAATTTTACATGATGTTTTATTAATCACTAAAATCTGATATCAGAATCAAATCTTTTTGACAAAATTTAAATATGTCAGATTCAGCGAGGGGAAATTGGGTTTGTTAGAAGAGCTGCCAGAGAAAAATCACAATGGGGGAATCTATAATTGGGAAAATACAATGTTCTCAAGAAATTCAATAGAACAATCATAGCTTCAGGGTAATATATAAGTTGGAAAGAGTCAATCGCAATAAAAGTAATTTTAGTTATATTAAAAATAAAAATGAAAAAAAATTAACTGCATTGTATATAAAATTGATCAAAGAATCAAGTTGGCTTAATGGAATAAGCTCTAGAAAATATTTTCTTAATGAAAATCAGTGATGTTTGTATAATTCTGCTTAAAATACTTTACCTACTACCTAGGATCGAACTACGTACTGGGGCATAAAGTGGTATCAAAACATACCATACTAACATGTCCTGGGCTTTTTTCCTATAAGTTCTGGCCTTGATTTCTTTTCATCTCCTCTTCCCTTTTCTGTCTTTGAGAGTCTTTGATGTTTCATTTCAGAGCTGCTTAACTACGGATCAACTAGTCTTTTCTGTGAGGCACGTCTTTCTCCCTTCCACTTCCTAACAACTCAAAGCCTCTTTGCTCTTCAAGCCCTTGGTGTCATCAAGTAGGCTGGACCCTCTTTCCTTCCTGCTGTCCTCATCAAGAGTCACAAATCATCTTTGCTGACATTTGCATACTTCAAATATCCGTTAACATATTGAAGAGAGCAACCAGCCTTCCCTGAAAGTGTCCTTACTACCTTCCTTTAAAACCTACCCTGACATTTCTGTCTCCCTGTCTCCTCTCTCTTCCCTAACCTAAATTCTTGACTCCTCAAGGCATGTTTAGTCTGGCTGGGTCCAATCTTATTCTTGACTGGGGGAACTCCAGAAGCCCTTGCTGAGGTGTTCCAGTGATTAAGCATCTCACTAATTCTGCTGCCATTTCCAGATTGACACTGTGCCCTAACTTGGTGATCAGATTTAGGCTTGTGCTTTGTGCTTTTTTTTTCTTTCTTTGTTTTGGCTGCGTTGTGTCTTTGTTGCTGCGTGTGGGCGTTTTTTTTTTTAATCTTTATAGGAGTATAATTTCTTTACAATCGTGTGTTAGTTTCTGCTTTATAACAAAGTGAATCAGTTATACATATACATATGTTCCCATATCTCTTCCCTCTTGCGTCTCCCTCCCTCCCACCCTCCCTATCCCACCCCTCCAGGCGGTCACAGAGCACTGAGCTGATCTCCCTGTGCTATACGGCTGCTTCCCACTAGCTATCTACCTTACGTTTGGTAGTGTATATATGTCCATGCCACTCTCTCACTTTGTCACAGCTTACCCATCCCCCTCCCCATATCCTCAAGTCCATGCTCTAGTGGGTCTGTGTCTTTATTCCTGTCTCACCCCTAGGTTCTTCATGACATTTTTTTTTCCTTAAAGTCCATATATATGTGTTAGCATATGGTATTTGTCTTTCTCTTTCTGACTTACTTCACTCTGTATGACAGACTCTGGGTCTATCCACCTCATTACAAATAGCTCAATTTCGTTTCTTTTTATGGCTGAGTAATATTCCATTGTATATATGTGCCACATCTTCTTTATGCATTCATCCGATGATGGACACTTAGGTTGTTTCCATCTCCGGGCTATTGTAAATAGAGCTGCAATGAACATTTTGGTACATGACTCTTTTTGAATTATGGTTTTCTCAGGGTATATGCCCAGTAGTGGGATTGCTGGGTCATATGGTAGTTCTATTTGTAGTTTTTTTAAGGAAACTCCATATTGTTCTCCACAGTGGCTGTATCAATTTACATTACCACCAATAGAGCAACAGGGTTCCCTTTCCTCCACACCCTCTCCAGCATTTACTGTTTCTAGATTTTTTGATGATGGCCATTCTGACTGGTGTGAGATGATATCTCATTGTAGTTTTGATTTGCATTTCTCTAATGATTAATGAAATTGAGCATTCTTTCATGTGTTTGTTGGCAATCTGTATATCTTCTTTGGAGAAATGTCTGTTTAGGTCTTCTGCCCATTTTTGGATTGGGTTGTTTGTTTTTTTGTTATTGAGCTGCATGAGCTGCTTATAAATTTTGGAGATTAATCCTTTGTCAGTGCTTCATTTGCAAATATTTTCTCCCATTCTGAGGGTTGTCTTTTGGTCTTGTTTATGGTTTTCTTTGCTGTGCAAAAGCTTTGAAGTTTCATTAGGTCCCATTTATTTATTTTTGTTTTTATTTCCATTTCTCTGGGAGGTGGGTCAGAGAGGATCTTGCTGTGATTTATGTCGTAGAGTGTTCTGTCTGTGTTTTCCTCTAAGAGTTTGATAGTTTCCGGCCTTACATTTAGGTCTTTAATCCATTTTGAGCTTATTTTTGTGTATGGTGTTAGGGAGTGATCTAATCTCATACTTTTACATGTAGCTGTCCAGTTTTCCCAGCACCACTTATTGAAGTGGCTGTCCTTTCTCCACTGTACATTCCTGGCTCCTTTATCAAAGATAAGGTGACCATATGTGCATGGGTTTATCTCTGGGCTTTTTATCCTGTTCCATTGATCTATCTTTCTGTTTTTGTGCCAGTACCATACTGTCTTGATTACTATAGCTTTGTACTATAGTCTGAAGTCAGGGAGCCTGATTCCTCCAGCTCCGTTTTTCGTTCTCAAGATTGCTTTGGCTATTCGGGGTCTTTTGTGTTTCCATACAAATTGTGAAATTTTTTGTTCTAGTTCTGTGAAAAATACCAGTGGTAGTTTGATAGGGATTGCATTGAATCTGTAGATTGCTTTGGGTAGTAGAGTCGTTTTCACAATGTTGATTCTTCCGATCCAAGAACATGGTATACCTCTCCAACTATTTGTATCATCTTTAATTTCTTTCATCAGTGTCTTATAATTTTCTGCATACGGGTCTTTTGTCTCCTCAGGTAGGTTTATTCCTAGATATTTTATTCTTTTTGTTGCATTGGTTAATGGGAGTGTTTTCTTGATTTCACTTTCAGATTTTTCATCATTAGTGTATAGGAATGCCAGAGATTTCTGTGCATTAATTTTGTATCCTGCTACTTTACCAAATTCATTGATTAGCTCTAGTAGTTTTCTGGTAGCATCTTTAGGATTCTCTATGTATAATATCATGTCATCTGCAAACAGTGACAGCTTTACTTCTTCTTTTCCGATTTGGATTCCTTTTATTCCCTTTTCTTCTCTGATTGCTGTGGCTAAAACTCCCAAAACTATGTTGAATAAGAGTGGTGAGAGTGGGCGACCTTGTCTTGTTCCTGATCTTAGTGGAAATGCTTTCAGTTTTTCACCATTGAGGACGATGTTTGCTGTGGGTTTGTCATATATGGCCTTTATTATGTTGAGGAAAGTTTCCTCTGTGCCTACTTTCTGCAGGGTTTTTATCGTAAATGGGTGTTGAATTTTATCGAAAGCTTTCTCTGCATCTATTGAGATGATCATATGGTTTTTCTCCTTCAATTTGTTAATATGGTTTATCACATTGATTGTTTTGCGTATATTGAAGAATCCTTGCATTCCTGGAATAAACCCCACTTGATCATGGTGTATGATCTGTTTAATGTGCTGTTGGATTCTGTTTGCTAGTATTTTGTTGAGGATTTTTGCATCTATGTTCATCAGTGGTATTGGCCTGTAGTTTTCTTTCTTTGTGACATCCTTGTCTGGTTTTGGTATCAAGGTGATGGTGGCCACCAGGGAAGTCCTAGGCTTGTGCTTTGATCAACCCTCCATCTTGTACCCTAATTCCAGACTCTGTATTCCTGTCTTCTCACTTTTGCCTGAATTTCTGTTTTGATAGCCTGTTTGTTACTCCTGTTTCACTATGACTTAATTGTCAGCCTTTGTGAGGGCGTGGAATTGTCAGTCTTTGTGAGGGCGTGGAATTCTACCCTTGAATTCAAGCCTCAGGTCTGGGACTCTGTATCCTGTTTCCAGAACTTCCTGATACCCATCAATTACCTGCCTGACTAGACTTCTGAATATTACCTGCTCCAGACTACCCATGTCTAGGCTCCTCCTATCTACTGCAACGCCCATCCTGTATCTCATGTTGAGACTCCCATGGGATTGCCCACTTGACTAGAATCCCCCCATCCCCCCACAATTTTCTTCAGATAGAATGTAGGTCAGGTTATGCTTCTTTCCATTCCTGGACACTGGTTCTATGCTGTAGCATCTGCTCAATTCTAGGAAGTAATTTCTTATCCAAGTCTCAGGTTAAGCCTTCATTCCAGATTTCCATTTTGAGAAAACCTTTAACATATTTAAATACCTACATAAACATTTTGTTATATCATTATCCACTCTTTTTTGGGTTTATCCATTAGTGCTTATTCCCTTTTGGGAAAGACTTTTTTGATGTTTTGTTTTTTCTACAATGCTCTTAAATATCCTTAAAATAACAAATAATTCACCTGCTATTTACATTTGTCCAAAGATTTCATATCATCACTTTTCCTAAAATAGAAAGGTTGTCCATGATTTACTGAAAACTTGCTATGTGCCAGAGCATGTGGGAACAAAGATAATAAATAAAATGTAGTTATTCTCCTTAAGGAGCTTACACACTGCACAATTAAAATACAGTATGATAAAAGTTCCATCACGTGGGGTATGTGAAAAACTCTGGGAGCACAGAGGTAAGCTTGACTTACCTGCCTTGGCGTAAGAGGATCAGGGGTTGCTTCATAGCTTATGTGAGCTGGTTCCTTAAGGTAAGGATGAGTAAGAGTTTACCATAGAGAACAAGGCTATGCTTGGCAGAAGAACCAGGACCAGAGCATGGCCCGTTCCACTGGAGGAAGTATGAATAATTTGGGTGGACCCATTGTAAGCTCTGTTGAAGGGGGAAGGGCATGAAATATGGCTGGAGAGACAGGTTGGGGACCGCTGGTAAAGAGATCTTACATGCTATGCTAAGGAGTTGGGACTTGACTGTGCCGGTAATAGGGACCTATCCCTGACAGTTGAGCAATATCTCAGCTGCCTGATGGGGTAATCCAGTCCTTGCCTGGTACAAAATGTATTCACAGCATTTTAAATAATCAGCTCTGGAAGTTATATAATGTTGTTATGATTCTTGCAAAAGGCAGATACCATTGTAAACTTTATCCCTAAAAATCTTTTCTCACATTTTACATACAAATATTATTCCTCACTTTGTGGACACTGTAGAAAACTATTCTTAATATCACTTAATATCAGATTGTCCTGATATTGATTTATTTATTAAATTTGAATTTTATGGTGAGTATAGAATATTTTTTGTGGAAATAGTAACCTTTCATGTGTGTATGTTGGAGAAAGAGCGGGGAGGAGAGAGAGAGAGTTTCCTGGTTTAGCAATGTATGTTTTGTGATTCTTGTTTTAAGACTTCTTCCCTGATTTATTGCTAGGATAAGCTCTCAAAATTTTGTGGCAAGACACTAATAACTTTAATTTTATCATCTAGTTCTATAAAAGGAATTATCTGTCAAATAACCATGAAGCTATTTTTAAAACTCTTCCCTTTCACAAATATTTTTCAACAGCTGTACTCTAGAGAAGCATCAAAAAAGAACTCCCGAGAATGGTTGGTTTTCTGCCTTGTTTGTTTGTTCATGTGCATCCTTGTGAAATGCAGCAGGATAGATCATTTATTTGTTCAATATTTTTTAGCATTTAGTATATACCAGGCATTCGGTTAGGTGCTAGGGATGAGGTTTACAAAGATAAAGGTGATTCCCTCCTTTCTGGTGCCATCTTGATATCTATTAGTCACTTCTTCCTCTGTCCTCCCAGCTTGAGGCTGCTTCATTCCTGTGGACTTAGCCCTCTATTCTTCCTCAGAAGACAATGTTTGAGCCACTGAAATCCATTGCCAGGACCAACCCGAACAGAAAGTACGTGGGCCTTTACGTCCTTCCAGAGAGGCTGTAGCCAATAACAGAGGAAGGGGACTTCATCTGAAATGGCTTCTTGCCTGGCTTCCCATTCTCTCTCTTGCTTCCTCGACTCGCTACCAGTTTCTCCTGGGAACACCGGAGGCAGTTTATAACCTGAGACAATAGCCATGTGCATCAATCAGAGTTCTCCAGAGAAACAGAACCAGTGGGAGATAGGTATAGATAATACGTATGTATGCATATTATATATAATCAATTCTTTTTATTCACAATCCACAGTAGTCATATTCTGTTAAGTTGTTGTAAACACTGAATTAGCAGATACTTAACCATTGGTCCTAGAGGAAATACAGGGAGTTCCTGGGGTCACTGGTCCCAACATTTTCATCAGCTGATCAACACATAACTTTATGTGTGTTTCTGTTCGAGGACACGATATACATATACATATACATATACATATACATATATATATATATATATATATATATATATGAGTCATTAACACCGGACGCATGGCCAACAGAACTGTAACTCGTGCCTGAATGAAGCTTATCTAATACACATATTTCTCTCTAAGGAACTTCACAACCTTCTTGTACTTAGAAACACTAGATAGCACTTTAATACTATGCTGGGGGGCATTTTAAACAGCAGAATCAACAAAGAAACATAAAAATATAAAAAAAGGAAACTTGTTTACAGTATGAGAGCTGAAAGAAGAAGACAGAGAGATTTGACTGTTTGACCTCAGGTGGGAATGTGCACACTGGGCAACTCAGATTTTTTGCTACTCTGTGCATGTCCATGAATAAGTGCAAAAGCACCACAAGTATTGGTTTTGAGATTACTAATAAATTTTAGTGGGTAGGCAAATTATCAACTACAGAATCTATGAATAATGAGGGTCAACTGTGTGTGTGTATATATATATATATATATATACACATACATACATATATATATGTATATACACACATATATATGATATGTATTTGTTATATATGTATGTTTATATGTACAATATAATATATATACAATATATAAATATATATGTAATACCTACACACACATACATACATATATAGGCTGGAAACGCAGGCAGGAGTTAAGCTGCAGTCTGGAGGCAGAATTTCTTCCTCAGGAAACCTCAGTTTTTGCTCTTAAGTTCTTCAACTGAGGGTGAAGCCCACCTGCGTTACTGAAGGTAATCTTTCTATAAAGTCAACTGGCTATAGACGTTACCCACACTTGCAAAATACCTTTACAGCAACACCTTGCTTAGTGTTTGATCATATAACTGGGGTACTATAACTTAGTCAAGTTGACACAAAAACTAACCTTCACACCCTGCAAACAACTTTAATCTGAAGTTGGTTTCTCCATTCTTAAAAATTTTTTTTGGCTACTCAGTCACCAGATATTTTCACTGGCTGTTTCCCTGTAAGGTCTCTTATCCTGCCTTCTCCTAGAGACCTTTCTTTTTCCTTTCTTTGGAAGAACAGGATGACTATCATTTTGTTTCTTGGGTTTATGCCCCAGGGCGTCACCTTTCATCTCAAGGAGTTTTGCCAATTATTTTCTCACACAGCTGTAAAAAATAATTCAGTTTTTATCTTGTCCTATCTAGATGGGGGACCAGAAATAAAGGGTTAATGGTAGATTTGAGATGGCTCTTAAGGAATGTATAGGACTGGAGGAGGCTGAGATAGACTGGGTATGATCCAGGTGGAGAGACAAGTGTGAATAAAAGTACAGGGGTGAGATAAGTGCAGAGCATAATCATGGAAGACAAATCTGGCTAGACATTAAAATTCACATATGTGAGTAGTGGGAAATGGAAAGGTAGGCATGGTCCATATTGCAGAGATTCTTGAATGGAATGATGAGTGATGAGGAGTTAATTGTGTGAACACAGCAGCTCAGGCACTGTGTTTTATTTTCATTTTTCCCTACTCCTACCACGGATCAGCCCGCACCTCCCTGCTTAAAGAAGTCCCTTCATGTCCAGCCTGAGCCTCAGTTAAAGCCTTTGAATGCAGGCTTCTGCTATGAGTGCAGGCTGAGGGTCTAGGAACACTAGATGTAAAGGAAGAGAAAGGTAATAAAATTGAAAAGGAGGATTTGGGAGCTAGCCATTTAATAAATTACTGAAGATATTTACCTCACTTTTCACTTGCCATTTGAATGAAAAACCAGGAAAAACTCTTGTAAGGCAATACCACGTGCAAACATGGCTGTCAGGGGAACTTGCAGCGGACTGAAGGGAAAAGCATTTGAAAATTTAAAAACAGCCTTTTCCTCTCCATTTCAGAGAGTGACCCCTAAGAGAGTCGAGTGTATCCTCTATTCTATTCTCCAGCTTGTGAAATACAGAAATCACAAAGCACTGACTGAAAGTGGCTGTTTCCTTTGTTCTCCCTCGTAGAGCTAAGGGACTTTGGGAAGTATTTACAGGCAGTTCAAGTGCAAATGGATGTTGAGTAGTTCTCACTTTCCAGAAAAAAATCTCAAACAAGTTGCCTCCAGGTGCATCCCAAATGGCGTGTTGATTGACTCGGTTCAAAATGAAATTAAGGATGTAAATGTGTTTGAGAAATTATTACCCAAATCACAACATCCTCTTCAGACAGTTGTTTGATTGAATACTGAAAAGAACATTAAAAATCTTCCAGCAAAAGCCTTTGCCAGAGTATTAACTGATAAACTGGTATGAATTCTCTTCTTGCCCTCTGAGAAAAAGATCTTCCTTGCCTTTGATATTAATTCAGGTTGTTTGCATGTATAATTCAGACACATTTTGTAGGTGGCCTTCTGTCAAAATGTCATGAGATCTCATATATAGAATTACTAATACTTGAAGTGATGTAATGAGTATTAAAATTATTGGCCAAGACAGCTGTCACTAGTATCTTAAAGCAGATGAGTGCAGATACTCCAAAGTGAATATCCTTAACTTAAAATGACAGTAACAAAAATATTTTTCATTTGTACTTAGCTAACCTTTTCAAAAAGTTTTTACTCTTATTGTCTTTTTTATGGAGACCTAAAACACACCTGAAGTTTCCCTTGAGCAAAGATTTCTGCCTTATTAATTGGTTGATTCACTCATTATATAAATAAAGGTCAGTTATTGTCAGACCCTAGAGATATGGCAGTGAACAAGACAGTCAAGACAGGATGCTATTTCTGTGGAGTTTAAATTCCACTGTGGGGAGACAGACAATATGAATTAAACAAATGTGTAAGGACGTCTCAGAACCTGAGCTTTAGCTCCCCCCTTCTACCATTAAATCTACCATTGAAGATTAATTTCATAAAACAACATCATCCATCATTTTAAATTATTGCTGTTTATTTGATGGAGTTTCAGTAGTAATTTTGTAACACACATGTGTGGAGTTAGAAAGAATGTAGAGGAATTTTTTCTGATAAGCATCTAATAAGTTGGACTTTCCTTTGCTCGCTCAAGGATGGTTAATGGATAATTCTGGAAAGATAATGCTGTTATTTTACTATTACGTAAGCAGCCCTTTTAAGATGCTTTGTTCTTGCAGATTTCCAGAGACCAAGGACCGTGTATAAAAGTCCATAAACAACAACAACAAAAATCTGTATTGATCTGCAATGCATTCATTTGGTCAGTGAACCAAAATTATATATTGCAAACCTTTCTAAACAATGTCCTGAAACTAATGACTGTACTTTTCAGTACTCAACCAAGTGAAAAAAAGCCATTATCAGTTCTTATTTAGACTGAGTCTCTCTGTCTCTCTCTCTGTCTCTCTCTGTCTCTCTCTGTCTCTCACCTTTGTTGCTCAACAGTCTCTCAAGAACCACAAGATGAAGACAGGAGGTCAACATCCACAGGGCAGGGCCATCTCTGGCCTGAATCCCTTACTCCATTTGTTGGGACTCTGTCTAACCCCTTTCCAGGGATAATATACTTTATTTTTTGGTAAAAGAATGAATAAATGCGTACCAAGAACTGAAATTTGGCTGCACAAGTGATTGAACAGATTGAGGTCAGAGGGCAAACCTTTTTAGAGTAAACCAAACAGCAATCCATTTAAATGAAGAGCCTGCTGTATATTCCTCTATGTAAATGTCACACCAAGCCCATGCCTCTGATTTGGTCTTTGTGCTGATGCAACTTTCCAGCTACTAGAGTTGGGAGAGGGAGACTCAACCTGTCTGAGAGCTGAAAATAATGGACTTGTTTTTCATTTGGCTGAGTTCTGAAAATTACAGAATTATAGTTAATAGTAACAGGACACTATTTAGAAAGAATTGCATTTTAATAAAATTTTCAAATATACACCCCCCCACACTATATCATAAAGTATTTAAATTGTACATTTTGGTCTCTATTCCCCCTCTTTGGAAAGAATAGCAAACTGTACTTTTGTAGAAAAAAAAACCCAAAACAAAAACACTGGACTTGGAGGCTGAAGATTAGGTTATACAATTTAATAATTCTGTGGCTTCTGGCAAGTCACTTCATATCTCTGGGCTGTAGTTTTTCTCATCTGTAAAACGACAGGGATCCTTAGATGATCTCTAAGCTGCCTTTCAATCTTCTTGAGCCGAGCTGTGCTGGCCTCCCAGATTCTGTCTCCATCTGAAATCCACTTCCTCCTTGTCCTCTCTTATTAGGTATGACAGTTGTCCTCCAGTGAATTATAGAACTACCCACACTATGAGAGGGGAGAAAAACATATTTTTACTAATTATTTGGCCTATTTCTGTGAATATATTGTGTTTATATAGTATTTTTGTTGAAAATTATTTTCATATGGAACAACTGTATGGGAATGCTGGAGAAAATGCAAAGTTCATTTAAAATCAATTCTAAGTACATGTTGTTTTTCTCACTGTCTCCACATATTTGTTGCATGGAAAATTCTTTCCATGACTGCATTCCAGAGACAGATATCAATGAACAATTCTGAAATGATTTTTTAAAATAAATTGGAGCTGATTCTCGAGTAAAGAAATGCTTCCATTTTTCATGACTGCACTCATGCCTAGACGGTATCATGGAGAATTCCCTTCTAATGATCTTTTCCTTGTGCCCTGCCTGCTACCATGTTTCTCAGGTCTGCTTGTCCTCGGCTCGTAACCACTTCTCCTACCTTTTTGCCTAAATTCAGACTGCTGACCTCTTGGTGAATCTACCAATCTCTTCATTTAAAACAAATCTGTTGGGCTTCCCTGGTGGCGCAGTGGTTGAGAGTCCATCTGCTGATGCAGGGGACACAGGTTCGTGCCCCGGTCTGGGAGGATCCCACATGCCACGGGGCGGCTGGGCCCGTGAGCCATGGCCGCTAGGCCTGCGCACCCGGAGCCTGTGCTCCGCAACGGGAGAGGCCACAGTAGTGAGAGGCCCGTGTACCACCCCCCCCCCAAAAAAAAAGCACAAATCTGTTGTGAAGCTGTACATATATTCTAAAGTTTTTTATTTTTAATTCACTTTTTTTTTGATGTACAGTTCTAATAGATAGAACTAATAGATACATAGTCATATATAACCAACACTACAATCAGGAACAGTGCCCTTACACCAAAAATTTCCTTGAGCTGTCCCTTTGCTGTCAAACCCTTCCTTCAGCCCTAACCCTTGACAATACTGATTTGTTTCTGCACCATAAAGTCTTGCATTTTCCAGAATGTTGTACAATTGGAATAATATAGTATTAAACTCATAATGTGTTTGAGATCCATTTCTTTTGGTGCATGTACCAATATTTCGCCCCTTCTTATTGCTGAGTAGTATTCCACCACATGGATGTACCATGGTTTGTCTATTCACTTGCTAAAAGGGCATTTGGGTTGTTTCTAATTTTGGGAAATTATAAATAATGTGCTACAAAATTCATGTACAGGTTTTTGTGTGAATATAAGCTTTCATTTCTCTTGAGTAAATGCTGACACCTATGAGTGGAATTGCTGGGTTGTGTGGTAAGAAGTCTATGTTTAATTTTATTAGAAACTGCCAAACCTTTTTACAGAGTTGGCTGTACCATTTTGCATGCCCATGAGCGATGTTATAAGAGTTGCAGAAACTCTTCTGATGATACTTACTATGAGCCAGGGTTGGGTTTTTTTAGGCATCCTAATAGGTGTTTAGTGAGGTGTACCTTTTTTTTTTTACCATAAGGATGTCTTTTATATTATGAAACAAAATACTTATCATTCCAGCTTGATGTATTTGCACTTGTATTAAATCACCAGTATCTGGAGCAGTCCCAAGGACCCTGAGTAGTATATTTGACTTACTTCTGGTCAGCCAAGATGATGTGTAAAACAGATGCACCCCACAACAAAGACAGGCTCCAACAATGATAAACTACACATCTTGAGCTATAGAAAGCAAATGTATAGTTTTAGACTAGCTCTCTTGCCACTGTAGCCCACTACCAGGGGTTCAGAAATAACTGAAAACGCCTCAGATCACACTACTACACAATTAGGATAATAAGATAATAAGAAAGACACATTTATTTATAGCACAAGTTAAAATATAGGACTGCTGGGCTTCCCTGGTGGCGCAGTGGTTGAGAGTCCGCCTGCCGATGCAGCGGACACGGGTTCGTGCCCCGGTCCGGGAAGATCCTGCATGCCATGAAGCGGCTGGGCCCGTGAGCCATGGCCGCTGAGCCTGCGCGTCCGGAGCCTGTGCTCCGCAATGGGAGAGGCCATAGCAGTGAGAGGCCCACGTACCGAAAAAAAAAAAAAATATATATATATATATATGTATATATATATATATATACACACACATATATATATATATGACTGCCAAGTTTAGCATCAGACACATGACACCTTTAGTCCTATTTTTAATAAGAATTACATCTGAATCCTTTCTTGGAATTATCCTCTTCTCTGCTATATGTTGACTACACGGAACTCCTGGTCTTTGAAGTGAGCGAGCCTCAGATTTATGGTGTCCTAGGTGCACATTGGAATAGCTAATATCCTCACCATGGCTTTTGTCCTCATAGCACCTCAAAATCTTACTTTCTCCATTACTAGACTAGCCTGGCACTCTTAGATTGCCCTATCTTGAGTCTGCTTAGAACCTGGTATAGCTAGGTTACATCTTGGGTCGAGGTTGGGTTCTCAAGTTGGCAAGAAAGGAAAAACTGCCGATTAGTCAGAGTTTCTACCAAAACTCCTTTAGGATGATGCCAGCTAGAGGCCACCAAACTGTCTTGCAGCTGAGCTTGGCTGAGCCAGTTTTTCCTCCAGCTTTGGAACACATTGCTTTATCTTCCCTTGAGCACCAGATGAAGGAGTTTGCTTCTGTTTAGGGGCCATGTTATAAGAAAACTATCTTTGGTGTCTGTGTAGCAGAATTCTATTTAGTGCATCTGATTCTCACACTATGCAAAGCTCAGAGGAGCTGAGATAAACTGAGAGAACAGATTCACGTCTCCTACTTTTACTCATCTTGGTATACACTCGGCATTTTGAGAGAGATGGCAGGTGGGATTTTTGGCTCCATCTTAATTGTTATTTTTCTGTCTTTCCTGCTACCTTTTGCCCACCTTCCCTATACAGTTGAATTTCCACAAGAAAAATTATAAATGTTGGTAATGCTACTTTTCTGTACTGACAGTGTGGTAGCTGGCTACTGTACTTTATCCATTTCTTCACAATGAAATGGGGAAAAGTTGATGGCTTTCACATACCTCTTAATATCTAGTGGCAAATTTGGCCAGCCCTATTCCTGTCCCGGCGGTGCCGCCTGCAAGTGCCACAGTTGAAGAGCCCACCCACAGAGCAGCCATACACAGCACTGGTCTTGCACTAGTGAGAGACATTCTCTGCTGCTGCTTCTAGCCTAAAGCTATAGAGTTCCCCTCCCGAGGTCTATAAATGTTCAGGCAGATTATAGAGTTGGGCTCATTAACATCTGGTTTTAGAGCAGTGGTGGTAACAGAATATGATATGTTATTACTTCTATTTTCATTTTCTGAAATGACTGTGGCCATTTCTCATTGGAGATGCACTGGACCTTTTGGACATGTTTTTAATGCAATCAACTTCACAGAAGTAAAAATGCCAATGAAATTTCCAAAATATGGCAGTGCAAATTTCCAAGTCTGGTTTAATAATACAAAATAACTGCTGTTTATGTGTAATAAACAACAGCATGTAAAAGGTGGTGAGACTCATAAATGCATTAAATAAGCTATTTTTAAAATAGGTAAAAGATGTTAAAAAATAATAAAAAAATAAAATAGGTAAATAAAAATTTAAAAATTGTTAGCACAGAACCTTACATAGTAGGCATTCATTAAATATTATTCCCTTTTGTTTTCTTTCATTTTTAACCCTCCATATTTAGAAGATGGGTTTTGTTAAAGGCCTGTTCATGGCAAAAAGGGGAAAAATGCTTAGGTAAGAAGAGTTAGTCCTTGTATCACCCATTTCCTTATTTATTTTGGGAAGGTAGTGAGGCACAACAGAAATATTATGAATCAGACAAACCTATATTGAAATCCTAGCTAGCTGTGTGACCTTAGGCAAACTATTTAATTTTCTGAGCGTCAGTTTCTCATTCTTAGAATAAGAGAATATTCTGAATATTCAAGGCAGTGGATAATAATATTGTCTTTGCAAAATCATCGTAACAGTTTAGGATGAGGTCATTGAATTTGTTTAGCTTTGATTCCAAGCAACCTTCTAACTGTGTAATTTCATAGGTAGGTCTCTCTAGAGGGAGATCTTGTGGCGAGCACATGGGCTCTGGAACTTCTCTGTCATTTCTCAGTGTGAACCAGTGATTCTCATTTACCTAACCATGTTGCTTTACCATAGAAAAAGAATACACCATTTTTGCAGACGTAGGCATCCTGGCCACCAGTGCAGTGAGTCTCATCCTGAATTGTTATACCTCATCTCATGAGTGTGATTGAGTTTCACTCCTCCCAAAGATGAACCTGCTTTTTATGTGCAGGTGAAATGAAATTTTGAGCCTGTAAAGTCGGACACTAGAAGCTGAAGGTTATACATTTCACATGGTGAGGAATGTTACCCAGGGAGACCTGGAGAGAATTGGCAAACCTCTTTCCAGACTACTCTGCTTCTGTTTACCCATTACAATTTAAATTTAATCATTATTAAAGTAATGACTGGACATAATTTAAAAATAAAAATAGTACTTATAATGAAAAACTCCCAATTCCTGCTACTCAGAGGCAACCACTTTCAACTCTAAGCTGTTTCTTCTGGTATTCCTGCTCTAACTGGGACTGGCTGCTCCAAAGCTGGCAGCACAAATGTCTTCCTAGGACTTTCTCTCCTCAAACTCCGTTAGAGACTGTGTACCTCTCTCCTGCCTGGTGCTTTCTGTTTCCTTCAGTGCACATCTTTTTCCGGATGTACTCCTCTATTTTGAAGAAGCACATCCTTCAGTAGTTTCCTGAGAAAGGGTTCATGGCAGGTGTCTTTATTTATTTTTTGCTTAGTTTCACTGAGGTATAACTGACATATAATATATTAGTTTCAGGTATACAGCATAATGATTTATATATATTGTGAAATGATCACCACAATAAATCTAGTTAACATCCATTATCATACATAGTTACAAAATTGTTTTATAATTTTTTAATTTATATTTTGAATCCTTGTCATTCATAAATTTTACATCATGTGCTTCAATGTGGGATTTGTCAGTGGGTCCCTTAAATTTAGAAATATATGCCTTTCAATTCTGGAAAATATTCTCATTTTATCCTATGGCAATTTCCTGTCATCTGTTTTCTCTACTCTTTATTTCTGGAACTGTTATTATTTAGATGCTGGAGTTCCTGGATTGATTCAATAAATAAAAAAATTTCCCCAATTCTAATATTTATGTATTTTATTTTATTTTATTTTATTTATTTATTTTTTTTGCAGTATGCGGGCCTCTCACTGTTGTGGCCTCTCCCGTTGCGGAGCACAGGCTCCGGACGCGCAGGCTCAGCGGCCATGGCTCACAGGCCCAGCTGCTCTGCGGCATGTTGGATCTTCCCGGACCGGGTATGTATTTTATTTTTACTTTCTATTTTATTTTTTAATACTTCCACTTGAAAAGGGTCAGAAAATGCCACTCCAAAATATGCCCATTTGGCATATTGACTTTTTTGAGTTGAAGGCACTTGAAAAACAACAGGTGCAAGAAAGGCTCTCTACCTCCCCTTTTCTTCTTAAAAATAGGGGATGAAACTCCCATGTGAATGATATGCTCCCTGAATCTGGAGGAAAAGAACATTCTTATAACCAGAGACTGAGAGTAGAGACCGAGAAGAATCTATACCCTAATCTTCCTTTAGCCTCTTTATATATTTTAGTTACTTTTTTTCATAATAACTGTCTTTGTTCAACCTAGTGTGTAAGCACTTAGACCTAACCACTCTTGGGTCTTTATTTTCCTGTGAAGGCTTCCATGTACATGTAAAAATAAAATTTGTATGCTTTTCTCCTATTAACCTGTCTATGTCAACTTAGTTCTCAGGCCCAGCACTAAGAGAAGGGAGGAAAAACTTTGCTTCCCCTACATGTTGAAAGGTTTACTTCTGCACTGTATTTTTTTTTTTCTTCATCACTGCATTGTATTTTTAATTTTCTTTGTTGTTTTTTTTTGCAGTAAAACATCCTTTGCTTGTTTTATGAATGTTGTCACCTTCTTTTAGATGTTGCAGCACCTGTTCTTACCTAACAAAATTAATTTAAATGTTTTAGACTTTCCTTTTGTTTCCTTCCTTACTTTTGCTTCCTCTGTACTTCCTTTTCCTGTTTGTTCAATCTCTGCCTTTTATGTTACACCTTCCCTTCATTGCCTGGCGGTTTCTGGTAGTTCATTTTTAAAGAATACATTGTTGGCAGCTCTGTTTCTAGACACGGTTGGCCAATTTGTAGACCTTGCCACAGGGTGATAGGATACGGGGCCTAGCTGTCTCACCAGGATACTCTCAAAATCATTTCTGAAGTCTTTTCTTTTGAGTGGGTTGGTTTCTTCAGAAAGAAAGTCTCCAGTTTCCTACCTAATGATGTAAAATTGGCTGAACACATTTTGGGAGTCCAGCAGGGGAAAGGTGGTGGTAAAGGGAGTGGAGGGGATGGGCAACAGATTTTATCAGGCCCTAAAATTTAAAAGCTGTTTGGAGAACGAGCCAGAATTATTCATTCTAGCATCCCTGAATGAATCATCTGGCACAGCTAGATGTCTTACATATTGTGACACAGAAATGTGTAGGAAGTTTGGCTGGGATATTTGTCACACTATTATTTGTTAGGGTTGATTTGAGTATTTGCTTGATGTTCGATGTATATCCCTTTGAAAACTGAAAGAGGATGGATGGCCTTCACCAGCGGATCAAAGACTGCTCTTTGATCACAGTGACTACATTGCTGAGCCTCCAGCTATAAGATAGAAGATAAAGTAGTCAACATATGTATAAAGTGCTTAAAGTAGTTACTTGTACAGAAACTATTATTATATTCATAGTTATCAATGATTTAAACCAATTTGTTAATCAAACAAATGTCTTTTGAGCCTACAGTTTTGCTGAAGTGGTCCTTACTTTGAGTAATACCCTATCCTCAAGAAGCATACATTCTAGGAGAGACACATGAAAAATTGATAAGTTAAATAATTAGATTCACAATAGCATAAGAACTAATAAAATACATAGGAATAAATTTAACCAAGCAGGGGAAAGATTTGTACACTGAAAACTACAAGTCACTGATGAAAGAAATTAAAGACACAAGTAAATGGAAAAATGTCCTATATTCATGGATCAGAGGAATTAATATTGTTAAAATGTCCATACTACCCAAAGCCATTAATAGATTCAGTGCAATCCCTATCAAAATTCCAATGACATTTTTAACAGAAATAGGAAAAAAATTCATATGAAACCACAGAAGACCCCAAATAGCCAAAACTATCTTGAAAAAGAAGAACAAAGCTGGAGGCATCACACTTTTGATTTCAAACTTTATTACAAAGCTATAGTAATCAAAACAGTATGATGTTGGCATGAAAATAGACACATAGATCAATGGAACAGAATCAAGAGCCCAGAAATAAACATACACATATACAGTTAACTAATATTTGACAATGGAGTTAAGAAGACTCAATGGGGGAAAGGATAGTCTCTTTAATAAATGGTGCTGAGAAAACTGGATAACCACATGCAGAAAATGAAATTGGACCCATATATTGCATCATTCACCAAAATTAACTTGAAATGGATAAATGACTTAAATGTAAGGCCAGAAACTATAAAACTATAGAAGAAAACATAGCTAAAAATCTCCTCGATTTTGGTCTTGGCAACAATTTTTTGGGTGTGACACCGAAAGCATAAGTAACAAAAGCAAAAATAAACAAGTGGGATTACAGCAAACTAAAAAAACTTCAGTACAGCAAAAGAAACAATCAGCAAAATAAAAAGGCAGCCTACAGAATGGAAAAAAATATTTGCAAACCATTTAACTGATGAGGGGTTAATGTCCAAAATATATAAGAAGCTCATACAACTCAATGGCAAAAAAACCAATCCAATTTAAGAATGGGCAGAGGAACCGAATAGACATTTTTCCAAAGGAGATATACCAACGACCAACAGATACATGAAAAGATGCTCAATTTCACTAATCATCAAGGATATGCAAATTAAAGCCACAATGAGACATCATCTCACACCTGTTAGTATGGCTGTTATCATAAAGATAAGAGATATCAAGTGTTAGTGAGGCTGTGGAGAAAAGGAAACCCTTGTGCATTGTTGGTGGCAATGCTGGTACATTGGAAAACAGTATGGAGGTTCCCCAAAAAGTTAAAAATAGAACTACTGTATGATCCAGCAATCCCACTTCTGGGTGTATATCTGAAGGAAATGAAATCACTATCTCAGAGAGATATCTGAACCCCCAGTTCATTGCAGCATTATTCTCAATAGCCATGATGACATGGGAACAACCTAAATGTCTGTCAACAGATGAACGGATAAAGAAAATGTGATATGTATACATACACATATACAATGGAATATTATTCAGCCAATAAAAAAGAAGGAAATCCTGCCATATGCAGTAATAGGGATGGACCTTGAGGGCATTATGCTAAGTGACATAATTCAGACAGAGAAAGACAAATACTGTATGTTCTCACATGTGGAATCTAAAAAATCTAAACTCAAAGAAACCGGGAGTAGGATGGTGGTTGCCAGAGGCTTGGGGATGGGAGAAATGGGATGTTTGTCAAAGGGTACAGACTTCCAGCTATAAGATAAATAAGTTCTGGGGATTTAATGTACAGCATGATGAGGGGATTCATCAAGATGGTGGAGTAGGAGGGCATGGAACTCACCTTCCCCAACAAACACTTAAAAAATACATCCATGTATGTGGACGTGTATGCACTGCCAAGTGTGGGGTGGGTGGCTGGTGGGAGGCAGCCGCGTGGCACGGGGATGTCGGCTCCGTGCTTTGTGGCCGCCTGGAGGGGTGGGATAGGGAGGGTGGGAGGGGGGGAGACGCAGGAGGGAAGAGATATGGGAACATATGTGTATGTATAGCTGATTCACTTTATTGTAAAGCAGAAACTAACACACCACTATAAAGCAATTATACCCCAAAAAAGATGTTAAAAAAAAAAAAAAGGAACAATTCTCACTGAAGACTAACTGGAAACTGACGGAAAGACTTTTGTACAGCCAAGGCTGTGAGAAAGATCCACATGAAAGCAATCAGATCAGGACCTGTGCCCTTGGGAGGGGACTCAGAGGAAAAGGGAGAATATACAGGCACAGACCCGCCCTGGGGAATGAGTGGTGAATGCCAAAGATCAGTTCCTTGAGTCTTGGGGTCCTACACAGGGAAGATGAGCCCCCTTGGCTGGTTGGAGGACTGCAGGGACTGAGAGGATAGCTGCGGGAAGCCTGGACTCCACTGGTGAGGATCACACTCACAGCGGCTTGACCGCTGGTGGGGCAGAGGGGGTGAATAGAAGTTTCTCAGGCTCGCCTGAGTGAGTGCCCCAGCCCAAGCTGAGTGAGCACTCTAGCACCACTCACTCCATGTCACAGCATGGCACTGGATCTAGGGCTGTCAAGACTGGGAAGAAAACTCTGGGATGCAGAGGCAACCTGATTTCAGGACAGAGCCTGCCTGGGGTGATGATGGCCGTTGTTGGCACTTACTCAAGCAGTTTCTCAGAAGCTGCTCAGAACTCAGATGGCAGCTGCTCCATCACAGCTCACGACCTGATATACACCGAGAGTCCATATATACCCACTTGCCCTTTGTTGCAGCTCCACAACAAGCAGTAGAGCACGGGTGGCAGAGGCTAGGGTCAGTGACTGGCTGCGAGGGACAAAGGGGACTTGCACCTGAGGCTGCATCTGAGCAGAGCAAGGGAAACAACTGCTGGCACCTGCACAGGCATCACATTGGAGACAGCTTGAACAGGAGCCGAGAACCCACCTGGACCCCCTTTGCTTCAGCACTTGCACGCTGTGGAGCAAGAGTCCCGGTGCTGGTAAAAGGGAAAGCACTTCCACGGCAGGGGACACGGGTTCGAGCCCTGGGGAAGATACCCCATGCCACGGAGCAACCAAGCCTGTGCGCCACAACCACTGAACCTGTGCTCTAGACTTCGAGAGCCACAACTACCGAGTCCACATGCCACAACTACTAAAGCCCGCACACCTAGAGCCCATGGTCCACAACAAGAGAAGCCACCTCAATGAGAAGCCTGCGCACCGCAACGAAGAGTAGCCCCCGCTCGCCGCAATTAGAGAAAGCCCACGCGCAGCAACGAAGATCCAGTGCAGCCAAAAATAAATAAATAAATTTATAAATACATTAAATGCTTACCACTGGTCAGTATGTACCATGGCTTTCCTGTTCCTAATTTATAAAATAAATAAATAAAATAAACCTGATATGAATGAGAGTCCTCTGACTCAGGAGGTAAAAGACATTGCTCCCTGACTAGAAACTTTGCCTTGTGGAGGTGATGGGGTTTTTTTACTCGTGCCTAAGATGATTGCCTGGAGGTATTGATACAGGTGTGTATTCTTAATGAACCAGCCCTGATTACCTTGTTGGGGTGAGAGGGCAAAGGAAAAATGAGGGTGTGTAAAGCAGGAAAATTCTCCACCCCTGAAGAACATACCCCGTGCCTGGGTTAAAGGAATTTTATACAGTTGAACGCATTTTGGGTTTCCCTTACTGAGAAATTTAACCCTCTTTTATATGAGACAAACTAGCATGGAGTTAGCACTGAAATGCTTTTAAATATACATATATATATGTATGTATGTGTGTGTGTGTATATATATATATATATATATATATATATATATATACACACACATAGAGAGAAAGAGAGAGAGAGAGAGAGAGAGATAAAAAGAAAAGTTTGCCCGGAGGAACAAACATTGGTGGTGGTGCTAAAGGCCATGGCCTACATGAGGCCTTGGGCTGAATGTATGCTACCCGGAAATTGCTCCGACATCTGGATTAGCTTGTTTGTGACCTCTGCTGGGGAGGTAAAATGTTTTGGTCAGCTACCAGGAAGATTAAACTCCAACATGCTCAGAAGGGAAGTGAGGGCTTAGCTATGTCAACCTGTATACTCCTGAATTCCTCTTTCAGATTCAGCTCTGAGTCTCAAACAGCCTCTTCACTTTACTTCCTTCAAGGTCATGCAGTCACCTCATCCACCCTCCTCCTCACTGGGTATGTTTCCCAGGTGGTGAGTGAGAGCATGGACGTTCATAGGCCCCTCCGCACTAGGCAAGCTGCCTTCAGCCCATGGGGGAAAACTGCTAGGAGCCTCTAACCGAATTGGCTTCAGTCTTGGGACTGCTGGGACAGATTGCTTGGCATGCATGACTTTTAGGCTATAGTTCTTGACAATCATCTCTAATGGAAAGCTTTTCAGTGTTCCCTAAGTAAACCCGCAAATCCAAGCTGGTTATCTTTGAGACTGTCCATTCTCCTTAGTGGCTTCTCCAGGGAATTCTTACAGCCAAGTTGTGGATAGTCACTACTGTATTTTCTTGCTTCTCTCCAGAAACCAAACTAGGAGATGCAATTGCTTCCTAAATCCTAAAGTTCTTGCTTTCTCTCTTATGCCTCAACCCAGGGGATTTGTTTATGTACTCCCCCTTTTCTGCCTCTGATCTATAAAGCACAGCTTTCTGTGTATGCCCGAATACCCTATTCCCTTGTTGGGGGAAGATCCACCTGCAAAATTAAATGACTTTCTCACCAAAGATAGTCGACATTAAAGAACTCCCAGACCAAGCCTATGCACTCCAAGCTGCACTATTACAATTGACGACAAGCCTCAAAGAGAAGTTCCTGAAGAAGTTCTACAGAAGGTAAGAGTGAATGTTTGTGCTGATGGAACGCCAAGAAGAACCAAGATGTCTGAACCAATAGTAGCCAAACTCTTTCCAGGTGCTAAGGCTCCAAATTTAAAGCAACACCCTTTAGAGAGGCATATACAAAGCCTCTGATAACCACCTTTCTTAAATACCAATTAATCCAACTTTGTCAGTACCCATATAACACTCCATTCCTGCCAATACAAAAACCCGGGACTGGAGATGATAATTTTGTACAGGATTTGAGAGCCATTAACCAAATTGTAGAGGATATACATCCATTGCTGCCAAATCCTTATACTTTGCTTACAACTTTATCTGGAGACTTTTGCTAGTTTGACTAATATAAAACAACAATATTGCTAGATGTTGTTCTCCCACGAGGATTTAAGAATGCCCCCACCACCTTCAGGTAAGCCTTAGCCAAGAACCTAAGGTGTCTCCAATTAAATGAGGAGCCTTACTCCAGTAAGTAGAGCATATACTAATTGCTAGGAAAACTAAGGAAGCTTCAGACCAAAATACAATCTTCACTTTAAACTTTCTGGCAGACCAGGGCAATAAAGTCTCCAAGCATATATTTCTCAATAAACTGTAAAATATCTAGGATTTGAATTATCAAAAGGACAAAGAAACTTATTGCTGGATCAAAGGGAAGCATTAGCTAGGGTGACTGTACCAACGACCAGAAGGCAATTGTGAGGATTCTTAGGAGTGGCTGAGTTTTGTTGTATTTGGATTCCTTACTTTAGACTCATGGCCAAACCCCTATATGAGGCTCTTAAAGGAAATGACAGTGAGCCATTAAGCTGGACTGTGGAGTACCATAATGCATTCTGTACCATACAAATAATTGAAGAAGTCTATTCTAGCAGACCCACCCTGACTGATCAGCCTTTAGAAAATACAAATATGGAAATGTTTATGGACGGGTGCAGCTTCATTGGTCAGTGACTTCAGAAGGCTGGGTATGTAATAGTAACTCACCAGGAAGTCCGGAAGCAGAAGCCCTTTCTCCAGGTATGTCTGCCTAGAAGGCAGAGCTCATAGCCCTTGTGAGAGCCCTGCACATTAGAGCTAAGAACAAGGCAAGCATTTATACTGATTCACTAAGAATGGCTTCTCTGTCGTACATGCCCGTGGGGCCATATGGCAAGAGAGAGGTCTACTAACACCAGGAAGAAAAGAAATTAAACATGCAGAGGAGAAACTGGCTTTATTAGACGCTGTTATGTTGCCAGAAAAGGAAGCCATAGTACATTGCCTGGACCACCAAAAGACTGACAGTTATACAGCTAAGGGAAAAAAAAAGGCTGTTCAGGCAGCCAGACCAAAAACCCGGATCCGAAGGCCCTAGCACTCATTCTGAGGTGGACCCATCCCTGTTGATGCCTCAGTATTTGCAAAAAGATCTAGAGAGATCAGACAGATGGGGATTTCAGGCTGACTCTTGAGAGTTAGTTGGTGATCAATAGCAAACAACAAAAGAAGGCTGGATTTACAATGAACAGGGACTAATGCTTATACCTGAGCATTGCCTGGTCTGTGCCAGAAACAATCCTAGAACTGGACAACCCCAAAAATAAAAAGGGTGTAAACCTGAGGGACAGAACCAGGAGATGGTCGACAGATAGACTTTACTGTTAAGCCAAGAGCCATGGGACATTATAGCTATTTCCTGGTATTTGTGGACAACTTCACAGGATGTGTTGAAGCTTTTCCATGCCAGACAGAGAAGGCCTCCAAGGTAACAAAAGCCTTACTAGAAGAAATTGTCTCTCATTTTGGGTTGTCTCTTTCAATTCCAAGTGACAACAGAGAAGCTTTCATAACCAAGGCAACTCAAGGGGTGTCTGGGGCCTTGGAATGCAATGGAAGTTACGTGCTTCATGGAGACCCCAGTCTATGGGGAAGACTGAAAAGATGAGTCATACCTTAAAAAAGAAACCAACTGAACTTGGGATAAGGTCTTATCAGTTGCCCTGCTTAGCGTGAGGATAGTCCCTAGAAGCAAGCTCCAGTTGAGCCCTTATGAAATGTTACGTGGAAGACCCCTCTTTAAGACTAAGTACTATTGCAGTCTTGAAAGTGATCATATTGTATTGTAAAGGAATTAGATACTATAAAGTACGGATGGTCTCCAGGTGTTACTTTATCTGCCATGCATAAATATGCTTCTAGTAGATTAACGTTTCCCACAGACATTCCCCTGCACTGCATAAGCCCAGAGGATTGGGCCCTCCTCAAAACTTGGAAAGAATCAACTCCCTGAGGATCAACTACAAGCTAAGTGGATGGACAATTCCCCAACAGGCGCACTCTCCGTGGATAGAAGGAAGTAGGAGGACCCACCATCTTAATAACACCAGAGGGAAACCGATTACCAATTTCTCAGCCCCTGATAACAGTTGTAAACCCTTCACTGACCCTGAATTACTTTTCAAAAATAAACAGGACAGGCAAGACTCCACCTGGCCAGGATGAGAAGACATGGACGTCTTTAAAGTAGATGGCTTTCACCCAAGAGTCTGGATCAGGCCTATATAATTCAAATTCAGCCACTAACAATGTTTAAAAACAACACATTTTCATGGATTCTCAAAGAAATAAGGTCTTTTTTTGAAGAGCTATAAAAATTAGGAGTCATATCTTAGGACTAATCCTTTTACTACTTATTGTCAGCTATAGTGGTCAGCACCCTATTTCCCTCAAACTTGAAGAATGTACAAAGATAAAGGGGGGAATTGAAACAGAATGTAAAACATTGACTGGCTTCAACTGGTTTTGCTCCCTCCAATAGGTTGATTGATCAAACAAAAGAGTTATTTTACAGAGACAGCGCTGCACATGTTCAAGATCAGAACCCATGTCTCCAGGATGACCCTGGAACCGAGAATCTTCAGTCTGCAGCACTCAAAGATCAGAGATGTTGCCACCAGAGCACTTTACGAAGTGAGAAGTCCGTCATTAAGGAAAATTTGGCTTCCAGAAGCATGAGTAGCTTATATGAACTGATTTGAGACTAGCCAATCAGCTTCCAAGTTTGAAATTCCTCTAACTCCTTAAATTTTGCCCAGGACCTCGGATCGAGGAGACCAGTTTGAGAGCCTTGCCTCCTGACCTCACAATAAAGCTCTTTCTTTCCTCAAAAGCCAGTGCCGTATTATTGGCTTCTGTGCGTGCCGGGCAGTGAGCCCTTAGTGGTTAACACTATTTACTAACCTTACTGTGGTTATCATTTCACAATATATACGTGTGTCACCTTAAACTTGCATATGTTATATGCTAATAATATCTCAATAAAGCTGGGGAAAATCTAACTAAATAATTAGAAAAAAAAATCTCACAGGGTGAAACAGAATGCAAGAATGAATATCTCTGTTATTAAAGAGAATAACAGAGACCCAAAGAAATCATCTTGCTCAAGGGTAGAACAGATCCTTTCTGCACTTAAAGAGAGTCCAGGACCCCTTCTTTCCAGGTGTCAGGGGCTTTAACCAATACACTTCTGCTTTTGTTTTTATTCTACTTCAGAGAGCTGCTCTGAGGTCCTTTAATATGCATAACTCAAATATTTCCCCTGAGAGGTGGGCTCACTCAGATGTTTGTTTCCTCCTTGATAGATTTACATTTTTAAAGATGTGCTAACATTTAAGGACAGGTTTTATTTTCATAGAAACAGAAAGCATATACCACCCAGGATACTTTTGATAAGAATTTTAGCTGTTTTCTGTTGCCCTTAAAAAAAACAAGGTGCCCAGAGGACTTTAGCAGTAGGAAGCTGAAATGATTAGCATTATCCCACAAGAGGATTAAAAAGGGTAAAGGAAAGCATTAGCACATAATATAAAATGACTGGAAAGCTAGGTTAGACCTTTCAGCAGGCTGGACTGTTGTCCTTTAGGGACAACTCTGAGACCTACTAATGTGTTTCCACGATGGCTACCGATCATCATTGTGTTTCTATTTCTTACTGAGATCAAGCGCAGCTTGTGTTCTCAGTAAAGATGCCAGATTCAAAAAGAAGCTGTTGTTTTTTTTTTTAAATCTTATTGAAATAAAGATCTTGCATAGATATCAGCATCATTACCAATATATTGCTATGCTTATTTGTAATGTGTACAGAGGTCGTGCAAAAAGGGAGATTCACTTGACAGCCTTCAATTACAGTAGTAATGATTTAAGTAAATATCATTCATTCAACAGAAATTTACTGACAGCGTTTTTGAGGTAAGACGCTGTGTAGGCCCTGGGACGCAATGTGATCCAGCACGTCAAGGATTCTGATATGTTTACAATCCAGTGAGGGAGACAGACAGGGATCAAATAATCACACACACAAATGTAAATAAATTGCAACGATAAGTGCTATCAAGGAGATAAGCACAGTGCTATTAGAATAGATATTTTTAAGGAAGAGACCAAAAAAAAAAGAGAGGGGGTGAGTGGGTACTAACTGGGAGAGGATAGGAAGTGTGTGAAAGGCCCTGGCCCTGGGGTGGGAGGGAACATGGTGACGAGGCACTGAAGAAAGACTGGTAGAGAGAATTTGGGAGGGTGGTATGAAGGTAGGCATCAGACCATAATAGGTTTTGACCATAGTAGGTTTTGTGGACCATTAAAGAGTTTGATCTTTGTCCTAAACACAAAGGAAAGGCATTCAAGGGCTTTAAAAGGAGTGTGTGTGACATGTTTTCATGTGTGTTTTGAAAAGATCATTGTGGATGCAATCTGGAGAATGATTTGGAAAGGTGAGAGTGGATGATAGAGTACTTACCACTGATCAGACCTTACTGAGAACTGTTTTATGAAAGCAGCATTTAATTTATAAGAGAATAAAGCTATAAAGGATGTCTAATCCAACATTCTCCTTTCAGACCAGTGGATGTTACAAACTTTCAGGACAAATGACTTCATAAGTCTCCCAGAAGAGAAAAACCTGCCATATCTCTGGGGAACAGATACTGACATTTGACTTTATTATAGAGGAACCCATTTCAGTGTTTGAAAATGCTCTGCCTCTTACTGGATAACTTTCACAACAACATTGAGAAGCAAGTTGGTATCATAATTTCGATTTTACAGACACGGAGTTTAAGAACTCAGATGCAGAGAGCACTGACATAGCCTAGGTTATGAAAAAAAGGTAGTACCTGTGCTAATTGGTGACTTTCCTCCTAACCTTCCAGTTCTCTGAGTTGTCCAGATGACTTTGCATTCACCAGAAATGTCCTGGAGCACATAAAGTTGGACAGAAGTCAAGTATAATGTTTTAGACTTACTGGGCGTTTCCCTGAATTTATTCTAAGTATGAAGCTACACCTTTGACCTCAGTTTTTACTTTTCATGTACACATATGTATTTTGCCACTTAATTTCACCAATCCCAATATGCTGCTTATTAACTTTTAAAGGCAGGTTTATATACAATAGCTTTATGAATTTATAAGTGTTTTGCTAAGTTTTCAGCCCTAGTCCACATGGACTCACAAAAGCTGTGTGTTCGATGCGGTGCAGGTGGTAGGGTTTTCCGAGGGTTGATGCATGTTAATCTCATGGAAAGTCATGTACATAGACTTCGGCATTCTATGCAAACTTTCTCCATTTTTTTCCCTTGGGTAATAATACATAAAGTCTATAAATTGTTTTTAAAATTAAATTAAATAGTAACAGTAATATTCTTCCCTATAGGTTGTTTTTAATTAATGTCTCTTATTTGACCTAATTTGTGATATTGACTCCCCATTTTCTAGAGTTTCTAAGATGCTTTATATGTGTATTATGTTCTAAAATAATTCCTGGAGAATGTCAATGGGAGCATGTTCCTAATTTCCCTCCCAATGCAGGCGTATTTCTGGCTTAGAATCTGAACTCAGGATTTTTTATTAGCTCTTTTTAAATTGCATTAGAAAAAGTAGTTTGAATAGTTTGGTTATTCACCGTGGTAGGGCATTATCAGAGAATAAAATAATTCATATCATAAAAAGACATTATAATAGATACTGAAATGCATCTTTGAAATGCTGGCAAAGCAATGCTACATGTGGGTCATTTAGCTGTAATTACCTGGATAATTTAGGCAAAAGCCATTTATTTATTTTTAACTAAAACACTTGAGTAACAGAGAAAAGCTCTGGCTTTCTCTAAATTATATATATTTTTACCTAAACCTCTATACCACGTCAGGCTAGTACACTTTCCTGAAAAGATTTCTAATTTTACCACTATTTAGTCAAAGTATTTTTAATTTTTGCATGTTGTGATTGACTAAATAGCAGTCTGGAAGAGTAAATTTAGTGGGTAAAATTGGTAGACAAAAGTGGAAGGAGGAACAATATAGCAATATAGTCTCAAAGTATCTCTCCCCAAATAGTAACTTTACTGTGTAGAAATCTAGCCCACTGACCTTAACCAAGGGCTCACGATTCATATCTGGACATATGATTCAATGTTCTGCTCTCCATTTCTGGAGAGAAACTTAATGCTCTTTGATCATGTGTACTCATGGTGGAATAAAAGCCTGCTAATAATGTAAGCCCCATAATGTTTATAAGGCAGGGGCACTGTTCAACATAGTTATAATCATATCTTGAGGGCTTAGTAAATGTTCAATTCTAAGTAATTACTAATTTGTTTGACATTTATTGATATCTACAAGCAAGTTTAGTGTAGAACACACGCACACAGAAACAAACATGTTAAGACAGAATTCTGTATAGAATTCTGTTACATTATCAGGGCTACACTGAATTCCAGCATTTTGTCTTAAGCACTAACGTTGGGTCTTCCTGATCCAGACATCTTTAACACTGGACTGAATAAAATCAACAACAATTAGTTAAACATAGTAGAAGTTAATCCAAAGAATAAAATACCCATGGGTCCATATTGATATAAATAAATAATCGAATAAATATATAAATGATAGAAAAGAGACACACTTCTTTACAGAGGAGTCCCATTTTAATAAGTGCCGAAGAAAGGTAGGAAATAGAAAAATCAGCATTTTAACACTGCAGTAATAATTGCTACCGGGAAGATCTGCCAGTGGATGCTAATACTAGTGGGTGAAATTTAAGGAGGATTAGGATATGTGTGTAGTCTCAAAGTATCTCTTCTAAAATAGTAACTTTGCAGTAGAGAAACCTGGCAGACACCACCTTGACCATGAACTCAAGGTTAACATCACCAGCAATAAGATATATTGACATCATATGCCCTCTGATAGGCTGCCCTGAGAAGGGTTCATCACCTTCGTGCTGTTGTTCCCAATAACGCAAACCTCACTTTAATCATGAACAAGCATGAGACAAGCCAAAACTGAGGTATGTTATACAAAATACCTAACTAGTTCTTTACAAAAGTCTCAAAGTCATGAACAACAAAGAAAGGAACCGTAGTAGATTAGAGACTACAGAGGCATAGCAATTAAGGCACCATGGGATCCTGGATTGACTGAATCCTGGCACAGAAAAAGGACTTTCATGGGAAAATGGGGGAAATCTGAAGAAAGTCTGTAGTTCAGTTAACACTGTTGTACCAGTGTTAATTTTCTGGTTTTGATAATTATACTATGGATGTGCAACATTGGGGAAGCTGAGTGAAGTGTATACAGGAACACTCTGTGCTATTTTTGCAACTCTTCTTTAAGCTTAAAATTATTTCAAACTAAAAGTTTTTTTTTTAAACAATGAAAATGGAAGCAGACACTATGAAATGAGCACAGTAGTCATTGTTGAACAAATAAAATATGCAACACCTAATGGCAGCATTCCTTTTGCTAGAATATCTTATATATGTACATATCAAAGCAGTTCTCAAATCTCTTATTATGTCATATGGTTTATTTGTGGTAGAACAATGATGAGAGGGACTGTTACCTTTCTCTTTATGGAGAGTAATTTTGCTATATTATGCTGTTCCATGATTACATATCTGTTCTATGTATGTTTCTGAATATACACGTACACATAGCATATTCAATAATTATAACTAGCAGTTTAATTCATACAATATTCATAAAATTAACATAATTTAGCATAGTATAACTCATATATGATACTGATATGATATAATACAGGAAAAAGATATTCAGCAACATTTTCTAGGATTCATGTCTTGTCAAATCTCAAAAATTCATCTTCAGTGACGGAAAATGTTTGGCAGCCTGTTGCTTTTTGTTTGCATTTTTAACCTTTTAAGACTCTGACTATAAGAAAATTTGATTTTGAAAACAAAAAAGTCTTAATAAAGCCTTCTGTGATTAATGAAAACAAAATGTGTTTGGGGCACCTAATTTTTCTTTAATATTTTCTTTTATTCATAGTTTTCATTATGACTAGATCAAACATAATTTCTCATGGATATTTTTATACACAATTTTGGAGGTTTTTCTTCTGCTGAAATACTGAAGAAGTAAAGTTAACATTTTGCTTGTAATTCCTCCTCTCAGAATGTGAAGACTCCAAAACTAAGCCTTTTCTTAAAATACTTAAGGCCTAAATGTAATTAAATAACTAATAATTGTCATTCTTAAAAGTTATTTTATTTAGTGCTATAAATACTAGTACATTAAGCAATTCTACAAAGATTTGAATTACGGTATAATCTCTATTATTCTGTTGTGCACTGTTACTAAATTTTAAAAATTGTTGGGTTAAGAAGTATTATATTTGTAATAGTTATGTATTGCTGCATCAGAAGTTGCCCCAAAACATAGTGTTTTAAAGTAACAATAAACATTTATTGTCCTCATTTTCTGTGGAGTAGAAACTTGACAGCTCTGGCTTAGGGTCTCTTTTGAGATGGCAGTCTAGATGTTAGCTGGGGCTGTAGTCATCTGAAACCTTGATGGGGCTGGAGGATCTACTTCCAAGATGGCTCACACACATGACTGGCCAGCTGTTCTGGTTGTTAGCTAGAGGCCTCATTTCCTACGTACATGTGCTTCTTCATAGGCTGCTTGAGTGTCCTCACTATGTAATGGTTGTATTCTCCAAGACAGGTAATTCAAGAGAAAGCAAGACAGAAGCCTCAATATCTGTTCTGACATATCCCTATGTGATTATTGTTTACAAAGGTTAGGTTTTTTTTAAAATTTGTTTTGATTCACTCCTTTTTTTAAGTTGAAGTAGAGTTGATTTACAATATTTTATTAGTTTCAGATGTATAGCATAGTGATTCAATATTTTTATAGATTATACTCCATTTAAAGTTATTTCAAAATAATAGCTGTATTTTCCTGTTCTGTACAATGTATCCTTGTTGCTTATTTATTTTATACATAGTAGTTTGTATCTCTTAATCCCATGCCTCTATCTTGCCCCTCCCACCTTCCCTCCTCTCACTGGTAACCACTAGTTTGTTCTCTGTGTTATGTGGGTCTATTTCTGTTTTGTTATATACATTCATTTGTGTTATTTTTTTAGATTCCACATATAAGTGACAACAGAATATTTGTCTTTCTCTGTCTGGCCTATTTTACTTAGCATAATACCTTCTAGGTCCATCCATGTTGTTGCAAATGGCAGAATTTCATTCCTTTTTATGACTGAGTAATATTCCATTGTGTATGTGTGTGTATGTGTATATGTATGTGTGTGTGTGTGTGTGTGTGTGTGTATACACACACACACACCGCATCTTCTTTATCCATTCGTCTGTTGGTGGACACTTGAGTTGCTTCCATATCTTGACTATTGTAAATAATGCTGCTATGAACATTGGGATGCATAGGTGTTTCCAAGTTAGTGTTTTCATTTTTTTTTGAATGTATACCCAGGAGTGAAATTGCTGGATCATATGGTAGTTCTGCTTTTAGTTTCATGAGGAACCTCCATTCTGTTTTCCATAGTGGGTGCACTAATTTACATTCTCACCAACAGTACACAAGGGTTTCCTTTTCTCCATCTCTTCACCAGTGTTTTTTATTTATAGACTTTCTGATGTTAGCCATTCTGACAGGGGTGTGGTGATATCTCATTGTGGTTTTTATTTGTGTTACTCTAGTAATTAGGGATATTGAGCATCTTTCCATGTGCCTGTTAGCCATGTATGTGTCTTCTTTGGAAAATATGTATTCAGGTCTTCTGCCCATTTTTGAGTAAGTTTTTGTGTTTTTTTTTTTTTTGTGGTACGTGGGCCTCTCACTGTTACGGCCTCTCCTCTTCTAGGAGTTTTATGGTTTCAGGTCTTATATTTAGATCTTTAAACCATTTTGAGTTTATTTTTGTATATGGTGTGAGAGAATGTTCCAATCTCATTGTTTTACATGTGGCTGTGTAATTTTCCCAGTACCACTTATTGAAGAGACTTTTTTTCTCCACTGTATACTCTTGCCTCCTTTATCACAGATTAATTGACTGTAGATGCATCGATTTATTTCTGGGCTCTCTATTCTGTTCCATTGATCTATATTTGTTTTTGTACTAGTATCATGTGTTTTGAATCCGTTAGCTTTGTAGTATAGCTGGGTTAGAGTATCCTAGGTTGCAGGTTTTTCCCTTTCAGCACTTTGAATGTATCATGCCACGCCCTCTGGCCTGCAAAGTTTCTGCAGAAAAATCAGCCTTATGGGGATCCTGTTGTATATGACTCTGCTTTTTCTTTTGCTGCCTTTAGGATTCTCTCTTTATCTTTAACTTTTGCCATTTTAATTATATGTCTTGGTGTAGGTCTGTTTGGGTTCATATTGTTTGGGACCCTCTGTACTTCCTGTACCTGGATATCTGTTTCCTGCTTCAGGTTTGGGAAGTTTTCAGCCATAATTTCCTCAAATACATTTTCAATCCTCTTCTCTCTCTCTTCTTCTGGGACCCCTATAATGCAAATGTTGATATGCTTAATGTTATCCCAGAGATCTCTTAGACTGTTTTTTTATTTTTACTTTTTTCATTTGTTTTTCTTTTTGCTGTTCTGATTGGGTGATTTTCATTATTCTATCTTCCAGATCACTCATGCGATCATTTACGCATTATTCTGTCTTCCAGATCACTTATGCATTCTTCAGTAGTCTTCTACTCATCCCTTCCAGTGCATTTTTTAATTTCAGCTATTGAATTTTTCATTTCTGATTGGGCCTTTTTTATATTTTCTAGTTCCTTGTTAAAATTCTCACTGTGTTCATCTATTCTTTTTCCTAATTCTTTTTTTTTTTTTTGCGGTACTTGGGCCTCTCACTGTTGTGGCCTCTCCCGTTGCGGAGCACAGGCTCCGGACGCACAGGCTCAGCGGCCATGGCTTATAGGCCTAGCCACTCTGCGGCATGTGGGATCTTCCCGGACCAGGGCACGAACCCGTGTCCCCTGCATCGGCAGGCGGACTCTCAACCACTGCGCCACCAGGGAAGCCCCTAATTCATTTAACATTCTTATTACTAATACTTTGAATTCTTTATCTGGTAAATTGTTTATTTCTGTTTCATTATTTATTTTTCAGGGGTTTCCTCTTGCTCCTTCAATTGAGAACTGTTCCTCTGTCTTTACATTTTGCTTAACTTTCTCTGCCTTTACGAATTTAGGTTTAAAGTTACCTATTGCACTCTTGAAAGTGTGTCCTTACGTGGGAGCATCCCTATATAGTCTGTGTACCTTTGGTGGGAGATTGGGATTTGACATGAAGAGAAGTCACATCTTTCCTCATGGTGTGCTGGCAGCTATCACCTTGGTAGAGAGTGAGGCTGGAGATGAAGGGGCTACAGCTGGAGCCATGTGAGGTGGGGCTTTCCCTCTGCTCAGTGGCTGTCACTGCCTTATCAGGGGCAGGGTCAGATCCCAGGTTGATGGAGCAGAAGCTCTGAGGGTTGGGTTCGAGCTGGCTCTGTTGCCTTTAAATATGTGCTCTCCCCTTTCCCAGCACTGACACCCTTACCCCAGAGGGGAGTGCTGGAGCAAGGGGAGCTCATGCAGACTCTAGGCTTGTGACCAGTCATGGGCTATGGCAGGCCAGCCATACAGGTCGAGGTAGCTTCCAGTGTGCTGTCTGTACCAGCATTAGCAATGGCAGCCCCTGCTGTATCTGAGTCGTCTTTGTTCATTATAGCTGATCACTCCCACCAGCCTCTGCCTCCACCAGGCTGTTGTGAGCCATGCTGCAGGGCGGGTGGGGCCCATGTAGGCTCTTGGCGTTTATTGGGCATCAGCTGTGGCAGTCTGGCTGCCGTCAGAGATCGGGACCATCCCTAATGCACTGCCTGTGTAAACGCCAGCTTTGGCTGCCCCTGCAACTTGCAGACACAGCCTGAGGTCCAAGTCACCTCTGTGTCCCATGTCTGAGCTCACTCCCCAATCTGTCATAGCAGCCTCGCTCTAGTGTGGAGCTGCAGGGTGAAGTAGGCGGGGCTGGAACGTTTGTTCATCTCAGGCTGGGGCGCATGCTAGGGTGGTTTCAGGAAACCAGGCAGCGACTGGAGCAGTCTTCAGTCTGCCCTCTCCACCCTGCATCAGGAGCAAGCCAGCGCTCATGCATCCCTCACAAGTGGAGCCCAGGCTTCACCCAGCCCTCCTCTTAGCCCCTGCAGCCCTCCAACCAATTAAGGGTGCTCTCTTCCCTGTCTGTGTAGGACCACAGGACTGGAGCGCCTAATGTGTGGTTCAGACCACTCTCCTCAGAGTGGATCTCTGCTCATGTGTTCTCCCTTTGCCTCTGAGTCCCCTCTCAGGGGCACAGGGTCCACCCTGATTGCTTCTCTTCCCTTCCTACCCAATTCCATGTGGATCTTTCTTATAGCCTTGTTTGTACAAGAGTCTCTCTGCCAGTTTCCAATTAGTCTTCAGTGAGAATTGTTCCATATGTAGATGTATTTTTGATGTGTTTGTGGTAGAAAGTGAGTTCCACATCTTCCCACTCTGCCATCTTTTTTTTTTTTTTGCTGTACGCGGGCTTCTCACCGCTGCGGCCCCTCCCGCTGCGGAGCACAGGCTCCGGACGCGCAGGCCCAGCGGCCACGGCTCACGGGCCCAGCCGCTCCGTGGCATGTGGGATCCTCCTGGTCCAGGGCACGAACCCGCGTCCCCTGCATCGGCAGGCAGACTCCCAACCACGGCACCACCAGGGAAGCCCCCCACTCTGCCACCTTGATTGATCTCCTGCAAAGGTCAGTTCTGTTCAATATGGGAAGGTACGCAAGGGCATGAATACCAGGTTATGAGGCCCACTGGATGTCATCTTGGAGGCTTGTTATTACAACAGTCTATGTAAAAGTACAAGCTTGTGCATTCTCTCTTAACATTCATATCAACTGTCAATCTATTTTCCTAGTTACTTAAAGACTTCAAGGTTCTTAATAATTGTTTTTGTACATTGAATTAATAGCTTTCAAAGCACGCCATTGTAGAGCAACATTTTACTCTTACTTTAATAAATATATGTGTTAATTGGCAGAGAATTTCCATATAACCAGCACATAAACAAATTTTTATTTGAAATTATATCTAGAAGTTTTACCAATATTTAAAAAGAACAATTAAGATAATGATAATACAACCAAATGACATTTACTTATTACTGACCATGAAATTCTGGTTAGGTACAATGGTAACATACGTGATGATACAACCATTAATCACAGAGGTTCAGGGATGTCTGAAATGGCCTTCAGTGCTTCATCTTACGGTGGCTGAGACTGTGGGGAGACTGTCTCATTATTTTGGTCAAATAATGAGACTAAAGCCACACTTCAGGACAGTTCCACCACAAAAGGCCTTAGTGAATTCTGACATGAAGCTCCATTTCCTCCTTATTAAAGAACTAGTGCTAACTCTTAAAAGACTCTAGCTGTCTTAGGGAGTCAATCTGAATTGGTTGGGGTCCCTTTGCCTTTTTCTCCCTCCAAGCTCGCTCTGTGCCAGAAGGTTTGATGTCTGAAAGGGATTCAGGGTCTTAATTCCTGATTATAAATGGCTCAACATTTGTTTGACAGGAAAACCAGTCTCATTCTTTTAATTTTATGCTACATTTTATCACCTGGGCAGCAAAGAAATTCTGCTTGTACTCAGAATTTCACAAAATCTTTTGTGAACATTTCCATCAGTTTTTGGTTCTCAACCCTATAACCTCAGTGATTCAAATTTAGTCCAAATTATCTGAAAAGAAATAGATGTTACACATTTCATTCCATTGCCTTTCTATTCTAACTCATCCTTAAATAAAATAATCCCTCTTCTCACAGCTTTGAAACAAATAAAAAAACCCTTTAAGTATATTCCTGAACACCATTCAGGGAGCAGGCTTTGGAAAATCATTTGACACTGGTTAGTACTGCAATCCCAGTTATTTCAATAAAAGAGGTTGAAAATTTACTCATGCTGCTATTAAATGTGTAACTAAATTGCAGCTTCTTTATTTTCTCTAATAGATTAGATCATCTTTATAATATTTTAGTCCACTGGATAACATGGAGGGAAAAAATTCTACAAACTTGCTAATATACAGTTTAACAGTCCTTTCCAGTTTACATAACCTCTTTATGATGGCTTGATGTGTTTGAGATAAATTTTCAGTCTTTTATATTTCTTCTCATTCCTTGCGACCCTCTTCAAGATGATGAGGGGGTTTACTGAGGGCTGGTTTTATGGTCTTAAAGTATCAGGAGCTAAGGTGATGGTGAGGTTTGGGAAATGGGAGGCTCACAGATCCACATTTGTTCTGGATCCTTATTGGTTTCTACTAGAGTGATAGATCTTGTCTGTTCCCTGAACTTGTAACCCCTGAGACAGTTCTCTCCAAGGGTTTGGGACATCATGCTGGTACCTACCACTAATGGTCATTTGCTAAAACTATCTGTCTAGTGTTGAAGTATCCCTGCACTGCAGTCTCTTTGTTGTTCATCCAGTGTAGTTAACAGCAATGGTTTGAAACTTTCCCAGTTTTATGATCAATAATATTTCTTCATAAGAAGTAGATAGCATTTTTTTTGTTGCTGTTTTTGTGTCACGCTTTTATTTAGCTTATCAGAAAATCTTGAGAAATCCAAAACCAGGAAAAGGAATTTTGATTTGGAGGAAATGGGGTGCGTGGTGATGGGAGCAGAGAAAGCCAGGATTGGGAAGTTTTATGAGGACAGACTGAAATGTAAAACCAAAGTGGATTGAAAAGATTCCCCTTGAATGTGAAACAAGTAAGGGGAGATTGAAGACAAACTTGCCCTATTTCCCAGACTTCTACCTGCTGGCTTTGGAATTTAATATGTAATAGATACCATCTTAAAAAAATTATTGAAAGCAAGTTCTTTCTTTTTCTCCCTTCAAGTATTTGGATATAGGCATAACTGTTTCAGAAACTTTTTAAAAATCAAGACTTTAAAAAAGAGAACATTTGAGAGGTTAGTTTTTCAATAACTACCAAGTTCTTTTGGATTTAAATTCGTATTTGATATTGATTCCTTACGATTGCGGAACATCTGCATGGCATCAGATTGCTGAGGCCCTGTATCCCTCAGGGTTCCACCAGAAAAGCAGAACCAGCAGGAGATCTTTATTAAGAGATTTATTGCATAAAATCGGCTATGCAGTTGAGGGGGGTTGGCCAGGCAAGTCTGAAGTCTGTAGTGCAGGATGCCAGGAAGGACGGGCTGAAACTCTGGCTGAAGCTTCCATCCACAGGCTAAGTCTCTTCTTTATCAGGGAAGCCTCAGTTTCGCTCTTAAAGCCTCTCAGCCATTGAAGCAGACCCACCCAGATTATCTGTCATACTTTTACTTAAAGTTAACTGTTTATGGGCTTTAATCATATCTACAAAATACCTTCACAGCAACACCTAGATTAGCCTTTGAATGAATAACTGGAAACTAAGCCTAGCCAAGTGACCCATCTATAGATCATCTCAGGTCCCAAAATGTTTGTCCCTGGAGTTTCTCAGTGTTGCTTATGATCTAATTTTCTGTCCTTCATACCTCTAATAATAGGGGTTATGTCCATGTTTACCTGCTATTTTTTGATATTTAAGTGGATTGATTCTAACCAACAAATAGGCAATATAGTCAGTATATTCTAAATGTAGGGAATGCATGTACATACAAATCATACATGGCGGGATCGATTATTTTAAAACTTTGTTTGCTAGCTCAGACTTTATATTTAATCAAAACCTTCCGAAGAACAATCTTCTCTGAATTTAAAGTATAACCAAGAAATCTTGGTTTATAGAAGGTCATGAACAAGTCATCTCCTGCTAATTTTTTCCTTTGTGCTGAAACTACACTTTTAAAAAAACATTTGTATGTATCTGTTCAATAGTATCATGAAAGTATAATTTCAGCATTAAATCTACTTCCACCTTTTCTCACTGACTCACTGCAATTAGTCTTTTCTTTGCTTCACTACATCATTTTAATGATGGCAGATCAAAGCCTTAATATATATTAAAAATAAGAAAAAATTCAGTTATGAAATATCATTGCCACAGGGAAGTATTACTTTTATAATTTGTATGGGAATTTAAAGATTCTTTTGAGTTCGAGTTACAATTTGTCGTTTTCACATTAGAATAGAGGATCTAGATAAGTTTATCAATTCACTGAAAGGTTGAACATTTCTATTATAAATGATCACTTGCCACTTAATTGTTCATAATTTGGTCATCCAGATGAAGTAGAATAGACTTGAATTTTTCAGAGTATCATAAACATAAAAGATCCAAAATATTAATCTTCAAAAGAATTCATGGGCCCCTGAAAATATGTCACAGATCCCAGAGGGGTCTACACTTCTACTCAAACTGCCTTGGGTATAGGAAAAATAGAAAATGACAGTATTTCATATGTCCTGATATGTAATTGAATATTGCTTTTGAGTTTGAAGTAATTGCTATGGAATTAATCTCATTATATTCCTTGATTGTCATTGTTCTGGGGGTTCCAAGTGAGCAAGCATTATTTTAGCCAGTAATAATAGGAATTAACTGCAAGGAGTTTGTGAAATTCTTCTTCTTCAGAAGCTGCTATCAGAGTTTCTTATGGTGAGAAAAGAGCCCTTATTCTAGTGACTGGTAAGCTGGGGTGTAAATGCATCCCTCTAGAGTCTGGAGAGAAGGAGGCATCCAAGCTTCAGAGAAGGAAGCAAAACTACTCAACAAGAGAAAAGGAGAGGAATTTAATAGTCCCAGAACGGGAGGAGGAAGAAAGGAGTGAAGAAAACAAGGAGATGGGAGGGAGAGAGGAGAGGGGGTGCCTTGGTGAAGTTGAGAGGTCACACACTCTACAGTTTGTGAGCCACTCATCTCCAATAAGGGGACTAAACTCACCAAACAATTTGTGTGAAGGTTTTTTGTATGTTGGTTTGTTTGATTTTCCTATACACATCACCAATGGGTTGAATTTCTATCTGGGTTATATAGTGTTATTTCAATCCACATACGCAGATGTAGGAACTGGGGGGCAGCGAGGGCTTAGGTACTATCTAGTTGTTTACATTTGTTTGATCCTTTAATTAATTCCCCAACAAATCTGTGGACTAAACATAACTATTACCCTACTTTCTAGATAGAGCATTGGAGCCTCCAGAATCAACCTAGCTGGGAAGAGGAAAAGTGGCCCCAATATATGTCTCCTCACTAGGTTCCCTCTGCTCTTTCCCCCCAAACGCCCTACTTCCTTGTTAGTCAAGACAAATTTCTTTTAAAATAAGCTCTTGTAGTGTTATCTCCCTTTACAGCAAGTCAGTGCCTTCTCTTGCAATGTGATTTGACATTTCTCACGTGGCCCCTAGGGAATGAAGTTGCTATATCAAAGTGGCATCTTGCCGATGACCTCCTGAGGCTGCGGAACCACAGTGTCAACAGGAGTTCATTACAGGGGCTCCTGGTGCTACACAAAATGCTTGCTGTTTGCTCTAAACAATGAACTTTCATTATTGAAGGAAGGCTGAAGATTTGAGGGTCAAGCTCTAGGTGACAATGGGATTACGTTTCCCGTAGTGGTAGGAAAGTTTGTGCAAGCCCTTCTGAAGAGTTTTGAACAAGTTTTGTCTTTATTATGGCCTTTATACAGATCATAACCAGCTTTCAGGACAGTTCCATGGTCCAGAGAGAAAGCCTGAGTAAGAGCAGAATGGGCGAGATTAGCTTCATTGCAGTCATTGAAATTGTCATTTTAGATTGAGATATATTCATTTTGTGTTACATGTAAATGCTTCCTCCTAAGAAGAAAGTTAATGTATAAACTTAATAAAAAGTTAATGAATGTGAAGTTATTTAATTTAAAATAGTTTTGAATTTGTATGTTTAGAAAAACACTGCGGATAAATCTAGATGCTACAAAATTTGGTTCAAAAGATCTGTCCAGTTCTTTGTAGCAAAAGTTTACTGATATCATGCCATATGCTCCATTTGTCACATGCTATCATTAAGGCACTCATTAAAATGCATATCTGAAGGGCCAGATGTTTCATTTTTATTATACACCATTTTCTTCACATTTACAATTCATGTATGCTTATATAATGGCTAAAATTTTGTGAATATTTCTTTGCATACTTATGCATATGTTTTGTGTTTCTGTCTCTATGTCTGTAAAATCTATACGGGCATGTTTTTATATCTATATACACACATACAGAAATGGATTTTTTTGAGTATGGACCTGTGAATTGATTCTACCCTATTTAAAAAATATATTCTCTTGTTCAGAAGTCAGACTATTAGATACCAATACACATGACAACCAGTTACTCCCTTCCATTTCTCCTGGTTTCTTTTCTTCTCCTTTGTTTCAAAATACTGCTTGCGGGGCAGCTGATGAAAGGGAAGTGCTATTAAAGGAGCCACAGGAAGGGGCATGAAAACAAAGACCTTAGTTCTCTGCGGACTAGCCAAATAGTGCTTGAATCAGAGACTTTTAAACAAAAATATTTTATTATTGATTTAAATTGAAATCATTGACCAAGCCCCTTCTACCCCAGTCCTGATTTTTCAAAGTAATCTAGTAGTAATACACATAGAAAATATATGGAAAAATTGAGTGTTGCTCAAGATTGAGGGGACAGATAACTGGGTGACTTGTTTTTTTCTATACTGTAGGTTTGGAATTTTAAAATGCAAGACATTATAACTTTCTAGCTTGTTCAAGAAAAAATAAATTTTTCTAAGTTTCTGTTGTATTCAAGAGAACGCATGCTGCCACATACATACAGGAACCTTTAATATCTGTGATATTCTTTTTAAAATTTTTCCATGAACAGGCTAGTTACCGAAGACTAAAACACATGCAGAAGTTGGTTTGTTGTATTTTTTTGAAAATAAAGAAAGAAGTAATACTAGATAAAAACACAGATTTGTCTTTTAAGCTGTGTTAGGTTTTTTTTGTGGGGAAAGACATAAGTTGAGAAGGAGAAAACAATAATAGTATTTTTCATTTTCATCTTTTCCTCTAAAGTGAATTGACGAAAACTTATACTGCAAAAAGGGAGGACTGATCTCCTACATCAAATCTTTCCTTAAGTTTTAATAGGTTGGCTAAAAAGGGACCAATTAGTTCTTACTTCTTATCCCCACAAGATTATAGCAACATATGCAGTAAAATTAATTCAACATACTTCACCAGTTTAAACAAGGAAATTATTACTCATCCTGGGTGAGTGGGTGAGTAATTCTTTGCAAGATTGTAAATCATCCTGAAACTCCCAGAGTCACAGGTGGAAATTCCCAGGCTCAGTGGTAAGTAAGATAATCCTTAGTTCATCAAAATGGCTCTCCTTACAAGACCATGTTATTTGTGTCATTTTGTACCATTGTATCATCTTGAAGGAGAAGCTGCCTTATAACTTAGCTTGGAGTGAGTCTTATTTAAGTCCATTTAAAATATGTTTATCTTCCTGGTTTTGTGGATCAGATTTTTACCAGTTGCTTCTTGAAACAGTTCTTCTAACCACATCATCATTGGAGTGTCTCATTACTGATAAAGCACCTGAAAATCCTGAATCTGAGAACTTCCTCACATCTACCTGCTTTATAGCATTGGCTATCACCACCTTATATCACAGTGGATCTAAGGTAATGAGGTATATTAGCAGTTGGTGCCCCATTATATTAAGCCTCTGCTGGAACCCCACCCTTCTCATAAAAGGAGGATGCTGTTATTTTTGCCATGAGTTGGCTTCAATTTTCCAACTTATTTCACATTTCCACCTGGGTTAAATGCACACACTTGCCATGTGTTCTGATCCATGCTTGCTTTATGAAGGCCTATTGGAGAACAGGCTTTGAAGACACAGAGACGTGGGTTCAAATCACTGTCCTTACACTCATTAGCTGTGTAACACAGAAAAGCTACTTGACCTATGCTTCCTTATCTATAGAGCAGATGTTATAAACTGACATCACAGGTTTATTATAAAGATTGGATCCTGTGTGTGATGAGCATCCCATAGCATCTTACCATAAAAGTCAGTTAAATGGTGTGAAAAAAAGTAAGTTGTCACTGTTGCTATGAGCAAAAACAGATTTGGAAGTCAAGGACTAAAATTATGCATATGGTTCCCATAAAAATTCTTAAATTATTTCACTTCATTATTAGCTCATTCAAAATAGAGGTTTCAGGTCTTAACCTGAATCTCTTATCCTACTAACATTTTCATCTTCCCACAGCATCAATTTTATCATGCTCTGTCTCTTTAGAAGAGTTGCCAAGAACTTCCCATTCTAAATCCTCAACATGGCATCCTCTGATCTTTAGCATTAAGGTCCCTCACTCTCCAGACTTTATCATCTACCACTTCAAACCAACTCTTAGATCTAATCAGGCCAGAGTTCTCACCATTCTCCAGGGATAAAGAATTAATCTCCAGCCCTTCGTGTTTGATAAGGCATAGTCCCTGTCTTCAAGGGGCTCGGAGTATAGATGAAGAGACCAACTGTCTGTGGCGAAGGCCATAAGGAGTTGACTATCTTTATGAACGGAGGTCTATGGTAAAACAGGTGAAGGGGTGATTAAATTCAGCCAGGAGTGGGGCTGTGGTGGGTGGAAGGGCTAGGAAACACTTCAGAGAGGAAGTAGCACTTTTGTCAGTCCTTTAGGAATGAGCATGATTTTATTTTGGGCAGAGGGAGCCGCATGACCAAAGCCTGAATGTAGATGGTCCTCATCCAAGGCACTACAGCAGATGGCAGGAGGGATGGCTGAGACTGGAGAGACACACCTGATGAGACTGGCAAGGGCCAGGCTGGGAAGTTCTTTGCTGCTCTACCAATAAACCTAAAAAGAGCAGCATTCCTTTTCCTGAATTCCTGGTGCAATTATTCTTTGTGCACCTGTTTGTGACATTAAAACATTTTTTTAATACAAGTGATTTATAGGCCCCTAGAGAACCAGGAAAAACCATTAAGTTCTTTCCTTTTCTTCTCAGCGCTTCCCATGCAGTGCAGCACATAGGATTGAAGGTATCACGGCACAGAGGTGTAAAGTATGTACTTAGGATTTGAGTTCGCTCTCTGCTGTTTCCACCCGTCCCCACTTCTAACTGGGTGAACTTAGGAAAGTTACAGCATCTCTATGAATGTCACTTTCTTCCTCTGAAAATGGGATAATGCCAATTTCTATATGATAGGCCTTTTATAATGATTCAGTAAATTCTTAACCAATGTTTCCTACTCAGTTATTCAATAAACATTAATTGACCGCCTACTACAGGATGAAACCTGTGCTAGATTCGGATTACTCAGTGATGAGTTAAATAGACACGGGCTTTGTGATCTAGTATTTATTATTATTACTATTATTATTAATGTAGATCTTTAATAAATACTATTAAAACAAATTAATGTGTTTCAGCCACATCAGTATCTTACCTGTGGTTGGACCAGTTCCCTCTTGTCCTGCTCCCGGGGTGTGTTACTTGACTGGTTGACTGACAAGAATTGCCACATCCAACGTTTATGGAGCCCACCAGTAACACGGTTGTGTAGCTTTATCAGAGCTCTTATCCTAACTAGGTTTAGTAGGTGAGACCAGCCTCAGGAGGATAACTATGCATGCTCAAATCTAATTCTTAGTATGGCTTAGTCAAATTTGTGCTGTTTGAACTGTTCTCCAAAACTTGCGATTACTAGTGCTCTGGAAAGCAGAAGTCTAGAATCCTTGGAATAACTAATTTTGCGCAAGCTATTCCATGATAAAGCTATATTTTTATTTTTACTGCTGGTGAAGTGAATGTACAAAAGTAAGCACTGCCTATGTTCTGGTAGATGTGATGACTCCTTACTTGATAAAGGGATGCACCTGTCAGTCTCAAAGATGTAGAGTCACCAACAGCAGAGAAAGTGGTCCTAGGCAGATATTGGGGACTGAGAATTGAAAATCATTCCTAAAGACAACCTGGGTGTGCTGGCCTCAGGCAGAAGCAGTGGAACAGCCGCATCCCGTGGCAGATCACTGTAGTCCTGCCAAATGGAGTGATTTAACTTCTCGATACAACTATAAGAATAACATCTGTAAACAGCTTACTGGTAAATGTGTTCCTTCATGGATTGTATTGTTCTAACTCTGACTCTCTTTATTTGCTGCTCAGTTTAGTTTTTGCTTAAAAACTTTATTTTTCATCAACTTTATGTCCTGGGTACAGCATATTTCTGGTTGCCAAATTTTTCTTTCTTCCCTCAAGGGGAAATCCTAAGGTATCTGTCAATAACATCCCAATCTACAGTCAGGAGTGGGGCACAATAAGGCAAAAATGCAAGTTCCTTGACAGAAATATAAACAAAAAACTATACTGGATTCAAAGACAGGAGATGGGAGATATATATATATATATATATATATATATATATATATACACACACACCACAGGGGTATATCTAAAAAGGCTTCATGGAAGATGTCAATTTGGGGACAGTTTTGAGAGGTAGGTGCTTTGAGAGGGAGGCATGTATCCAAGGTAGAGGAGTTAGCATAAGCAAGCCAGGGACCAGGAAGCAGAGGTTACATTGCATATTGTAATATATACCAGTTTGGCAGGTGGCCGCGCATTTATGATAGACTGTTGGAAGATGAGATTGGAAAATTGGCTGGAGCTAGACTGTGTAGGCATTGAAAATCAGAGGGAATGGGTTGTCATTAAGGTGTTTAAGCAAGGTTATTCCTAAAAGCCTTTATTCCAGACTTCCTGGATCATGTATACCCTTAAATCACAATTAAAATTAATTATAAAGTACCTTGAATAATTCAAGCATAAGCCTTTTTCTTTTTCCTTAATCTACAATAGATTTCTTCTGCTGATTTAGAGATTTCAAGTGCAGTAGAACTCTGTTATATCATATACTCAGAAATATCCTGGGTCAACCTATGTCTCCTTTAACCATAAAAGCCTGAAACAACATGGCTGTAATAGACACATGAATCCCTGGACCCCAAATGAGGGTATCCATTGTATATCATTTCTGTCACAGTCTACCTTTTATTTTCTGCATTTTTTGTAATCTAAATTGTGATAGAAGCCAGCATAGTCACTTCCTGCTAAATCAAAGCATTCAGCTTCACTTTAAGCTAAATATTGAGACCTTCTCTAGTATACCTATTGGTGGGCTGAGGTTCAAAGTGTTTCAGCTGAGCTCTGGCCTCATTGACTTAAAACATCTTAATGACACTTTGTTATGAGAGTCATTAGGCCCAGAGTCTGTAACACACTCTCTGTGCCCTGCCTCTGCTAGAGCAGGCACTATGTACTGAAGAAAGCGAGAGAATGTAGGACAAGTCCTACTGGCCTGGCAAGGGTCCCACCTAACTCCTCATGACGTGTCTAGGCCACGTGACACCTGCTCGAAGGTGTGGATAGGCAGTTAATTTTATGGAGAGTAGGAGGTGTGGGCTCAGCTTTTTTTTTTTTCTTTCCGTGAGGCAGTATTTGAAGGATATTCATTCTCTCTTGAGTCTAAACTTTATGCAACAAGCAGCAACTGGATGTTATTTTAAAATAAGCAAAAGCCACCAAAAGATCCTGGTCTGGGTCCTTGTTTGAGAGAAAGAGTTGGTTGAGAAGTGTTCCTTGGTCAGGATTAACCCAAGGGAAAAATCCAAGAGGGAGAGAAGATCTGTGGGTTTCTCACCCCAGCCCACAGGAAGGCTATGCCATGAAAAGGCTTCTGACCCATTGACACGCAGCAAGTTGGACGGGGAACCAATTCTTCTTTTGAGGTTTGGAGGAAAAGAGAGGAATTCTCTTGTTCGTGGCGTTTGAAGGATGGCTTCTCCATTTCATCAGCTTCACATCTTGGTCTGGAAAAATTGGCTAGGCGTCAAAAGGCAGCCGGTGAGTAAAACAAGGGAAGGGGTCCTGGGGGAAAGGCTCCAGATAATTTTAAAATGTAGTGTTCATGACAGGTAAAAAGAGAAGGAGAAGAGTTTTAAATCATTTTCTAAAGCAGGAATGAGATATTTCAAAATCATCCCTGCATCTGTCTTACAGCTAAATGGGGTGAGTCTAAACATGCCCCCAAAGCTGCCTTTTGATTTCAGGAAATTAAAAGAATAAACCAGGACATGGCCCGGGCAAGAAAAGGATACATCTTGTTACTGGTTGAATTGGAACTTGTGTTGAATTCTAGATTTTGGGCCAAAATGCTTTCAGAAATTTTCCTAATGAATTCTGTTAAAAATGAGATGAGGAAAAGTTTCAGATGAAAGGTACAATAAATGGGGGAGAAATGTACTTAAAAACCAAAACCAATAGAAAGGTTGGTTGATAAGAAAAAGTATTTACTAGAAATGCCAAACAAAGGTTAATATGTATGTGATGCTTCAATATTGAATTGAATCACTTTACTGCTACAATCTGTCTACTCAGCTTATTGCAACATCTTTTTTTTTGTGTGCTCTTACACTCATGTTTGCTTTTTAAATTACATAGCCAGCTATTACATCCTCACCAGATAGGGTGCAGGGAGATTGAGAAAGGAACTGGCTTCTGTGAGTTGTTGCATATTCAGAAGAATGTTTGAAAACTGGAGAAATCCAAAAAGACATTCGATATACTTCATTTTAGAAGGAAATTCCCAGCCTAAAATTAATAATATAAATATTTGCAAATAATATACATCATAGAAACCAAAGTTTATCTATACACCTTATCTCACTCTAGGTTTGCCTGCAGGGCCTGACGCCTTACTTACTTACTTACACCTTACAAGTGTTCTGATGTGTATAGTATGAGGGAGAAGTTGATTTGCCTTTGTGAATTTGGTGGATAGGATTTAAAATCACAAGGCATTATGTGATTACACGGGTGTGGGTGTGGATATAAAATTTTAAATCATTAATATTTTTACTTCATTGTCGGAAGCAACACATCGGAAACAACACAAAAGTGAAACTTTCCATAATTTTCCCACAGTAGGTTCTGTGTGGAATTCAGCAGGGAAAGAGTCTGGGTAGGTGGAGGTGGTTAGAAGACGAGAATTGGCTTCTTGGTTCTATTCCTCACTAGCTACATGACTTAAAGAGCATATCACAATTTCTCTGAGCGCTGGTTTTCCCATTTGTAAAATGGGCATCTGGTCTACCATATCTGTCTCATAGGGTGGTAAGAACAAAATGTGCTAATGTATTTCAAAGTGCTTTATAAATGGTGAAACACTTGGCAAATAGATTATAGAGGGATTTGGGGCAATGTCTGTGTCATATTTTATTCAAAGTAATGGTGAAAGAAAATGCAGGGGAAGGGAGAAAGAAATTTATATACAGTAAAGTTCCTAAGTGATGAAAACTCAATAGTTAAAAATAAAAGAATAAAGGAACTGAAAACATATATCTGTTGCTGATAAGCTGAATGCTAAGGGGGTATATTTTCCTTACAATTCCATTTTACCTAAAAATTAAAAATAAACCCTCAGGTGAATAAATTTTTTCATTAAGAAATTTTATCTTTAGAAACTTTAATAAGTTCCTTCCTCATCTGTAAAGTAGCTGGCATATCAATTTTCTACTTTAGAGTTTTTCTCCATTTTAGTCAATTTCTGCTGGACATGGCATATTTAAAGAAGGTGAAAGTCAGGCATGCTAAAATGTTTTCACTATGATAACTTATTCCTAAGTAACCAAAATCCCTGAAAGCCCCTGATAATAATACTTTTGCCTAGGGAAAGAGAATACATGAACTATTAGTTCATTTTGGGACATCAAATAATTCAGATCTTAAGAGCACCTTGAGAGAATGGGACCTAGCACAGTCTTGGTTGCAGGAAGTGAGATCATTAAAAGTCCAGAATTTGGGGCACTACAGAAGGCCCACCGGAATCCATTATGAGTAACCAGAGGGACAGAAGAGACCCTTAGAAAATGGTGATGCCAAAAGGAGAAGGAAAGACAATTTTAAGTGGAGAGGTAGAGGGCAAAGAAAGGTGTATTTCCTCATAGTTTTGCCTAGAGCCAATCCTATGTCTTGGTACTGGAAGAGAGGACTTGAGGACCCAGGTGGAAGGGATATATGTGTGCCAGTGTTACTTAAGAGGGAAGAATGAGAAAATCAAGAGGTTGGAAAGTTAGGATTAAAAAATCTAAAAGGAGATAAATGTTTTTAAAATGTGAAAAGAGAAAATATAGACAAATTAGAAGACAGAACATGTAAAGAAGGGGTATATAAATTGGAGGAGAGGACAAAGTCTTTGTATAGGAACTGGACTTTGTCATCCATCAAGCAGTTATTTAAAATGCAGGTATTTTTATTTCTATCTTTGTAATTGTTCTGAATATGGCACTTTAAAAATATACTTTTATACCCAGGAAAATAGAAATTAAGTTGTGTGACACTGGAAATGTATAGTCATTAGTGAATGTTGAGGAAAAATGCTAGTATCACCTCCATGCCATCCTCTTCCATTTTGTTTTCAAGAGAGTCAATCACAGAGCAAGGCAGTAGGAAGGATAGTGTGTAGAGGAAGAAGTTAGGAATCTATAAATGGAGACGCAAAACAAGAAAAAAATATAGTAAAATTATTAAAGTTGAGTGGGGATTACTGAGGAAGTTTATTATAAAAGTATATACTCGACTAGAAAGTGAAAAAACAATTTTAAACAACTATGCTGTCTAAGAAGTAAAATAACAATGGAACAAGCTACATGTTGACCGGGCTGCAAAAAAGGGAAGGCAGGATTTTTAATTTTTTTTTTTTTTTTTTTTTTTTGCGGTACGCGGGCCTGCCACCGCTGCGGCCCCTCCCGCCGCGGAGCACAGGCTCCGGACGCGCAGGCTCAGCGGCCATGGCCCACGGGCCCAGCTGCTCCACGGCACGTGGGATCCTCCCGGACCGGGGCACGAACCCGCAGTCCCCCTGCATCGGCAGGCGGACCCCCAACCACTGCGCCACCAGGGAAGACCAAGATTTTTAATTTTTGAGGTGACTTTCCTCAAAATTGTTCTTAGAGCTAATGTTTCTCTCTTTTTTGTAAAATCAAATGTCAGAATTCTGAACTCTTTGAGATTATCTAGCTGCCTTGATTTTACAGGGCCCCTGAGAGCTCAAGGTACTTGTCCAGAGTCACATAGTGAGTTTAAAAACACAGTTATATTCTACCAAAACTGGATCTCTTCTTTCCATTACCTCCTGCTGCTTCTCTATTGCTCCTAAGTTGAGTTTCCTTTCCCAATATTCTCTAATCCCTGCTCAGAGTTCAGCCCATCAACAAAGAGATCATATTCGCTAAGGAGGCCTTAGATATTGCTGTTTTTCAATATTAGTGGTAATACCAATTCTCAATTATATTGCAAAAAATGAATACTAGAGGAGTGTGAAAAAAATACATTAGGCACCAACAGAAATGTTAGGCAATAGAGAAAGTCAATTAGATGCAGTTGCTACCCTGCTGGTCTTGTAATTTAACTCTAAAATATAATGGAAAAATGAGCATACATTCCACCGGAGATGGTTAGCAACAGGGAGGCTCACCTAATGAGATGCTAGTTAATGACAGGAAACAGAGTCCTGGGACAGCAAAGACACTGAAGGCTTAAAGACTAGATAGTGCAAGATAAGAATTTATCTTTCATTAAGAAGATGGATTCTAAATAGGCATATCAAGAAGTGACCACAAGTCTCTATAGAAGTGGAATCTAATTCCAGAGTTATGACCTAAAGAAGGAAAATCAACTTCAGCTATTTATTTTCTGTTGTAACTATTTAGCTGGTGGATCACACTTTAGCTCAGTTGATGATAGACCTAGTTTTTCTATCATAGATATTCCTACAACTTGATAAACTTCTAAAACTGGATCGAATTTGATACTTCCTCCCCAGTCCTCACCTTGCTCATTTGATGAGCTACAGAAATGGCTAAAGAAAAAGGAAGACTTAACTTGAAAATTTTGGGACAGGTTGGTCCATGCATTAAAATAATTTTTTGATTAAAACAATTTAGAATTAAACTCGAATTTCAAATTTAATTCTAAATCAGATTAAAATGAATTCAGTGTTGCACAAGTCACTCAACTACATGGTCAAATGTTCCAGGCCCTTTTACCTCTTCTGGATCTGTACTATTTACTCCCTTAAGCCCTTTTAATTGTTCAAAAAATTTGTATCTACTTGCTCATTACGGTGCCGGGCACATAGCAGACATGCACATTTTATTAGTTTAGTCAAGCAAAAAGTAAATGAGGTAAAGATGTTTTGGAAGTGGAAGCAATAGACAAATAATTAGCTTAAAGCCCAATAAAAATGTGTTATTTTCATAAACATCAAAGAAGGTTTACCAATCTTCAAATTGTATTATAATCTATAAATATGGATTTCAGAACATTGTCTTGATCCCAGTTTTTAGATGGGTTATTTATGTAGACAGCAGTGTTCACTAGCAGAAAGCCCAATTAACACAACTCTTGTGCCACTTTTGTTTCCTTGTTTTGGGGGTGAAACTAAGGTTTATTTCACATCTAAAGTATCACACTCTTACTTCTGAATATGAACCTTGTTACTTGTTAACACCAAGTAACAGTCACCTTTGACTTAACAGACAATGCAAAAAGGAAGGAATAGAAGAGGAAGAAAAAGACTGTATACTTTATATAGGAAAGTTTGGGCGATTTTTATTTTCAGGTTTGTAATAAAAAGTTATGATTCTAGGTTACAGCTCAACCTTTAAATTACTTTCAATGCTGTCATAGGCTGAACTAATAAAAGTGTGGTATTGCAATCAAAGAGAGCTAGTAATCTATTCTGTAGGGGCTTGGCTACAAAACTTAGTGGTTAACTGTGCAGGTGCTGAAGTCAGGCTCCCTGGGTCCAAATACCAGCTCTAGCGTTTAGTGGCTTATGGAATGAAGGCTTATTTAGTCTCTTTAATATTCTAACTTCCCATCTGCAAGAGGAAATGAGGTGATTATATTAAATGAGATAGTGCATGTTAAGTGTTTAACGTAGCACCTTGCACATTCTCAGCAGTCATATATTAGCTATTATTTGGAGTACTTTCTTGAATTTTGATATTAATTTTAAGAAGACCACTTGACAACAAGAATTCACCCTGGGGAAGATATTTTGAAATCATATTTAACAGGGAATTGGTGAAGGAACTGGCATTGGTACACAAGAGGAGAGAGGATTTTGTCTCTATTCGAATACTTGTAGAATTCTCCTGCCGGAGGGGAAGCCAAACTAAGGCAAATAAATGTTAGTCATGGGAAGGAAGATATCACCTTGATATGAGCAAAAAAATCGGACAATGTGAGTTGTCCAATAATGAAGAAGTCTCGTGAAATATTGAACTTCTAGTCACCAGAAACATTCAAGTACAGGCTGCATAACCATATTGCAGAGATGTTTTCCCTAACTTTTCATGTACCAGTCATTCTGGACTTATTTCTTTTCCTGGAATATTCCACCCTCTTTCCCATTTGTGGGTCTTCACCCATATGTTTCCCCGGCTTGAAAGACTCCCACTTCTTTCTCATATTCTATCCAACACACATATCCTTTCTTCTGCCTGACCGTTGTTCATCTTTTAGCTTTAGATTCGGCTCCCCTTGCTTTATCTTCCTTTCACACTCTTGACTTCCTGTATCTTAGCATTATCTATTACATTTGGTGATAATTTTTTTTCATGTTTCCCTTCCTCAAAAGACTGAAAAATTTAAATGCTCTATCCTCAGGGCCAGGTACACAGTAGGTGCTCAATAATTTTTTATTGTGTTAATGAATGTATAAGCCTTATATGAATGATTACTATAGTGTATGTTAAACTGTAAGTTTCCTTAAGACTCTCCAAGACTGTGGTTTCATGGAGGGAAATGGAGAATCTTCATCCTAAACATTTTACTTTTATTTATTTTCAGAGTTAAGGAGAAGAATCCCCATTGAAATCTGGAAATTGTACTGATATTCAGTATTATTCATTTCAGACATAACTAACTTCTAACCACTGTAGTGCAAGGGATACAAACTCAAATATCTGTAAGGGCAAGACAGGCAATGTAACTGTGTGAAATGGGACAAGCATAGATGGTAGGAAATGAGGACATTTATGATTAAGACTAGAGAGTGAATATCCTACTTACAGGCATTCAAATAGTAGTAGTTTCTCAAATTTTTAAATGTATAGCAATACATTGATTTAAAGTCCACCTGTATCTTATTTACTTTCAATGAAAATAAGAACATAATAAAAATGATGGCCACAACTGGAATCAGGTGTACTAACAATAATTAGAATAAAGGGTTCCAACAAAGTAATGAAGTGTGAATGACTTAAAGTTGAAATTATGTGCTCTGCCAAGATTTTTCAGAAAATTAGATTTGAAAGGTTTTCAGAGATTTGAAACAATAGTTCTCAGCAAATGCAGAGGCAAATGTTACTAGGTAATTCAACTGAGTTAAAAAGTACTACAGATCTTGTAGTGAATGGAAATTTTGGAGTGAATTTACATGTGGTTCATTCAAGGAATTTCTTAAGATTTAAACCTAGAATTTTGAGTGGATGACCTCACTGACTTCAAGGCCACTGAAGTGTGTCCTGTCATCATCATTAATTCTCCAAAACTTATCACCTGCGTTGTGCAACAGGATATAGTTCCTAGATAGAAAGCATTTTTTTTTCTTTAAATCTCTTTTCTTGGTCCTCTTCTCTTTTGCTGTCTTTTATTTATTTTTAAATTTTTAAATAGATTTATTTAATTAATTATTTTTTGGCTGTGTTGGGTCTTCGTTGCTGTGCACTGGCTTTCTCTAGTTGCAGTGAGCGGGGGCTACTCTTCGTTGTGGTGCGCAGGCTTCTCATTGTCGTGGCTTCTCTTGTTGCGGAGCACGGGCTCTAGGCACGCAAGCTTCAGTAGTTGTGGCATGTGGGCTCAGTGGTTGTGGCTTGCGGGCTCTAGAGCTCAGGCTCAGTAGTTGTGGCGCACAGGCTTAGTTGCTCCGTGGCATGTGGGATCTTCCCGGACCAGGGCTCGAACCTGTGTCCCCTGCATTGGCAGGTGGATTCTTAACCACTGCGCCACCAGGGAAGCCCCTCTTTTAAAAATTGGTTCTGGATTTTCAAAAAGAACTACTTTTAAAATAATTAAAATTTTTTTAATTTTAAAATAATTTCAAATTTAAGGAGAAGTTGCATGAACAGCACAAATATATATTTTTCTAGAGCTAGTTGAGATTGGTGCCCCATTACCTCAGATACTTTAGTGTGCATATTTCACAAACAAGGAAATCCTCCAATATAACCCAATACCACCATCAAATCCTTAGATCCAATTCAATATTCACCAGTTCTCCCAATCATGTCCTTACAGAAAAATAGTCCAGTCATGTTCTGTATCTAGTTTTTATGTCTTTAGTTTCCTTCAGTCCGTAACAGTTTGGTAGTCTTTCCTTGACTTTAATGACCCTGACACATTTTGAACATTCAAGACCAGTTGTTTTGTAGGGTATCTGTTGTTTTGTAGCATATTCATTTAGTAGAGACTCAGGTTATTTACCTCTGGAAGGAATACCACAGAAGTGATTCTCTGTTCTTCATATTGCATCACATCAGGTGGTGCATGATGTCAGTTTGTCTCATTTTATGGGGAAATATTTTGAGACCAACTATGTATTCCATTCCTCATTAAACTTTCAATTTATCTGTTTCCTTATACATTTATTTATATTTACATAGACTCATGGGTTCCTAATTTATTCAGTTAGATATACTCTTTTATTAACATAATGTCTTTAATGTTTAATTTTGGCCAGTGGGTCAGATTTGATGCTCAGTTATGGTCATTTGCAGGTGTCTGTGTTTTACTGATGTGTCCCCATCATTCTCTGAGATTCTCTGAGCAGTATATCTAGTGCTCTTCTGTCTATTGGTCTACCTACCTACCTATTTCTTTCTATGTATGTATGTATGTATGTATCTAACTATCTCTGTGTCTGCATACATTCTACATATATTCTATAGCTCTGTTCAAGCTTGGAAATGGCAATACCCTAATAGCAACAAGCACACTTAGCTCTCATCCACTAAAAGAAGCTAGTGTTTCTTGAAAAAAATGGGTATTTTCAGGGCTGGGACAGAGAAAGTACACAATGGGGCAGAAACAACTTGTGGGACTGGAAAGAAAGAAAGAAGTTATACACACACATTTATTGCTATATTTCATGAACCAGCAGTTCATAGCCATATCTTTAATTGTAACCCAACACTACCGGGTTCATTCTAGTTTCGCCCTTTATCATGTTTATAATTTCTCTGATGGATAGTGAAAAGCCAGGCTCCTCCAACGTAGGATATGTTTACTTTTAATCAACCTTCCCATATGAAACCAATCACCTGCTCCTTGCCCTGCACAGACAGCCTCCTTACCCGACTTGGGTCCTGACACACCATGTCTGGCTGCTGCACTGTGGATATCCTCTTCACCTTGCTAAGGACCCACCTCCCTCACTGTGTCACTGTGGTGCCCCGAGTCCTAATGTGAACTTACCTTGCTGCCCCACCTAAGGGATTTTGGGAACTGAATTTTTCAGAAAGGGGAAAGTGAAGAGAAAGCGAACAGAAGGGGACATCTCAATAGCAAATAAACTCTGGAGTAATAAAAAGAGACAAATGCCATGGCCCACTAAGGAATTGTAAATTACTCAGTGTGCGTATGCCCTTAGATGTCAAGAATTCAGGGAGTATGGAATGCAAGTGAGGTATAGAGGCACGTGTGAGATAATTAAAATATTAGCAAAAATATGAAACTCTTAAAAACTATTTTTCCCAAAGTTTTCAAGTAGCCCCCAATGTCTGTATATATAAAATCAATATTTTAGCCTTTTCTCCAAACAAACAAAAAAAGTCATGGCTCATCGGTTTAATATTTGGATCCTTGACATTGCATTCGCTTCTAGGTTGTTTATGATAATATTTAGAATAGTGTTGAGAGCAGTCCTGCTGCTATGAAAATTTAAATTTTATTTCTTGCTTTTGTGATTAACTTGTCAACCTTAACGTTCCTGAGATCACAGTGTGGAGGGCTTTGGATTTATTATCCTTCTAAAGTGCTGTATGCAGAAATGTTCTCCAAACCTCTCTGACCTAAAATCCTGGGGGAAATCTTGTGATAATAGATTGTTTATGGGCTTGCGGTGGATTTTACCTAAAACAGGGTGCCTTAAACTACTCTGATACTGCATTTGTGTTTGGATCTAAATCACGTCTAAAATTAATTTCAGAATTACCAAAACATCCTCATGAAACCATAAAATTATATCAACCAAAAGATAACTTAGAGATATCCCATGACATATGTTCTTTATTTGAATGCAAATGTACATTTGTATTGGTGCATCTGATCTCAGTTGCTCGCTGAATTCTCATGAGGTTGCTATGGAAAATGAATAGATGTTCCTAAAAGTAGCTATGGGGCACTGGACCTACTCAGATGAATACGTTTTTAAAAGGATAACTATGGCTTCAAATATAAAACCAATAAATCCACAAACATTAAATATTTTTAACCTTAATTCCTTATAGTCTACATTTCAAATGAGTCACGTAGAATAAAAATTGTACCTTGTATATAGGATCTTTGAAGAATAGACTCTAATTTTCAAATATATCAGAGATTAGGCTAGAATAATAACACATCTTATATTTTCATGACACACGTTTTTCCAATACACTTTCTGTAGTACTTTCGTATTCCTCGGAGCAGCATGATTTTTTTTTAATGCTATCTTAGTATCTTGGTGTTCACATGCTTGTCCCCTGCTCTGCTTTCCAACTGGGTATGTAACTTTGGATAAGTTATGCTAACCCTCTGCAACCCAGAGAATAAAAAAGGGAGTTGGATCAGATCAAGGCTTCTTAGCCTCTTCTGTGCTCTGGATGTCTTTGACAGCCTGGTGAAGCCTATGGCCCTTCTAAGAATAATGTTCTTAAATCAGTGAAATAAATACAATTGCAAATAAAACCAATTGTATTGAAATTCAGTTATTAAGGTATCGAAAAGCAAGTTTATGATACAGTAATGCATGTTTATTCTATCATTAAATAAATAAAGGTGAATCCATGACTACTATAATTTTAATGCTGTGATGAGTATAAACAGCACTTTGAGGTATCTGCAACAACACTAACATGATTTGAAAATATCTGTGGTTTCTATTGGTGACAAAGTCACAGGTACTTCTAATACCATTGTGGTTCCTAGCCTATATTCATCATTAATGGAAATACTAAAGAGTCATAAGCTGGAGAAACTAAAAATGTGATCTTTTTTTCCTGTCCAAGTTTAGAAATGCCCAGAATTCTGTGCATTAGATGATCTCAAAGGAAATTTCCAACAAAAATATTCCAAGACTGTAAACAGTCCTGCTAGTTAGGTAGGGTGGTGTGCATTTAGAATTCCTCTATTCCATGTGTGGACCATGGACAGAAGCATCAGCTCACCTACCTGGAGCTTGTTAGAAAGAGATACAGTACCTCCAGCCAGCCACAGAGCTACTGAATCTGAATCTATGTGCTTACAAGATCCTTAGGGGATTTGGTACGCACATTAATTTTTGAGAAGTGCTTCTATAGGTTAGGCTGTTGAGCCTGTCTGGGAGCTTTTAAGCTGTGGTTAAACTGAGTACCTTAGGATTCCCCAGATCGACAGTCAACTTCCTCCATTTTCTAAAACTTGACCTTAAACCCAAAGTTCTAAGAATTTGGTGACAGATCTGCCAGCAAGGAGATCAGTGCTGATAGAGACACATGGAGATTTTCATGGAAAATTTAGGTTGGGAGTTACTTAAGGATCAATAGTTGAATGGGTCTAGATTGTTTTGGAGAATTGAAGAGCCCCAGGCAGTAGTTTGAGATTTGGCAGAAGCAAATCGTCTCTGCAAAATGGGGGAAGAATGAGAACAAGTCTGACTGCATAATCAGATAGAAACATAGTTTTAACTATAGGCACAGTTAATGTTCTTGTGAACACGTGCTTTTCACTGCCATGGAACCAATTTTATAGGTATGTACAATATGAAGCAGACAGTGTCTTATGAGCTGCATCATGTTTACATGGGGAGGAAAGCCACTCCTGAAGTGTCTTACAGTGAAATTCTCTAATAGAAATTTCAATGTAACATACATTTATCGAACCTCTATTCTATACCAGTGGAAATTCAGGGATGAATTAGACACTGTTCTTGCCATAAAAGAATTACCAGTTTATTTCATGAGCCAAGCCAAAAAAAGATATATTGACAAAAAGAGTATAAGTTCTATAATAGAAGCAGACACAAGATACTATTTATAGTGGTTTGGAGGGGGTTGCATAGAACTTTAAGTTTCTGTTTACTCTTTTACTTGTTGACTCAACCATTCATTCATTCATTTGTTCCACAATGTTTATTGAGCCATTAGCCAATGTCACACACTAATCTTTATGCCTGAGCGTAGAATGCTAATATTGGAAGTGGTAAGATACATCTTGGTTGAAATTAGGTTGGGTTTTATATGCCCTGTTTAGCATGTTGAGCCTTATCCAACAAACAACTGGGAAGCTCTAAAAGATTTTCAAGTTAGGAAGTTCCCGATCATACTTGAATTTGAAAAGCATCATTCTTGGGACAGTCATGAAAGGTGACTGGACAGGGGACTTCAGAAGGTTATTTTAAGATTTTAAACCTGGAAAAATCCTTCTTGTGTTTATTTCAGGGTTTCTCGCATTCTTAAAACCCTCTCATTCCTTTCTTATTAATAATATTTTCAGGCAAATATCTGGCTTGTGTTGGAATTTTATAGTATAATGTACTTCTTGTCAGGTGTTTTGGTTTAGCAATATAATTAACATTTTTTTTTCTATCATTACTTTGCAGCTTTGGACACTTGTCTTGATTTTATGGCCAGTTACTATTTTCTTAATTTTGGCTATTACCCGGACCAAATTTCCTCCAAAACCAAAGGCAACTTGTAAGTAAATGAGATTTGTTTATTTCCCTAACTTTTGGATTCTAGTTAAAATTTATTTTGCTACCACTTTAGTGTTTTATTGTAAAATTTATTTTTCTGAGTCGTGTTCCCACTTGGAAGTGTTTGTATAAATACTTAGTATGTCTTTTCCCCAATCTTTTGAATCAGTAAGAAGTTGAGCCTGTAATATTTATCTAGAAAAATATAAAGTATGTAGGAGCAAGAATATATTTTAATCTTTAACTATAAAATTTTAACTCATTTAGTGTTCATCTCATAAATCCCACCATAGTGTGTACATCACAAACAAGCAGCCATCTCAAACTTAGATCATCCTTTTCTTTTGTATCATAGCAGAAGCCATAGAGTGGAATTTGATCAACTGAACAAATGAAATCCAGAGTACTATAAAAATCTCATCTTTCTTCAGGGCTAATACATGAATGGTGCAATGTATCAAAACATTTAGTTTAAAAGAAGATTATTTTCCAATTAGTGTTGTTTCAGTTACATTTAGTCATTACCAAGTTATAAAATGGGCACAATGCCCACTCAGTTCGTGATTTCTTTTGGATCCAGGATGGAAATGCAGAAGAGACTCAGAAAAGTCTTCAAAACTGAGCAGGATGAGCCTTTTAACCCCAATGATGTGACCAGTATTGTTTTTGCTTTTGTTTTTAAACTTCGGAGTCAGTTTTCTTAGGAGAGGAGTAAAGTCAGGTCAGATGTTTCATGTTTCACAAAGCAGCCATCTCCTAAAAATCTTCCTGTAAATCAGATTTCTGAAAAATCAAATTGTATTTCAGATAAATTATGGTAATCCACCAAATAAAAGAACACTATGCCGAATTATTTGTAAAGAGAATAATGAGATAGTGACATTTTAAAGTAAGCACAGTGCTTTTCAATCACCCAGCCCTAAGAAGTAAGATGAGAGCCATGGTGGAATCTACTTGAATTACACACAATATGATAATTCAAAAGAAAGTATCAATTCAGTTAGTGTGAAGCATTTAAACCCTTGGTGCTAGAACAAATCATTCCTTACATTTGAATTGCACCTTATCCTTTCTAAAGGACTTTTGCACAAGTGATTATGTAGAGTTATTGGTGAGATTTTATTAGGTTGTTTATAAAAACAGCATAATTTTGTTCTCTTCATATTGTGTGTATATTAGTTCTTTATTATAACAGATTAATTCCATTGTATACTGTTGGAATTTATGTATTCTTGTGTATCTTAAATAACATGGACTTCAGAAATAATGCATTCAGCACATAAGGACAAATACTCTTTGAACTACTCTAGTTAAAGATGCTAATTATCAATTTGCTAGCGATAGTAATAGGAGTTTGTTAGCTCCTTTCAACAACTTATTTTCACCAATTTCTTGTTCTTAAGGATTTTTATATGAAGTTCCTTTGCTAAAACTTCTAAGAGAAAAATATAAGGTGTGTGAACGAGTAGTCTTAAATCAGTTGATGTCACCCTACAGGATTGAGAGGTTCATGGGGAAAATCATGGAGAGCTCTTGTAATCCCACTAAATTATAAAGAAAAACTTGGAAAAGCCATGTGACAAGTGCTTCACAGACCAAATAAAAGGCTCTGCAAAACACACTATCCAAAAGGAAATGAATAACCATTTTTTACTGTGAACCTATTATCATACTCTAGTAATAATTAGCTTAGAAGCAATTATGTTTGTGGGTAGGAGGGAACAAAATTATAGAAAAGTTCAAACATTGAAAGTATTTTTGCTAGTCTCTCAGACCGTGTAAGACTCAGTCTAGAAAATAGTTTATTGGTTTGTTATTAGAACTGAAAGGGACCCTCTCACTTTACAGATGAGAACGCTGGGACCCAAGGAGATTTTAATTTGCCAAAATTCAATCATGTGGGATAAGAGAGAAAGGTATTGGAAACCACCTTTATTTATTCTTTGTCCATGAGATTTGTGTCATATCTTACCCTCTTACACATAGAGCCAAATACAAAGTATGTCCAAGATTTTAACTCATCCTATAATCAGTAGAGTATAAAATGTAATTTTATAATTAGAGGTACTATTCTGTAGAGTAATGTAGAGAATCTAAAACTAGTATAGATGCAGTTACTTTTTTTTTCTTTCTTGTGGTAGAGAGAGAATAACTTCAAAGTGATAGTTTGGATTTAGGTTTTTTAATTCTGTTTTTTTAGATTGTTGTTTTTCTTTGTTTCCCACATCTATTATACTGGAAGATTCAAATGAGCTGATAATAATCATGATAAATATTTCTTGATCTCATACTATGTAATGGCTGTGTTCCTTATTTCACAGTCAAGAAAACCAAGGCACAGAGAGGTTAAGTAACTCATTCAAGATTGCACAGTTAATAAGTGGTGGTGTCAGTATTTGAACCCAGACAGTCTGGCTCCAGAATCTGGTTTTAAGCTTATAGGCTCACATTTCTTACATCCAGTAGTCAGCACTAATTTTTCATGTTTCATTATTTAGGTTTTGCAAAAGTAGACTAAAAATTAGAAATTAGGAATATAAACTCCTTCCCTGTCTCTATCATGAAATAAAAAAAAATATGGGGAAGAAGTGGATTCTGATGTATGTATCAGACTTATCCTAAATATTATTTTTTAATGTGGAATGCTGCCCCTGTTTGACAAATTCTGCATGCATCATTGTAGTTCTAGTATCCCAGAAATCAGATCCTGCTTAACAGAGTAAAAATCCTTTTTGGACTTCAGTGACTTCTTCAGTACTAGTTGGGCAATAGAGAAATGAAGATGAAACTCCAGACTACACCCCAGCTGAAACTCAGCTATGGTGAGAATGGGAGTTGTCATCCCGTGGGTACATTCTGCTCCCAGATTAGCCAGGCAGGTATGTAGGACTGGTAAATCATTCAGAGCAAATATAATCAGCAACTCAAAGGACTCCCTCCATAGTCCTTCTGTTGGGCCCTGGAGAAGCCTGGATTTTTGGTGAGTAAGGAAAGCTGCTGCAGTCCCTGCCATGGTGAGCACCAGTCTGAAGCAAAATGCTTACTTTTGGCATCATCTGCCTTCATTTACTCCCTTTTGTGTTGCCACCAACAGCTTAGGTTAACTTGCCCCTGCAAATAATAAGTCCCAGGTAAAGAAAGCTTTCCAAAGGCTGGCAGGCAGGCCCAGGTACTTCCTGTTCACACGGAGAAGAAATGGGCCTACGCGCCAAGTCTGAAATAGTTCTAACCGCTTGTAATCTCTACAGGCAGTGGCTTGTCAAGAGGCAAGCTTTAAAAGCCAAAATATTATGCTTAGGAGCAAAAGCAAACAAAAGCAAACCAAACTCCCAAATCACATTGAGGCTAAGCCAAGCTATAATGTGCAGAGAGTTGCTTCTGTCTCCTTTTAACACATGCATATACCCACAGAAGTGCCTCAGTGATGATTACTTTACAAGACCCACCCATAATGAAATAAGTGGACTCCCAAAAACATAGTATTGCCAACAAGAAGTCACATTTTTATGAAGTTAATGAAAAACAGTGTTTTTTAAGTGGTTGAAAATATCACTGAAATGGAAATTGTACTGTACATATATGATCATGTGCTGAATTAAACTCCAGCTGTCTCGAGGCTGTCACTTTCTCATACCCCTGCCCCCTCAGAAAATAAGAAATTCAGCCAATCCCACAGCTGAAAACAGGGACTGTTGGAAGGCAAGGGAAACTGCTAACTGAATGATATCTAAATTTGTGTTATCACAGGGTTAAAGTGAATTCCACCCATCCACATGTGACTCAGCAGCTTTGGTAAATCCGAGGTCATCATTCCTAACACGTCTTTGGCTTCCAAAGCATACATTTTGTCTTCATGGATGCAATAAAAATAATAATAGTAGTAAACATTTATTGACAGCTTGACCATCGGCAGGCACTCTGCTAAGTACTTTGCATATATTTCCTGAGTTAAGACTTACATCATCTCTTTGAACTATGTAATATGATTATTCCTATTTTAAAGGTAACAAAACTGAGGCATAGAAATGTTAAGTAATTTACTAACGTTCACATAATTACTATGTCCTTGAGCCTGGATTTTAACCACAGTTCCCTCCCCTCCCCCAACCCATACAGTGAGTTTTTCCAGGTCACAAATGCCAACAATGGCAATCCTAAGGCTCATTTGAGTTTACAACCTCTCCATTTCCTTCCTCATACCACCTGTTAGTACTGTCAGAGATCGAAGATGGTTGTAAAAGTGAACTCAGTTGGTTTTTCTATCTGTCAGCAGCTCTAGGAAAAAATGTGAGAAGAAGGATTGAAATTATTGATTACTTGGTGGCTTGTGGGATCCATGGGTGTTGTTATACCTACGGTATCTGAATTGTTAGTGGGAAAGAGCCTATGAGGCCCTTCACTGGTGAAGGCTTTGAAACCCAGAGGAGTGAGGTTTGTTCTGGCCCTGCTCTTGCTCTGACTTTTTGTGTGGTGTGTTTTTTGTTTGTTTTTTTGCGGTACGCGGGCCTCTCACTGTTGTGGCCTCTCCCGTTGTGGAGCACAGGCTCCGGAAGCGCAGGCTCAGCGGCCATGACTCATGGGCCCAGCCGCTCCATGGCACGTGGGATCTTCCTGGACTAGGGCACGAACCTGTGTCCCCTGCATCGGCAGGCAGACTCTCAACCACTGCGCCACCAGGGAAGCCCTGTGTGGTGTGTTTTTATGAAAGTGAAGGCAAGTGCACAAGGATAGAATTCCGGGGTGTACCATGCTCTCCAGAACACTCATGATTTAATAGTATTAGTTGAGGGACCCATGGTAAATAATATCCTTTTGTATGTTGATTGGCTAAAATTAATGTAGGCTTTGTTCTGGGAAGATCAGAACTCATCATCACTCATCTTCTGCTCGGGATTGCCCCATCCGATTTCTCCATTCTCAGGTGTGCCAGCAACACTAGGTAATCTCTCAGGTTAGAGACATCTGAGTCATCTTGACTCCTCCCTTTGCTTCACCTCCCAAACCACTATCCTTCAAATCAGAATCCATCTTGCGACATGTGTCCTGGAGTTATCCCTTCCCTTCCATACTTCCTGCCACCGTTTGGTTCAAGATCTCAGTTTCATGCCTGGATTTCTTCAAAAGGTGTATTTTTATTTGTTTGTCTATTTGTTTTTTATTTGTGTTTTTTTTTGTTTTTGCTTTCTGGAAGCCCTGCCTCTAACTCTTGCCACATTTTATCATCGGATAATCCCCTAAAATACTCTTTGGGTCAATCAGATTTCAACTCCTCTTTGCCTCACTTTCAGGACCTTCGTAATTAGGATTCATCCAACTTTCTGTTCTGAAGTATGATGCCTGTGCCTAAAGAAACTGTTTCTGAAAGTCTTCCACACATCCCATGCTCATGGCTCCCCCCACCATTGTCTATTAAAAGACAAGCTTACCCTTTCGCCTTCCCTGGTCATTCAAACTCCAATTATTTCTCCTTTATATCTTTCTTGTGGATATATTGGCTACCAATGAGTGGTCTTTGACCGCTTTATGCTTTAATCTGGACTCACTCATTGGACAGATAGCACATTAATAGCATAAGTCATATCATAACATCACACTCTTATCACACTCTTGTCAGATACAGCGTAATTCCTAACATAGGGAACAAAATAGGAATGCTATGTGTTGGTCAGAATTTGATACAGTTTGAAAAATTGATATGGATTATTAGATTAAAAAATTCATCCAGAGATGGATAATAAAAAAATCAGTGTAAGTCAGGTGGGCGAAGGACAACAAGTTAGCTTGTTTAGGGTTTGATTTTTACTTCTCTGACCCAGGTAAACATGACTGTGCTATCAAAAATGTCTATAATGGTAATATTAGGAAAAGAAAATGGATATAAATCTCCCTCACTCCTCCCCAGGTAGATTTACCTGGGAGTTTCCCTCACAAATTAATAAATTCTTGTGGACGCATATGAAAGATTTTTGTGTGGGAGAGACTTACAGTCTGCTTCTTGTTTAAGTTCCAGAAATGTTGGAACAGCTTTTTTTTTTTTTAACACCTTTATCGGAGTATAATTGCTCTACAATGTTGTATTAGCTTCTGCTGTATAACAAAGTGAATCAGCTATATGTATTCATATATCCCCATATTCCCTCCCGCTTGTGTCTCCCTCCCACCCTCCGTATCCCACCCCTCTAGGTGGTCACAAAGCACTGAGCTGATCTTCCCGTGCAATGCACTACCAAATATAAAATAGATAGCTAGTGGGAAGCAGTCGCATTGCATGGAACAGCTTTTGAATGTCAAAGCCAGAGTCCCATCATTTACTTCTTCCATCAGTAAGTCAGTAGTTAACTGTTTTGGGGAACATTACTGACCCTTTAGATGACAACCCAGAGGTGAATTCTGTGAAACTCATAGAAGCCGAGGACTGGGATTAGATGGTGATTGCCTGCTCCAGCGCTCCAGGCAGACTTGAATGGAGCAGGAGGAAAGGGGACGTGAATACGGCCCCGCTACACTTGTGCACAGGGACGGCCACAGTTCCTGCTGGTAGTTGCCCATCTCCCTGACTTGGAATTCTGCCATTCTTTCACGCAGTGCAGATGGGCACACCCTAATGCCGCATAACATGACAAAAGGATTTATCAACTAATTCCCTCTTAGGCTTAGTGCACAGAGTTGCATCAGAGAACGGGAAATACCTTGAAGTACAATAACAATTTAACAAGCAGAAAGATAAAGCGTAAAGGATAGCTGTTGATTGCCCAGTGGAGGATTTTGTTTTTCTGCTCCTTTTGCTTCATCCCTACATTTGATGATCTACCTTACAAGCTTCCCACAGGTGACTGCCTCACTGAAAGTGGCTCTGGGAGTCACATGCCTTCTCTTTTTTTACTCCCTTTCCCTTTTCTTCCCGTTATAAAGAGCAGAGGAATTCCTGTTACTGTCAGATAGGAACCTCTAATATCCAAGCCTGTCTGATAAATACAGATAAATAAATGATTGCTTGTAAAATTCTCACAAGTATAGTAATGTCACTTGCTGAGGTACCACTATCAGTTGATGTTTCCAATATGCCCTTGGAGCTGAGAGGCTGACTTAACAAAGTGATTTCAGCCTATTCCTTTTCACTTGTCCGAGAACACAGAGCCCACACACAGGCTCACAGGTGAGGGTCTGGCTTCATGGTTGGCTGTGTGTTTTCCTGAGTGACTGTTTTATTAAACCTTCCTCTAAGCACCACCCAGGAAAGCTGGCCTACCAGACCTTAGTCATTTTACGCTACTCTCGCTATTCAAGTCTTCTCATTCTCTTTGATTAGGTCATATCATGTCCTTTGCTTAGATAAATGAACCAGTGTATTTTTAGGGTGAAAGTATCTCTCATGGAAGAAATGCCACAGCATACAATATTGGCTTGTCTCAGGTCAGTTAGAATTTCATTGTGGGTTAGAATTAGAATGACCTATAGTATTTTCACATTAAAAAATAAAATCTTTGTTTTGGTTACATATTTATGTGTTTATGCTTATATATAAAATCATTACCATCGTGAGAGGCAATGTAGAAGCTTAGAGCACAGACTAGAGATGCAAACTGCCTGTATTCACACATAAGCCTAGAATAAAACTCTTGGATTCTTGGAGCCTCATTGTCCATATCTGTATATTGAAGTTAATAATAGCACCTACCTCATAGAGTTGTGAGAATTAAATGAATTAATACTTGTTAAATACTTAGAAAAGTACCTGGCACATAATAAGAGCTACATTAGTGTTGGATATTATTTTTTATATTATATATGATATAATAATACATATAGAGTATAATATCAATAATTGAGTATCATTGAAATCATCTAGGCTCTCATTATTTGACGGATAAGAAAACAGGCTCAGAAAATTTAAGACACTTGATTAAGGTTTCGCATTTATTCTTGCCATTGTCACATATTTAAAAGGTATCTCATGTCTGTGCTGATCAAGAACGTCATGAGGACCCAGAGCAATCAAGTCTATAACAGACTATGTATCAGGAACTAAAATAACTACGCAATGCAATAAATTCCCCAGTGGAGGTTGGACCAAGAGCAGAAGCAGCAGAAAAGATGGAATCCAAGCAGTTTTACCTGGAATCAGGGCTAGGGCCATGGGGAGGCAGATACAAGGCAAAATCTGAGGGATTAACAAAAACTCAGTAATCAAGATCAATCATATTTCAATACAATATTCTAAAATATAAAAATTAATTTAAAAATTCAATATACAAAATCCCAAAATTTTAAATAAAGTCAAGATCAGTATTACTGCTTTTTCTTTTGCCTTGGGCTCTGGTGTGGCTCATATAGCACTACCTGGGATATCAGGAAAGGTTTCACAAGGAAGTTCTGTGTCTTAGCATGATTCTTAAAGAATGAGTAGGAGTTTGTCAGCTAGACAGCTAGTGTCTTTGCATTCCTAACAGAGAGCAATCAACATGAGTGAAGACATAGGACATGAAAGAGTTAGATGTGCCAGGAATTTGGAGTTTGCTTTGTCTGAAAAAGGAGAATGTTTATTGCGAGTGTTGGGAGATGAGGCTATTTGGTCAGTAGCAAAAGTATTGGACTTTATTTTGAAGAGGATGAGAAGACATTGGAACTTTTGAGTAAATTAGTTTTGTTTTCAAATATTTATCTCTTTTTCTGACCATAGAAATACATGCTCATTTTTAAAAAATTAAGTAATTTAATACAAGTATTCATGTTGCAAAAAGGAGAAGTCTCCTTGCCTTCTAAAGTAATATAAGTAACATAATCTTGCCTTCTAAAGATAACCATCGTTAACATTTCAGTGTACATTTTCTCAGACTTTTTTCTCTGCATATAACACACACGCACACGCACACACACACATACACACAACTAAAATTCGAACATCGGGACCAGATAACATTTTAGAAAGAGTTCCTACAGCAGAATGAAAGAGGGTTTAGTAGGAACTGGTGACTGGCTTGGGCACAGAGTTCTGGTTTTAAGACTCGCACTTCAGTTTTCATTTTCACGATCTCTTGATTACCCTGGAAATGCTAGGGGGCTAAAATGTCTGTAGACTTTTCTATCACAGTTGGTGATTTCCCCAGAATTTTTTTTAACACTGCCTCCTTCAATTCTTCATTTTCTTTCCAGATTTTCAAATCCAGATTTCTTTAAAGAATAATTACTCTTTATAATATGGAGGTCTTCCATGCACAACTAGCTATAACCCTCTAATTTCATACTGTCCAAATGAGATTAACACAATTTAGGACAAATCTGAGAGTGGAATTGCAGCTAACTAAAGAGAAAGTAATACAGGAATCACAATATTAACAGTGTTTTTTCTCCTTATCTTTTCTCTATCTTCATGATTTACAAATAGATACACTTAACCACTCGACCTTAATCAAAATCATCTAAATACACCTGTTGAAAGACATAGATTCCAGGGTTTTGCGGTAGGCTTTCGTTTTTTTTTTTTTAACATCTTTATTGGAGTATAATTGCTTTACAATCGTGTGTTAGTTTCTGCTTTATAACAAAGTGAATCAGCTATACATATACATATATCCCCATATCCCCTCCCTCTTGCGTCTCCCTCCCACTCTCCCTATCCCACCCCTCTAGGTGGCCACAAAGCACCAAGCTGATCTCCCTGTGCTATGCGGCTGCTTCCCACTAGTACTGTAGGCTTTCTGAATTGTCACCTGGTGATGGTGATGGAGAAGGTGGTGATGAGATGCTGAGGTGATGAGGTGCTGAGGGTAGTGAGTGGGGTGGAGTTTAAAGAACCCCTTAGATGATTCTTATGCAACCTAATGTTTGAGAGCTATCTTTTTCTTTCTTTTTAATTATTTTCTTATTTTAAGTCAGTTGCATTTTCTACTGGCTCCGTACTATTGAATGAATTTAATTCTTTGAGTAATTTCATGGAAGAATTTGCTTTCACCCTGTTACCTTGCAGCCATTGCCAGCATTCTCTGCCTCATTTTAGCACTGAATCTTTTGCTGTAATCCTAAGGATGTCCAAAGATTCACCATTTTTCATGTCTTATGTTGAAGACAACATTTTCAGGACAGTTGAGGAGAATGCCTTCTCTCAAAGAGTACCATCAGATTGGTGACTAAGGAAAGAAGTGTTCATAATTCCCTGAATTTTTCTGCACAGACGTTTCTCCAAGATGATTTCATGGTTAAGTTACATGGCCTGGGGAACCCAGTTCCACTGAAACAAGTGTTTCACACTCTAACATTGCATCACTGTGCTGCTAGTTTCATAAATATTAGGAGAATGAGAAAATGTCCAAAAAATCACTTCATTGTTTTGAAATTGCTGCCCTCTGTGGAGATGATACAAAGATGCTTCTGGAGATTCATATTCTACAAGACATGCCTAGAGCTGTAACAAATAGGCCTGCTCTCTGCCCTTAAGATGCTTACTATCTAATTGTGGGGGGAAGAAACACACACATAAAAACTTACATGCCATAATAGATGAAAAAATATAACTAAAGTAAAAGTGTTAGCTATAACTCTTAGCACAGTGCTTTGCACATATCAGAAGCTCAGACATTCATTGATTATTTAATAGTGACATGTAATAATAATATAAGTACTTAGGAAAATAAGTAGTATTAAATAAGCAGCATTGGTGACAAAAACTACTGGAATTTTAAAAAAGGAAGAGATTGCTATGAATTAGCATGGTCAAGAATTACCCCAGTACTTGAGGTTGGAAGGAAAAAAGATTAATGTAATGCCTATGCAACAAGAAGATATGTGCCCTTCAAGAGTTAGAAAGGTCAGGATTAAAAACTGGGTGAGGATAGGTAGATTGGTTTGGCCAAAGTCGAGTGTGCTAAAGAGTAGAGGAGATCAAGTTGGGTGGGGTTTGATCATGTAGGGTTTTTAATACTAGACCTAGATGTTTGGATTTTCTCCTGTAGTAATAGAAGCATTGTGAGGAGGTATTTAATTTTTCTTTTTCTGATATGGAAGCTAAACTAAAGGAAGTTTGAAAGATTTTCTTCCATAATTGTTTATCTTCATCCAGATGTTTCTATCACAGGCTATATTAGTTATCTATGGCTCTATAACAAGTTGCCAAAACTTAGTGGCAACAACAGTAAACATTTATTATCTTCCAGTTCCTATCGGTCAGAAATTTGATAGTGGCTTAACTGTGAGTTTTAGCTTCGAGTCTGTTACGAGATTGCAATCAAGGATTTTGGCTAGGGTTGCCTTCATATGACACCTTGACTAGGGCCGGAAGATCTGTTTTCAAGGTGGATTGCTTATATGACTAATGAGTTGGTACCAATTCAATTAGGCCTCAATTGGTGAGGACCCTCAGCTTCTCTCTGTAGGTTGCTTCAGTGTCCTCATGACTGGCAGCTGCTTCGCCAGACCAAGCAATACAAGAGACAGTCAGATGGAAGTTATCCTTTTTATCACCTACCCTCGGAAGCCTCGGAGCATCATTTCTATCATGTTCTGTTCATTAGAAATAAGTCACTAAGCCTGACACATATTCAAGGGCAAGGGAATTAAGCTCTGCCTTTCAAAGGAAAAAGTGTCAAAGATTCTGTGGGCACATTTTAAAACCATCCCATGGACTAACAAGAGCCAGTGATACAATAATAGTGTACATGAAACATGCTTGAAATATCCAGCCCCATCACAGCAGAGTCCTTATCTGTTTGAGGCCATACTGCATTCCTTGCACCTGGCACAGGTGCCTGCACATGGAAGCATCATTAAATATTTTTTGAAGTATTGCTATTTTCAGAGATTTTAGTGACAGATCTCACTAAGTATGTGTTGAAGCCAAGATTTAATTTGGTCTTACTACCCAAATTCTCTTTCTACCCACCATGCTATCTGTCAAACAGAATCACTCATCTCTATTAGAAATGCTCACTTGCTATTGGCATAGCTAACAGAACCACTCGTTGGAATATTACCTGGCATTTAGTAGTCACTCAAGAAATATTTGTTAAACAAATGAACAAATTTAGTGCAACAATACATGAAGACCTGAGATATGAAGAAATCTGTTCAGATTTACTGACAAGTCAATGGAAAACTGGGGAATACAGACCAGAATGCTTGCTTCTTTCACAGGTTATTATTTTATCATATTCATTGAAAGGACATTGTGTCTAATGTATAGAAGTTACATACAAAAAATATAGGAGATGTGGAGCTCCTGTGATTTGAGAAGTTTATGATATGATGACTCTACATAGGATTCTGTGTGGAATGAACTTTGTATCATTGTGCCATTGTTTTTTTAAATTAATTAATAATTGCTTTACAACGTTGTGTTAGTTTCTGCTGTACAACAAAGCGAATCAGCTATACGTATACATATCCCCTCCCTCTTAGACCTCCCTCCCACCCCCCACCCCCCACCCCCCATTCCACCTGCTGTATAGCACAGGGAGCTCAGCTGGGTGCTCTGTGTGCCATTGTTTTGGATACAGTCTTTTTAAGAGTGGGAGTGGATTAGAGGGGAGGAATAAGTGTGGTTCAACTGGAATTCCCCTCATATGAATAGCATTATGCTTTGATATTTAACCCACAGACAAAGGGAAACAAATGAATTCGAGAACAGCATGGCATACCTAAGCTGTCACACACCTCTCCACACAACTCTAACACTGTTTACTCTGGCAAAATTTTGTACCAAAATTGAACCTAACCTGCACTGAAAAACTTCACCCACCTCCACTGAATCCTGTTAGCTTTAATTAGCTGTTTATAAGATTGCATGCTAAGCAGAGCTCTGGAAACCAGAAAAAAACAAAAACAAACAAACATAAACAAAAACCAAACACACAGAACTTTGTTATGTAGATTACATTCCTTTCAGCAGCATGCCAAGAGCTGAAATTTAAGGTCTTTATTTTGTTGAATCATCTTTAGTTTTATGCAGGAATTTAGCATTAAATATATAATCTGGAGGGTAAATATAGGGACCAGTGAATTTCATAGGCAGGCTTAGTTTTGGGGTTATTATGAATTCTGTGTTAGCATTAGGTAATGTAGCCAAACCTTCAGAACAATAAACAGTCAGTTTTTCTGCAATGTTAATGCAAAGAGTATCAAGTTTAAGCTCAAATTAAACCTAAAGCAAATGAACAAGAGTGGGTTTAGGTTAATCTCAAACATTAGGAAGGTTACTTAAGGTATTAGAGCCATGGTTCTGGTGCCTACTTTTGTTACATAGGTTTCTAGACATCTAGCTGTGCACAACCCTTGAACACTCAGCCATTCGTTAAACAAAGCCTCATTTATTATAATGCTATGTGGAGTCTAAAGGAGAACATGGGATTTTTAGATAAAAACATCAATAATCAAGTTGTGGGGACCATACCTAACCCTAAAACCCATTATCTGTTGCATTATCAACTTTGATGGCAGGAATGAAAAACCACAAATGCATTAAGATTTGTTAAAAATTACAATCTTTGCAGGGTGGAGAACTTAGCAAAGCTTAATATTGTAAGTAGGACTTAAATTGCATCCTGAGGAAGACAAATAGGATAGTTGGATTTGCATGGAAAGAATGGGAAGTTTTTCAAGGGAAGGAAGACAAGAACTAAGTCCATGGTGGTGGGAAATACAAGATGAATGGTTTTATTTTGCCTCAGGGAAACTTCCCTGAACCTCTACGCTAGGTTAGTTTTCACCCCCATACCACCCTTCCTTTATCATTGTAATTTACTATGTATGTTTTTCTTTGGTGTTTGGATCCGGGTCTCCCTTTCCTGTGGCCTATGCCTAAGCCTGTCTTTTCCACCAAACAACAGCAATGCCTCACACATAACAGACATTCAATAGACAAATAAATGCCCCCTCCCAATTCCATTAGATTCTACTGAGAAACGATTTTGAATGTGTAATAAAAGACCAAGGGACCCAGAGTTTCAAATGGCAGAGTGACATTATTGGGATGTCTTTAACTGCTATGCAATAAAGAGTGACACATGGTAATAGGCATATGGTGCTTTGTGTATATTAATCAGATAGTGTGAGAAGACCAGATCAGAGTGAGGAAGGCTGGAGCAAGAAAAAGAACTGCACAGTTACCAAAATTATAAAAAGTGTCTAACACAATTGGAGAAACAGAAATGGAGAAGAATGAATAAGTCTTAAAAATGTTGGGAAGAGAGAGTCAGTAGGATACAGTAGAGATTGGGAGAATAGAACAACAACAACTATAACAATGATCCCTTTTAAGTAATATTGCCTTTAAATTCTTGTAAAAATCCTGAGAGATTCATGACTGTGATTTCTAGTTTGCAGATGAGAAAATAGAAACTCTCAGAGAGGCAAATAGAGCCTGATGACCAAACCCATGGACCTTCATTCAGGGTGCTCAGTTCAAGGCCCAGTTTGACCTTGAGAAGTCACTTAACTTCTCTGAGCCTGTTTCTTCATCTGTAAAATGTGGATAATCAAAGTACCTACCCCCTAGCATCTTGGGGGGAGTTAAAGTAACACATCTAATATGATAGCATGTCATAAGATAGTTTGTGATAATATAAAGATGTCTGTAGTCTGTAGAAGTGTACGGTAAGTGCTCTAGAAAACATTATTATGATTAGATGACTTGCCCAAGATTAAACAGCTATTAAGTGGAAGAGCTTCAAACTTGAACCCAGGTCTTGTGATGCATTTGTTATGCATATCATGTTGCTACTAGGGAAAAAAAATTAAGGCACAGGGATAGAGCTACGAAAATATCGGTCGTTTACTACCCGCAAGGACCTATTTATTTATTACAGTCCATGCTTTAAGAATCACCGATCCGGTGTTTGAGACAAAAAAGAAATCAGTGGTTCTTATCTTAGTTCTGCTGTTCTAAATTATCCTAAGATTTGAGAAAGGAAATAAATTGTGCTTTGGTTTCTAGACTTATGTGCTGGATCCTATGTGTGAAATTGTGCCAAGAGCAGCACACTGGATAAAAATCCTCTTAATGCCAATTAGCCCTGTCATCTTTAGCGGCAACCACTGTGAATGGAACTTGTTTCTCTTTGTGAGTCTGCACTTGAGAACTGAAGGCAATAAAGATTGCTACATAAACTATTTATAGTTGTGAAGCCAAGTACATTTTAATAGAACCAACATTTGAAAGAATTCTACTCCCTCCAGTAGACCCTAGATAGCAATCACACAGGAGAGGTAAATTGATGAGAAAATGTTTTCTGAGAGCAGAAATATTCAGAGGCTTTATGGCCTGCACGCTAATTTGTAAAAGGGAGTCTTTGTTTTACTGTCACATCCTTGCTAGTATTTGTCTTGGTTTTCTTGAACATAGGGGTTCCTAATAGTTTTAGAGTAACAGTCACTCTTTTCCTTTTGACATGCTCTTTTCCCATTCTCAGAAGAAGGAACATGAATATCATGAAACAATAAGCAAGAAAAGATTATATAGTTTATAAGGCACCTATATGAGCATAAGTAAGTCTTGAAAAAAACAAAAAAAAACTTGAGCCATAGCTAAAAACAATCCAGTCAAACCAGAGTAGATGTTAATTCACTTTAATTATTCCTATCGTATCTCTGGATTCCTTAATTATACAATGGAGGTCTGAAGTACCAAACCTTCTTTGAGTGTTCTGACCAAGATTTGATCCTTCTCTTTTAAAATTCTCAGCTCTCTTAACTCTTTCAGTGTGCATGGCTCTTAGCAGATGTTCAATAAATATTTATTGGATTGATGGATATATGAATGCTTTATGGAATGACTAGATCAGTGCATCACTGAAGTTTCCCCCAAAGCATCAAATCCCCGTTCCCTCATTTGAGAGCCACTGTGTCACATCACCAGCATCATTCAGCACGACTGATGACAAATGCATGATCATGACTAGGAGTTAACAGGCTTTTTTCCAAGAACACCTGTCTTCATTCTCATTGCCTTTTCCTTAATGAAGTACAATCTGCCTCCTCCCATTTATTAAAATTCCAGTTTGGTCTGATGGCAAATAACCCCAAACTAAGCCTCTGACAGTTTCATTTCCAAATCTTCCAGTCAACTCATGATAAATGAATCTAATCCCATTCAGTTCTAGCTATTGAAATGTAACGGTTCTCATCATGTTAGACTAACCCAATTGCAATACCTAAAGAAAGATAATTAAGAAATGGGGGTTGTTATAATTGTTCAACAAATCTTTTACTACACTCCTTACCTTCCTCTTCTTTCAGACTGACCATTTCATAACGTGGGGAATGGATCTACACATGCTTTTAGTCGCCGAGTCCTCTCAATTTTTCCTTCCAGATGTCTTTTAACAAATGTCTTCTGTCTCCATTGCCACTGTCACTGCCTTAGTTTAGATCTTTATCCTATTCCTTTGCTCTGACTGCAATAGCTTTTTATCTAGTTTCCATCTCCCTGACCTAGCCCCTTCAGTCAGTCTATCATTTATACTGATGCCAATTATTTTTCTAAACACGTATCTATTCACGCCACTTCCTTGCTTTATATCCTTCTGGCTCAACATTACTTTCAAGTTAATATCCATACTATCACATGCCCCCTAAGTCCTTTTATGATCACGCCCTGACCTAACTCTTCAGTGCCATCTCTGGCCGTGAGCCTCTCCCCATCACTCACAGCCACGTACTTCACACTCTAGCCACTTTCAGTGAACTAAAATAAATGCTGCCATAGCATCATATAAGGGGTCCAGAACATTCAGTCATGTAAAATGCAGGAGCCTGTTTTGCAGGGATAATGAAATGACCTGGTGAGCCTGTGCTTTACATCTGAATTCAAGTTATTGCATTATCATGGGATTTTATTGTACTCAGACTCCTCAAGGGCTTTCTTACCTTTATGCCTTTGCATATATTATCCTCTCCCTTCCCTGTCATTCTCTCGGCTAGCTCCAACTTGTCCTTCAAAACTCTTGGCGGCTACCACTTCTCTAACTAACCCCCTCCTGTCCACATTACCTTCTGCCTACAAATGGTATTAGGAGTCCAAATTTCATACTTCAATAGCATGTGCAGGGCATGACCCCATCATCATAGCAAACATTATGCCAGTTGTAATTGTTCAGACACATGCCTGTCTCTTTTCTTTTATCTTCCTGAACCCCTCAACACACAACACATACACATGTGCACTTGTGTGAGCACACACTGATAAAGTTTGTATGCCCGTTTAGCGTAAGAATTTTATTTTCCATATCTATATTTGCTTCTAACACCCAGCCCAGTGGCAAGCACAAAGAATAAATTTGTGATCTGAATGGAACCTGAAGATCTGGATTTGTAGTAAACCATTTGAATAAATATTTGCTACTTTGTGTTTTCCAATCTGTTAAGAATATTCTAAGGCAGTTTGGCCATTCCTGGTTGTTAGGATCTTCTTGGTAGGCATTAATAATTGTCTGCTAGCTTGAGATAAATGAGCACCGTGGGGTTCCTCCCCCACCACCTTGCTGGCAGTTGGTGTATTTGTAATGAAAACAAGTCTTGTGGTTTGCCATCCATAAAAACATTTATTAGCAAGCATGCACAAAAGAGGTCACACGAAACTGTTCGTGAAGCTCAGTGAAGTCGCAGCTCTTTGTCCTTGCAGGCACTCTAACAAGGACCTTGCAGGCATGTGCAGCACTCCATTTAGTAGCAGTGGGCATTAGCCCCGGAATCAGCTAGTGGGTGTCGGAGCACAGGGCTGAAAGGAAATGCTGGTCTACAGGTCTGCTGATTCTTAGACCCTGTTCACGTAAAGGTGGAAGTGCATTTTCAGTATTTCTAGCCAAGCCACATTAACGTGAACAGCATTCATTTCATTAATGAAAACGTACTTCTAACACCCCTTATGCTACCTAACACATTCCAAGGCTGACTGAAGTAAAAACAGGAGAAGCATTGCCTCTGCAAAATGCCACCCTGGCTCGGGTCCTCCTAGAGTTTCTCATTTAGATTTAACTATCCCAGGACTGTGTATACCTGAGTTGGGAACTTCAAAAGTTAACTAAGAGCCTCTGGATTTTAGATTTTAATTAACTTCAAAAGTTAGATAGTTGCTAGGTTAATTTTTTTTTTATTAATTTATTTTATTTTTGACTGTGTTGCTGCACGTGGGCTTTCTCTAGTTGTGGCGAGCCGGGGCTACTCTTCGTTGCGGTGCGCAGGCTTCTCATTGTGGTGGCTTCTCTTGTTGCGGAGCACGGGCTCTAGGCGCGTGGGCTTCAGTAGTTGTGGCACACGGGCTCAGTAGTTGTGGCGCACGGGCTTAGTTGCTCCGCGGCATGTGGGATCTTCCCGGACCAGGGCTCGAACCCCTGTCCCCTGCGTTGACAGGTGGATTCTTAATCACCGCGCCACTAGGGAAGTCCTGCTAGGTTAAATTTAATGAACACACTTAACCTACTGTATCCTCATGTATTTAAAAATATAGACTATATAATATCAATTAACTATTGGATCCTTTGATCAGACAGAGTGGTTTCTGCCAGCCCCCTCCTAAAAATGGTGCACTGTAAGTGTTGCTGACAGCAGTGGATTCTAGGCAGAAGGACTGGTTAGCTGAACAAGCACACTCCTTTCATAACTTAAATATTTCCCTTTCCTTACTCTCTCCCTGTTTTGCTGTCAGTTGTCCTGTCTTCAATCCTGGTGTTCTGGTTCTTCTGCCACCATTACTACCTTTTATGTTTTCTATTAAAATTATATAATGGTGTTTTCACTACACTTGGGGTCTGTCAGCTACATATTTCTTAATTCTCCAAGTGCCTATGTGCTTAATTTCCTTGTGGAAGCAGAATGATGCTTTGTTAAACATTTCTGCCCTTGCTCCTCCCTTCTACTTTCCCCTCCCTAGTAACTGTGCCCAGCACAGTTACTTACACATATAAAGTGCTAAAATGTCTATGGGATGAATAGCCAAAGAAGGGAGAAATTACAGAAGGGAGAAACTTATCCTCGTGTATATAATGTTAAAATGAAGAAGACAGAATTGCTACATATAAAAACAAATTAATTTAGGCCAGGTCTTATTGAAGTAAATCCCATTATAAAAATATTTATGTATGAGGAATTAACATTTATTGTGCCCAGGACTGTGGTAAATCTTTTACATACAACATCTCATTTAATGTTTACAGTATCACTCGAGGTAGATGCTGTTGTCTCCTTTCTGTCCCTAAAGAAAAGAGGAGGTGAAATCAATTGGCTAAAGTCATGCAGTGGTGAAGCTGGAGCTAACATCATACAAATCCTTATTATAACCTGTTGCCAAACATATTTAGAAATCTTGATCTGGTTCACTTAATTTCAATTAATATTTACAACAGTGAAAGTCTAACACATCTGAAGTATGGGGAACTCATTGTAATTGAAATTTGGATGTTAGAGCGTTAGCTTCTTCTTTAGGCATCAAACACTCTGTTGTTTATTTGTCCATTCAACTATATTTTTTGAGCTCCTACTCCAACCATCCTATCTATATATGGCATGATATACACATAAAACCTTGCCAGTAAGGCAAATTGACCTTCATGGAGAATTGTAACCGTCAGTGGGTTCCTGGGATCAAATTAGCACATTGCTCTTTATGCAGTTGGAATAATAGTTATGAAAAGCTTCTGGCCAAGCTCCCTCTTTTGAGGGTTAAAGATTTTAATTCAGCCTTGGTAGTTGAAAACCTTTAATCTTACAGACATTTCAGGTCAGTAGAAGACTGTTTTTGACCTTAGCATTTGATTTTAAAGAATTACAGGAAGACAAACGCAACCCTTTTCAGTTTCAGTAATAAGACAGTAAACTACTGTTGTGACTCAGATTGACATTTGATAAATAAAGGGTCATTGCATTTTATGGTGCCTGAAATAATACTGTCTATAAGCATAAGTTGTGATTCACATGTAAGTTACATATTGATGTCTTCGGTACAGACTGACAATATTCTTTATAAGAAAGGTTAAAGGTAGAAAGAGAAACCTCATAATGATAAACATGAAAATCATAAAAGACCAAGCCATACCAAAAGTATTTCCATTCTGAAATGATGGTTTAAGGGGAAAATATACATTGCAGTTAAAGCTAAGGAACGCAGTACGGAATACCATATACCGTACTCACTGGATTGAATACATATTATAAGCCACTTGACATGTCATGTGAACTACTCTGCCTCAGTGTACCCATGTGACCTGTGGGTTTCAACTTCATTGTCCCCAAGAGAGCACCATGATGGTAAAGTATATAGGACTTCTACTTAGCATACTCTAGAGAAATAATGAAAGACAGTATAACACTCACCCAAAGGACAACTGAGTGTGGCTAGTTTTTTCCTCTCTTCTTGCAAATTCTTTCTGGCTGTCCAAGGTAAAGGGACTTTGACATATAATCTCTTATGATGCCCAAAGGCAATTTTCAGACCATGGGACACTCCCAGCCTTTCTCTTTGGCTCCCATGAATCATCCCAGCCCTCTCTGACACTTTTGTATTGACACTTTTGTATTGAACACAGTCCATCAGACTTTCACTTTCCACTCTTCATTGCCACAGACACCTGTTCTCTGCTAGGTGACTCTACATGTTAATGACTAACAGGCAGTAATCCCTGTGGATATGTCAGATACCCACTGTCTCAGACACCTCAGTAACATAATCCATTAATCTGGTTTAAAAGCACACATCTCTTGAGAGCCATTACTATATGGAAATGTCTATCTCAATGCCAAGGTAGGGAAGATTTAATTAGGAGCGGGGTGGGAGGGAGACTTCTATACATCCATCAGCTTTCAGGTCACACAATGTAAATGATATGGAGGAAAGCGTATGGGATTTGAAATCACAGCTGTTGGTTTAAAATTCCAAACTTGTTTACTTACAAATGTCACTGAGCTTTCATTACCCAGTCCATAAAAGGGGAAATGATGTTTAGCGTCCATGGTTACGTGAGTGAGGCTCCAATGTGATGTAATTTGTGAACGTACTTTTAAAGCTAAAGAGCATGGGAACATATTGTATAACACAGGGAACTCTACCTAGTGCACTGGGTAACCAAAATGGGAGGGAAGTCCAAAAGGGAGGGGATATCTGTATGTGTATGGCTGATTCATTTTGTTGTGCAGTGGAGGCTAACACGACATTGTAAAGCAACCAAACTCCAATAAAAATTAATAATAAAAAAACAAGTTAGAGTTACAGATAGTTGCATGTATTATTATAATAGTAACTGAAAAAGACACCCTGTTGAGCCAACTCTTCAAGGAGACGTAACGGGTTATACGTATTCTAAGAACTGCAAGAAGAATGGTGGTTAGTAAGGGGCTTGTGTGTGGAACACACAGACTTGGTGTTTATGCACCAGCCTCTTCTTGACTCTTCACGGGCCACTGATCCTTCTTTTCCCTCAGCTCAGCCTTAAGACTGTCAAGATGGGTGCAGTGAGGAGAAAGAAGGCAAGTGCTTGAACAAGGAATATTTACTTCCCTGGGGCTATATTCCTGTGAACTCTGTGGCACAACTATAAAGTCTTATTGAAAAATATAAACGAAGTGATTCATCATAGTTGGTGGGAGAGACATCCTGTGGTTGGAAGTTAGTAGAGGGTGGAGGTTGGTAGGAGTTTTACTCAATGCTGAAGTTTGGACTTTATCCTGAAGGCAGGAAGGCTGCTCAGAAAACAAGGCATTAAAATGTTACTTAAACATATTACGGTGAAGAGGGATTCTCACCTTTATCTGAGGTCTACACAACTTGTATAACACTCACAATAAGGCAATTCCAATAAGGACAAAAAATTATCCACGGGCTTCTTAACACTGGCTTTTTAAACTTCTAACATTGAAGTGTTAGAAACTTCAAGATCCTCTACTGATTTCATAGAGGATCAGAACTCCGTTCTGAATCTCTTCTTCCTAAACACCCCTCTGTTCCCTGTCTCAGTGTCCCCTCTTGCATTCGCTTGGGCTTTCCTAAAGACACGTGTATTGTGTGTGTATATGTACATGTAAACACACAAACATATTTTCAAAATACTATATAATATATAATAAAATATACACGTACACTTAAATGTATACTTTTAAACATTAGCTCTCTGATGAATTATAAAGCAAGCAGTGTGTGTCAAAGCAGCCCAGTTTTTAAAGTTCACCTTTATTTAGGGTGAAACTAAACCTAAATCCTTCCCTCCCAAATTTTTGTTTGTTTTGTCGAGAAGTGAAGGGAGGTAGACTAAAGAGAACCAATTAAGATAATTTTTAACTGGAGCTTTTGAATACAAATATGCACAACATAAAATTTAGACAGGGTAATTGATATCTTCCTTTTCCTGGCCAGAAATTGCCACCATAAAACCAAACTTGGTGTAGGAAGCAAAGATTAATAAGCCAAATGATTCTCAAGGTCAGTAAGCTAATTCTCATTCTTCAGTTAACTAATAGTTCTAGACCAGAACTGGTCCAGAAAAGACTAAAAATAATATAGCTCTGAGGGGGAAGGAAAGAAAAGCTTGACTTAAACTCCATTGAATCGTTACCAGGTACTTCTAGTATTGTCTGTATGAAACCCCAGTTACTGTAGCAAGCAGGAAGATGGAACATTGAGTGGAATATGGCACTAAAGATACAATCCAGACTTCCCAGTAGAGCATCCCACTGGACAGGGGAAGGAATGCATGTTACTTAAGGCCACTGACTGGGCTGCCTCTGGCGTGTCATTTACTCCAGCAGTGTCTTTCTTTTCTTAATTTTTCTCTTTTAAATAGCCTAGGGCAGTTGTTTCTTAGATTTGTAAATACATGTTTTTAAAGCATATTGATAATTAGGAATACGTCTTAGTTCTATGATAAATCCTTTTAAATTTCTGACTCTTTTAGTTACATCTTAAGGAGGAGTTTCCACTTTTTTTTAATGAATTTTTAAAACCCACATTAGAAGTTACTAATAATAGACCTCATTTTACCATAAACAATCAGGAAAAATGATGTGGGACTGAACGTGCAAAACAGACCTTCCAAATACATGCAAGACAGTCCGTCCCAGTTACTATATGTAATGGGGAAGGAAGTCTCCACCTAGCAGGGCTGTTATAAGAATTAGAAACAATATATGTCACATAAAGGAATACATATTAGGAGTACAATAAATGGTAGTCATCCATTTATCCATTGGGGAATCCTGCCCCAATCAGTATTTTGATATTAATCCTATTGGTATATCTAAGTTTTATTTCTTCACAATTTTCTTTATTGCACCTGATTTCATAACTTCTTAAAATGTTGGCAGTCACTTGCTTGGAAATTAAAGTTTCTATCAGTTTTTCCCCAAACATTTTATTAAGTAACACAAAATAAGATCTGTGCAATGTTACCAGAAGGAGCAATTAAAAAGAGTCTGGTGCATATGGGGAAATTGGTGCATGCCTAGTAGCAATAAGCAAAAACTGCAAACTCATTTTGTTGACTTGAATGATACAAACAAGAGGGGCAATGATCAGGAAAAGCTAACGTTGAATTGGAATAAATTAACTGTTCCTTTAAGCATTGAAATCACATCAATTTTGATATTTGAAAATTGGAGATCATTTTGAGCTTTCAGATATCTTCCATGTTTCATTTCTATTATTTATCAATATTCTCCAGGGCCGACACTGAGGACTTGATATTGAATATTTAGTAAGGCCCCCTCATTTACACTTTATTGTCTCAGAGCCAGAAAGGAAGTGCTGTGATTCTGAAGTTCTAATCCTTCTGTTGTATATAGTTGGTCACCTTTTTCTGGAAGGAAACCCACCACTGTCTACAGAAGGATTTTCTTGTGTGTTACAGCACTGCATTATGCTTCTTTCACCTTTTCCAGAAATTGAATTGGGAAGAGAGGATGGTGTGAGGAATGCAATTTTCGTTATTTATTATCTCTGAAGACGAAGCACTTGAAGACTTTTCACAGGCTTCTGTTTTTCTCCACATCATTAGGCTAAGACAGTGAAAGCATGTGCTTGCCTCAGACACAAAAAGGGCTGCTACAAAGTTCACTAAATATACATAAAAAGGGGCAAGGAGGAAGAAACAAAATGCATTATACTACTCACCTAGTTCATGTCCTGATTCACATCCCAGTTTATTTTAATTATTGGATTTATGGGAAGGATTTAGTTTCACTGTTGCCTCAGAGAAATCTAATCCTGGAAGGGCAATTCCAAGATAGCAAAAGGGGGATAATTGCCTGGAGGTTATTGAGTTAATTGGATATAATTCTCAGGTATTAGAGGTCAAAAATAAAGATGGGGGTGACCAGAGTTTGTTTTGCTAACATGATGAACTCTCTGTTTCTTCCTGTCTCTCATTAGTGTCCCTAAGGGTAGAGACAGTTATAGTTCTCTTGTCCACCAATAACATTTCCATGTTATGTACGTACAAGGTGTTTGATGGCCGTTTGCAGATTGATTGAGTGAATAACGATGTTGCATTGCTGATGTAGAAACACGTATTGGAACAATATTACCCAAGAATAGACAACAAAGAAGAAACTTATCATCTGGGGCTGCATAAACTTAAGAAGGGATTTAAAGACAAAATTTCCCACAATTTAAAAGAGTTACAGGAATTCCATGATGGCATCCATGTGGTAAAGTCAAAGGAGTCTAGTAGATCAATTCTCTTTCAGACAGTCCAGGCTAAACACCATGCTTCATGATCTTGCATTACCCTTGTCTGCATGATGGTGGAGACCACCGACCTGAGTGGTAGTGAAAGCTGTAGGAGTCTGGGGAATTGAAATGGCATTGCTTAACTTGGTTATCATTTTAAAAAATCTGAAGAGACTGCAGAATGAAATTGACCCACTAGTAACGTTGTATCATTTACCATTAATTGTGAGAATATCTTTAAAGAGCCGCCAGCTGGCTAATGGCTAACCTGTTTTTAAAATGTGAGGAGAGAGATCCTGGGAGCAATTCACATTAGGTGTGAGCACTTTTTCCTTTAGCCAGAAAAAGAAATGACTTCCCAAGCAGCTCACTTGGTATGGTTTTAATAAATTAGGTCTTTCTAACCTGCTACAATTCCTTGAGAATTAACTGAATATTTGCAGTTAGGAAGGCCAGTGGTTGGCACTCTGTTGTGATCTTCTCACAAGGCTCAGAGTGTAGGGTCCTTTAAATAAGTTGAGGTATAACTTAATAGTAGATAAAAGGTTAGATCCCAGGACAGTTCCAAAAAGCAGTTGAGGTAAGCAGAATCGTAAAGAGAGAGCATGGCAATCAGTTTGAAGAGTGAGATGACTTTTAGAAACATAGAAACAATTTTAAAACATATTTATTAATAATTCAGAAGCAATGCAAACAAATGGTACATATTTGCCAAACTTATGTTTGGAGGATTATAAGAAACTCTTGAAGGACTTAATTAAGTTCGGTAATGGAGTAAACACAGTGGAGACAAGATGGAGGTAATATATAATGAACAGTTTAGAGTCATACATTTAATGAGTTCTGAATTAGCCATGCCATTCAGGAAGAGAGATTTCCAACTAGTATCATAATAAACAGGGCAAAGAGGACAGTGGGCAAAAAAAACCTAGGTCAATGAGTTACTCATAACATTTGCAAAAAATGGATGGCATTTATCAACTCAAAAGAGCATTGCTATAAAGCTATTCTGAAACTGGCTTGTGGGTAAGATTGCATTATAATGAGTTTTCTCTGGTACTTCAGCAACTAAAACCTCCTAGTTTAACTCTAATGTAATTCCAGCATATTATCATTAAAAAGAAAAGTGGGAAGCGTTTCAAACACACTGGCAAGCATAAAAGTGCCACAGACATTCACATATCCACTTCCTAACTTTATCAAACCCTAACATTTTTATGTCATATTTTTCAGAATTTTTTGGTTGTTGTTTAAAAGAAATCAAACATTAATGTACCATTGAGGCCCCTGTGTAAACCTCCCAGATTGGTTTCTCTCCCTTCCTTCCTGCCTCCCTCCTTCCCTTCCTAAAGGAAACCATTATCATTAATTCAGGGTTTAACATTCCCATGCTTGTATTATATTTTTTACTACATATTTATATACCTGACTACATTGCATAATATTACTTTGCTACTTTTTAAAAAATTTTTCATGATTTCTGGACTTCATTTAATTTTGTTGTTGTTGGAAAGGTTGAGTTTATTACCCCTTGGAAATAGGGAGAGTGCACAACATGAGGAGTGCACACACTGTGGTGCGTCTCAGTGAGAGGGTGTTATTGTAGGATTTAGACTTTGGGTGATAACTGAGGCAGGTCCTAGGAAGCAGAGCTTTGCTCTGAATTGGCATTGTCAGGAATCAGGGACAGTTCTATGATTCTTTGCAGAGGTGCGTCTCTGCTAATTTCCTTGCTAGTATATTAAGTGGTTCTTTTTTTTCTTCTTCTTCTTCTATTATGAACAGTGCAGCCTGAACCTTTATTTTATATGTCTCCTGGCATAACCGTAAGTGTTTTTCCCAGTTTTATTGAGATATAATTGACATATAATAATATATTAGTTTCAGGTATACAACATAGTGATACAATATATATATATTGTAAAGTGATCACCACAAGAAGTTTAGTTAACATCGATTGCCTCACATGGTTACAAATTGTTCTTCTTGTGATGAGGACTTTTAAGATCTACGCACTTAGAAACTTTCAGATGTACAATAGAGTATTGTTAACTATAGTCTCCATGCTATATATTACATTCCTAGGACTTGTTTATCTTATAACTGGAAGTCTGTACCTTTTGACCACATGATTTTTAAACATTACGTAAATGGTACCCCACTCTAGCATCCTTTAACATCATACTTTTCAAGCTGGACATTATGTTTTGCTCAGCATTGTATTTTATATGTTTACTTCTGTAGATTTATGCGACTTTGGTGCATTCATTTTGATCATGTACTCCATGCATAGATATATTACAGTCTATTTATCCATGGTCTTTGATGATCTCAGTTCTTTAATTTATTTCCAATGGTATTGTGATGGATATTCTTTTATATGTCTCTGTGTGCACGTGTGCACATGTGGTCTAGCATATATACCTAGAACTATGTATATTTTAAACTTTGTTGAATGTGGCCAAGTGCTTTCCACAGTGTAGCTTTACTAATTTATTTTTCCCCACCATGGGATGAGGGTTCCCACTGCTGCATATCCTCTCCAATACTTGGTATTGTCAGACTTTTTAAACTTTGGCCTATCTGATAGGTGTAAAATGGAATTTCATGATTTCAATTGTATTTTTCTGAGGTATGTTCTTTTCAGAAAAAAACTTTTTTCTTAGAGAAAATAAGAAATGCTAATTGCTATATTAATATTTTTTTGACTCTACAACTTAAGAAAATGCCACTGGGGAATTTTTCTCTCATTATTTTTTCCTAATGAGACAGTGGCTTTGATAAAAACTCTATAGAGAGGGAGGAGGAAGGCCAGTAAATATGTTGTGGGTTACAAAGCAAGCCACAGTTCACTTAAGTCGTCTCTTTCGGATTGGCAGAAGTCTTGGTAAGAGAATCGTTGGCTTAGGAGAAAGTCAAGTTTGACAGGAAGATGAGGCTGCTACTTGTCAGCAGCCCTGCTTAAAAGAAAAGGTTGTGACGTTTTCCACTGGCAGGTTGTCACATCAATCATTTGTAAATCGATGTAATATGAATACCCGAGATCTAAATATGACACAAGCTGTTGAGGAGTGATCAGATCCGGAACCAGACCCTGTTCTTCCCAAGCGAATAGAGCATTTGTTGAATCAGAGAAGTTACTAAGCTTCTGCCTTTATAGGACCTATTATTTTCCTTTTTTTTCTGGTACGCGGGCCTCTCACAGTTGTGGCCTCTCCCGTTGCGGAGCACAGGCTCCGGACGTGCAGGCTCAGCGGCCATGGCTCACGGGCCCAGCCACTCCGCGGCATGTGGGATCTTCCTGGACCGGGGCACGAACCCGTGTCCCCTGCATCGGCAGGCGGACTCTCAACCTCTGCGCCACCAGAGAAGCCTGGACCTATTATTTTCTATACAATGATCCTAGCAATGTATTTCACTGACTTTTATTCTTATACTGTAATGCACAAAGTTCTCTGTGATCATAACTGAATCAGATTTCTGAATGAGAAAAAATAGTAACATACCTCTATAGGGATGACTACTGAAATTCTTTTCTCCATATCATAATTCTTAGTGGGTTACTGAAATCACATTTTAATTTTCAAACATAATTTTCATCTTATATTAAGTGCTTAATACTTCAACATGGCTAATCTCCTTTTATAGGAGATCCTTCTACTTGTAATAGCTATGATGAATGGGTAGTCCGGATTTATTTTTCCTGCATAAGTGAGGAAATGGCTCATTGTAGAGGTCATGGTTATGTAATAAATCATTTGCAAAGCTAGGATTAAAAAGGAGGGAGCCGGGGCTACTCTTCGTTGCGGTGTGTGTCCTTCTCATTGCGGTGGCATCTCTTGTTGCAGAGCACGGGCTCTGGGTGCGTGGGCTTCAGTAGTTGTGGCACGTGGACTTCAGTAGTTGTGGCTTGTAGACTCTAGAGCGCAAGCTCAGTAGTTGTGGCGCACAGGCTTAGTTGCTCCACGGCATGTGGGATCTTCCCGGGCCAGAGGTCGAACCCGTATCCCCTGCATTAGCAGGCGGATTCTTAACCACTGCGCCACCAAGGAAGTCCCAGACTGTGTACTTTTAAAAACCCCCCCAAATCCTTCTGGAATGAAATTCCCTTCTCCAAGCAATGGCTTAGATTTTGCTGAAGGACTCCCACAGTTGTAATGGACTCACATAAATAAATGCTAAGGTGCTTGCTGAATTACTATATCTAAGCCAACTTAGTGAAGAGAATGCTTACAAGTAAGTTTTAGTACAATAAGACTCAAAGCCAAGATATTTTCTTATTAAAAAGTTCCCTCCTGGAAAGGGTTGCAGGGAGGAATCTTTCCAGTTCCAGGTCCCTTTTCAGTTGGGAATACATGAGACAGTGGGTTAAGGCACTGTTTCCCAAAGTTTGCCCCATGGGATATTGATCCTCAGGATATGATCCAGTGCTACCTTAAGAAACAGGAAGAAGAAGAAAGGAAAAAAATTCTGTGTGCACATATGTGGAAATGTGGAATTAACCAAAGTTATTCAGGTTTTTTACTAAAAAACTTCTCAGAGTCTTTAATATGCAAATATATTCTGGCTTTCCCAGAACAGGAGATAGAATTTAGTTTCCTAAACTCATTTGGCCCCAGAGTCTGGTTTATGGAACTCCTGATATTCCCCCCACTACCTACTCTCCCAATCCACAACATCACATTGGAGACCCTCTGTAATGGGAGAGGGATTAATTCCTCAGTTCATTCTCCCAGTGCAGGCTTTGTGAGTTAACTACTTAAACACCCTGTTGATATGCAATGTAGTTAACAATTAGCATGGCACTTCTTGCACAAATCAGAACAGATGTGGTGGCACTGGAGGAAGTATCACTCCTCCAGAGTACTCCCTCATTTTGCTACAGGTTAACTGATGTTGCTGGATCTGTGGGAGGGGGAATTGTCTCAGAGGAGGGGCTGCAATGGATGGGGCTCAGCACAGTGGCTCTCAACCCACCGGTACCAGGTGTTTTTGATATGACCAATCAGCACAGTCATACCATGTGTGACTAAAGTTTCACTTTAGCCCTGCCCCAGAGGCCAGAGGGCCCTCTCCTGGTCAGCCACATGCAGGGAGAATTAGGAAATTAAGTTTTATAGGAAGAATGTCCTGCAATGAAATGAGGATGTAGGATTCATTTTTCTTTTAACTCTTATTTAGAAGGAAATAAAACAGTTGCCAAGATTCTGTTTCTGAATGGCCATGGCAGGGAGATTTTTAAAACGCAATTGCGAATCTCTCTTCCTAAAAAACAAGCGTCAGAAAAGCAAAATATTGGTTACCGTTAGGCCCTGTCTAACAGGATGAACAGACCCCAAGATGAGCTGTAGAACTCAACATTCTTTGCCAAGTGGGAATATTTGAGTAGTATTAGTGGAGATTCCTGCTTTTTAATTTCTCCAGATCCAGTCCATGTGGCAGTTTATTATCTAGCATGTATGTGTTCCTGTTATGTCTCCTAGCCTTGAATCAAACCATTTTGTTTACAATTTGAATAGATTGGACCATGCCCTTTGGAACTCATCACCCAGCAGGGTCTCCTTAATATTCAGAAAGGAGAACAGCACAATCTGTTCCAGAAACTTAGTAAGGTGGATTATGGAGCCGTTTGGGGTGACCATCGATTCAAGTGTGTACTTTAGGATCAAAGAGATAACATCCAAAGAGATAGCAATGTCCCAATTCCAAACTGCCTCACCCTCCTATCTTAAAAAATAGAGTAGGAAGGAGACGCAAGGAGGAGATATGGGGATATATGTATACATACAGCTGATTCACTTTGTTATAAAGCACAAACTAACACACCATTGTAAAGAAATTATACTCCAATAAAGATGTTAAAATAATAATAATAGGGGACTTCCCTGGTGGTGCAGCCTGCCAGTGCAGGGGACACAGGTCCGATCCTTGGTCTGGGAAGATCCCACGTGCCACAGAGCAAATAAGCCTGTGCACCACAACTACTGAACCTGCTCTCTAAAGCCCGCGAGCTACAACTACTGAGCCAGCGTGCTGCAGCTACTGAAACCCGAACGCCTAGAGCCCGTGCTCCGCAACAAGAGAAGCCACCACAACGGGAAGCCCGCGCACTGCAACAAAGAGTAGCCCCCGCTCATCCCAACTAGAGGAAGCCCGTGTGCAGCAACAAAGACGCAATGCAGCCAAAAATAAATAAAATTTTAAAAAATAATAATAGTAATAAGCTGAAGACATAAAGCAGGCAGGAATCTTTCCCCACTTCCTCTCACACCTGCAGTGTCATAACCAGAGCCCAAAATTATCCCCACAGGGACACTTTTTGCACCTTTCAAAATCTGTTGACTGTGATACTTGGAAGCAACTCCAGGGGATGTGGGAGATGTGGGAAGGATCCCAGCATGAAGAACACCATCTCAATGACCCAAAGTTTGTTCTTGTTCTCTGTGGCTCTAGCCATTAAACATATACAGATGCCAACCTTTTGAGTATACAGGACCTCCTTACCCACCGCTTTAAGGAGTAGTCATTGTGCCACAGACCTCACTGCCAGAAACTGTCTACATTTTGCCAATGGGTTTGAACTTGGAAAAGCACCTATGCTATGAAGCAAGACTTGCCTGGGGAGAATGAGGGAGAATGTCTCATGGCACCACACCCACTGAGCACGCAGTAATTGAAGCACTCCACTAGTTGATACAGGTACACATTATGAATTACTAGGGAGAGAAACATGTCATGCAATCATCCTAGCCATTCATTGGTTTAAGGCACAGAGATGGGAGACCACATAGAGCAGCAGAGCCCCAGCCATTGCGTGTGAATTAGACAGATGTTGCAACAGCAGTCTGGCAAGCAATGGTAACTCATGATTCTGTGTGGTCTTTCCTCTTCAATGCTTCAATTCTGATATGACCAATCAGCACAGTCATACCATGTATACCCAGTTTCACTTTAGCCCTTACACAAGGGCTAAAGCACCTTACACAAGCTTTAATTAATCTTTCTTGTTACCGTGTGAGGTGGCAAGGCCCTTTATCCTCAATTAGGTAGATGTGGAAATAGAGATATAAAGAGGTTAATTTACCCCTGGTGATTCAATGAATCAACAGCAAAACCAGAAGTGGTATCTGTTTTTCAAATTCTCAGTCTGTTCACTCCAAGATATACTGAAACTTAGCTGAAAAAAATGTTGTTTTCATTATTGTTATATATCATGGTTGTTCTAGAGCCATCCCTGGCATTTTGGTTTTCATGTAACCTTGAGCAAATTGTTTGATCTTTCTGCAGTTATCTGCAAAATAGGTGTACACTTGCCCTGCCTATCCTATAGGACTGTCATGGGGTTCACATGAAATGATAATTGTTTAATTCTCTCAAAATATGAAGTTTCTTTAAGCCAGTGTTTTACTATTTATTTTTAATTATATTTTATACATAAAATTTCTGACGATTCATGAAAACAAATGACTTCTATATGCATTTTGTTTAATAAAAGTATGATGAGGTTTGAAAGCAGGCACTCACTTGCTTTATCTCTCTCAAACACAGTCACACACAGACACACACACACTAATAACCCAGAGTTACATTTTTTAAATGTTTAAATGAAAGAAGATTTAATAGAAGAATGAACCTTACTTAGCACCACAGACACACAATATCTGTTCAGTAAATATTTGTTGAATAGATGATGGATGGATTCACTTTGTGGATAATAAACTCAGTGGTTGATGTTTTACATGTCAGTGTGTACTAGCTAGGTTTTCAGAGAAGCCAAGAACTAAAGAGCCTGTAATGATAAATGTTATTGATTTCATTAATCAGCATCAATCTCTCCACTTTTATAAGGAACATGAATATAATGCAATGTTATCCTTTGTACTTATTATCCATTGAACTTACTATTATATCCATTGTTATCCATTGAACTTACTATAATTTAGGGATAAAATTTGAAACTTTGTCTTACAAATAATAAAGATAAAGATGTATATTATGTTAAAATCCTAAATCATGTGTCTCACTGTGACCCTCAGGGTTTCATCTATTCATTGATTCATTTATTAATATAATTAATTATTGCTTACAATGTGTCGAGCATTGTGGTAAAAAATATGTAAGAAATTTTCTTTCTTTCATATAGCTTATTCTTTTTTTTTTGCGGTACACGGGCCTCTCACTGCTGTGGCCTCTCCCGTTGCGGAGCACAGGCCCCGGACGCACAGGCTCAGTGGCCACGGCTCACGGGCCCAGCCGCTCCGCAGCATGTGGGATCCTTCCGGACTGGGGCACGAACCCGCATCCCCTGCATCGGCAGGCGGACTCTCAACCTCTGCGCCACCAGGGAAGCCCTAGCTTATTCTTTAGTCTCTCAAAAAGTGCAGTTTTATTGAGCTAATGTCTCTATCTGAAGATTCACAGTCATATCAGTATTTAATCCTAAACTAAGGTCTCTCTGGGCTGCAAAGGTTAAAAGAAAAAGCCGTTTTTCAGAGGGAGTAAAGTCAGGAAGAGCTAGTGTATTTGATTTTACCTCGTGATGGGCAGGGGAACAAGACAGCTCTCCTCAGGGAACAGCCTGATCTTCCAAATGGAAAGTGCATTTGTACGAGGACAAGGACAGTCCTGTGGTTCATGATAATTTGAAAGGTCAGGTTTATGCCATTCATAATTTTAATTATGTAATTGAGAAGGAAATTTGCTCAAAAATTAGAAGAATGAAAGGACTTACTTTAATAAATTATTACAGATATACTTTGAGATTCATTTCCTTTCCCATATTTTCTTTATTCATATCTGGTTATCTGACTGTTTGCAGGTAATATTTCCAGATATACTTGTCTCATTTTGCGTGCTTGTCGTGGTGACAGATTCTTGCCATGGTGTTTCACAAGGCGACTTATCATTTGCCTGATTAGAAGGCCTGATAATTTTTCTGCAGATGTGACCCTATATCCAAAAAGTTAAGAAAAATATAACTCCTCAAATGAATAACTCCATATTCTAAAAAGTCAGAATTTTCTTCCAAGATTTATCATTCACCTCTTCACTAGGGGTAAAGAACAAATTCCTTTCACCTGGAAACACGAAAATACCACCTAGGTTGGGTTCTGACCTGCTTCGAGAAAAACACAAAGAAACACAGTGGAAGTTCTCCAATTCTACCATTATTATAATACTTACAGATGTCACCAAGGCAGCCTACAGAATGCTTTCTGAGCCTAATGATGTCAAATGGAAGTGGCTTCATTACCAAAAAGACTGTGACAGTTCTTTCTTTAAAAATACAGTAAGGAGCTTCCCTGGTGGCACAGTGGTTGAGAGTCCACCTGCCGATGCAGGGGACACGGGTTCGTGCCCCGGTCCGGGAAGATCCCACATGCCACGGAGCGGCTGGGCCCGTGAGCCACGGCCGCTGAGCTTGCGCGTCGGGAGCCTGTGCTCCGCAACGGGAGAGGCCACAACAGTGAGAGGCCCGCATAACGCAAAAAAAAAAAAAAAAAAATACAGTAAGTAGAAAATAGTACTTCTGTAGATAGTGCCAATGAGCAGAAAGCTCCTGAAGTTATTATGGAAGTGGGCAAAAATCCTTTTGTAGTGGTGAAAAAGAAAAAAAAAGAATAAGAGAGGATGTTGGGAGAAATGTGCATTCTTGGCTATATCAGTGAGTAAAGAGATGGAGAGGTAGGTGAGAGAAAGGGGAGCCTCAGGAGGAGGAGAGAAAAGAAGAAATGGAAAGAAGAAAGTGGCAAGTGGAAAGGAAAGAACAAAAGATTAAGAAATAGAGAAAAGAGAGTAGTAGGTAGATTAGATGAGATAAGGGAAAAGGAAAAGAAGGATGGAGGTCAGGTGAAAACAAGAAATGAACGAGGCAGGAGAGGGAGAGGGACATGTGTAAGAGGTTATCCTCCTGGGGGTCAGCAGACTACAGCCTGTGGACCAAAGCCAGTCCATTGCCTTTTTCATAAATTAAGTTTTATTGGAATACAAGCAGGTGCATTGATGTACACATTGTCTATGGTTGCTTTCATGCTACAATGGCAGGGTTGGGTAATTGTGATGGAGACAGTATGGCCCACACCATAAAATATTTACTATCTAACTCTTATAGAAAAGTTTGCAGTCTAATCCTGTTGTTCTCAAACTTTAGTGTTCATCAGAATTACCTAGAGGACTTGTTAAAATAAAGATTACTGAAACCCATCCCCAACGTTTTTTACGAAGTAGATCTCACATTTTCATTTCTAATAAGTTTCCAGGTGACGCTGATGCTGTTGAGCCAGGCACTGCACTTTGAGAGCTACTGCTGTAATTTTTATGTCATGTCACCCTAATGTTGTACTGAATAAGGACATTCGTGCAGAAAGGGAAAGGAAAATCAAACTTGATCCTCCTTCTAGGTAAACACAGAGGTATAGGTTGATATCATAATTCTTTACAAAGTATCTTATTGAAAATTCTTAAACTGGATCTTTTTATAATGCCAGTTTCATTCTTAAAACAATGAAAACTAAATTTGATTTAGTTAAAAGCTTAGTTAACTGGTGGTTTACTACTAAAAATGTTTTATAGTTTGGTTTGAATCCACTCCCTGGAATACCGTTGGACTCTTGTCAGTGTTACTGGACTGTGTCAATAATGTTGACTGCATCCATCTTATGGGACCACCCGCTTCCCACCCATGGGTGGCTGCTCGTCCCACCCCACTGACGATGCCTGGCATAAGTGGCTTGAAATTTTGCTTACTACCCACCCCACCTCACTCCCAGACTCTGCTGGAGTCTCCGGGCTACAATTTCCCTGCGAAATTGCAAGTTCTTCAATAGCTTTCCTCCTGGAGATGGGTATGAATGTTGTCCTGAGTGAGAGATTTTGGGGACTCGTGATACCAAGGACTTTATTCTGCCTCACACTCCATCCCAAGACCCTTAGATCTGGTTTTTCACCTACAAGTGGTGCCATAGTTTGCACATTTATCATCTTCCACCACATGTATCCTAAAATCTGTACTCTGGCTGTGAACATGGGCCACCAATGATTAGCTTTAACTTGGCATGCTCCTGCTCGCTGCACAGAAGTTCTATGAAGGATAGAGAAATGTGACTCTTTTTCCAGCATCCTAGCATTTAGGAATATAAAGACAAACATAATTTTGGAGCCTGAAAGTGCCAGAGACACCTTCAGAGTAGAATGAGTTCAGTTTAGAAGTAGCAGCTCTTCACAACATGTGATGGATGGTTGGATTCCACCATTGCTCTGAGTAGTTATTTCCTTGTACACATAACTAAGATGGGCAGAAGATTGAAAATTTCATTTTTTTCACAAGACAGCTACAATACAGTTTAAATCTATTTCATTCTGACTTGTTAGTTCTAGAGGATTTCCAGATTTTGTGACAAGTTGATGGGCATGAGAAAGTATACTGTGGATATCAAAGAAGGATGAATGACATACATGGAATACAGTAGATGCTTGAAAAGTCAGTGCTATTGTTGTTGCTCTCTTGTTTCAGTGAGTGTATGGTTCTTGGTTAAAAAGTGATGGTAAAATAAATAATGCAGGCAGTTCAGATTCTGCATGATGCTGTGTTAACTTAAACTTGTACATACCACAACCAGTTCCTCTTTTTCATGAACCCATTGTAACAAATTAAATATCAGTTATCAAAAAAACTGCAAAACGTGGACTGTCTATACTTTTTAAACACCATGGGATCTTATTTCTAAAGAAATTCCTTGATGAATTTTCCTGTAAAATAAGCATATCTGTTGTTAACCATAGCAAAGAATGCTGTGGGTTTAAATTCTTTCAAATTTTTCTTTAATAATTTTCAAACTGTAATTAGTGCCAGAGTAAGTAAAACTGGATGTAATGTGCCACCTCTTCCTAGACCTTCTTCCCGTGACATCTTTTCCCTTCTCTTCCTTTCTTCCTGTTGCGATGTGGCTTCTCCTGAGCTGCCATTGTTTTCAGCACTGGCTTAGTCACGCCATCAGCTTGTTGAGTGGTATAGAGCAAAGGGGTCATCTGTTTCTATCTGCCTTCCATTCAAACGACCCCCTGCATGTGTTTGAGATGGACTAGGAAGAAGCCCACCTGCAGACCCACACCCTGAGTTAGTGGCTCCAGGTGGAATCTGTGTAAAAGGGTGACTTACCATTAATGGTGAAATTCCACTGCAGAAATATAAAGGTCTTGCTGTATGCAGTTCACTGTGGCAGAATTTCGTTATAGAGGGGTGATGTGAAATGCTAACAGGTAATTTGCTGCTCTGTGCTTATTCAAGGAATTGTGCCACAGTGAAAACATTGAAGGTTCACTGCAATTTTCACTTGTTTAATATTAGGAGAGACACAGGTCTTTCTGGTTTCAGAAAAAGAAGCTTCTTAGAAGGTAGTAGTGGATAGTCTGATGGATTTAAGGTCTTTCCAATTTCTTTTGAATTTTCGAAACTTTAATTCATACTGGTATTATCATATGTGTTAGTTTTTCCTACAGCTGCTATAACAGATTACCACAAACTTTGTGACTTAAAAACAACACCAACTTACTAATTGATGGTTCTGGAGTTCAGAAGCCCAAAATTTAGTCTTAGTGAGTTAAAAATTAAGGTGTTGGTAGGGCTGCATTTCTTCCAGAGGCTCTAGGAGGATCTGTTTTCTGGCTTCTAGAGGTTGCCCACTTTCCTTGGCTTTTGGCTCTTTCCTCAATCTTCAGAGTCAACAGTAGAGCATCTTCCAATCTTTCTCTCCATTTCATTTTTTTTTTCTCTTTACTTTTTTTCTGGTCAACTTCCCTATTACCCCTTCCTTTTGATTTTCAATTTTATTTTTTTATGTAGATCTGCATTTCAGTTACTTAGATTGAATTTCTATTTATTATTCTTTCTACTGATACTGCATACTTAGCCATGTTGCTCTTACTATTTTTTTCTTCTTTCTTTTTATAATAAAAACATATCTGTACCGACAATCTTTTTAACAGATTCATGAGGAAGTTAAGGTTTTGCTCTGCAGTCTTTGGTTTGAAATTACCCTCATGTTTTCTAAACCTGCCTTTTTTATTTTATTTTATTTTTTTATTTGTTTATTTTATTTTATGTTTTTAACATCTTTACTGGAGTAAAATTGCTTTACAATGGTGTGTTAGTTTCTGCTTTATAACAAAGTGAATCAGTTATACATATATCCCCATATCTCTTACCTCTGGCATCTCCCTCCCTCCCACCCTCCATATCCCACCCCTCTAGGTGGTCACAAAGCACCGAGCTGATCTCCCAGTGCTATGCAGCTGCTTCCCACTAGCTATCTGTTTTACATTTGGTAGGGTATATATGTCCATGCCACTGTCTCACTTTGTCCCAGCTTACCCTTCCCCCTCCCTATATCCTCAAGT